>NW_024609883.1:66478093-66821429 GCF_016920785.2 Ixodes scapularis | reverse complement strand
GTCCGCGATCTGCGGTATCCGTTCCCCTTATATGAGAGTTTGTAGCGGCATCCCGCGTTTTTGTCGGCGACCTGCGCGCGATATTGATTCCCGTAACACGCGAGTTGGTCCCGTGTGTATCGCATCGGGAAATTGAATTCGCGGTGTCCGCAATCTGGAGTGTCAGTTTCCGCGTCACGTGGGTTTCATCGTGAAATGCGATTCTGCTGCGTTCGCGATCTGCGGTATTCTTTCCAGTGACATACGAGTTTTAGCGGATTCCCACGTTTTTGTCTGCGATCTAGCCCCGAGAATAGGGTGTTTTCGTAGACCGCGTTTCCCCCTCCGCTAAGCCTTTTGCAACGAAGAAGCCGCTGCTGCATCTGCGTGCCGATAGCCTTGACTAGAGTTCCGGGTATCGTAGCGGGTTGCGGAGAGTGTTGTGAGACGGCGAAATTGATGTCCGAAAACTCCCTAATAAGGGACCTTACCCGGGAAGTTTGCGTGGCGCCCCCTTACGGTGAATCGGGATGACGTCACGCCGAGGACAGAATTTGGCCCCAACTCGCCCAGCTCGCACTGACACCCCCCCCCCCCCCCAATTTTTTTTCTTTAATTTTTTGCCAGGCGTTTTAATAGGGAATTGTAGTAGAGCGTTTCCGCAGCCCGCTAAGCACCCGGATAGCGCTCCGTAATCCGCCACAAGACCTTGAACTATGCAGACAAGGCTGGCAGCGCGCTTGCGCAGATGCACCGTTTTCTTCGGGGACACCGTAGCGGAGGAGAGAAACGCTCTACTACAACTCCCTATTATGATGTCGGAGGTCTACCTAATTAATATTTTGCAATAGAGTAGCGTATATTTTTAATAAAGCCAAAAGACGCAACTTCTCGAAATCGAAACCAAAATCCGCGCACGGAGGTCGGAGAAGTGGAGAGGAGAGAGTGAGTGGCGGAAGTCACTTGGCTACACGCGACTGACCGTGCGCTTTTTTTGTCCCTCTGCGTAGCAGACGACATGCGAGGCAGCGTAGCGGGAACTGTTTGCCGTGCGATTCTTTTGCAGTTATGTTTATTCCGCTCGCTGTTCTGTACTCCAAGATGAGTTGTTTTGTACATTGAGGAGTTGGAGATGAGTAGTGAGTGCCCGTAGTGAATTTCCATGATCGGCTCCGAAAAGAATACGCCAATTTGTTGCGTGAAGAGCTGGCTCACATGTCCTGCGTCCGAAAAAAAAAGTGGCATTGTGCGACAGAGTTTCCGAAAGGTCAACGGGATCTGGACCAATGGCTGGCTGCAATTTCTATAGAACATTTACGGGCACCTCGGAAAGCGGACGCTACCTAATTTATATGCACCTTGCACTTTGTGGAAAGTGGTTACATTGAGTTCGCAGGTGTCAAAAAGGAAATCCCACCCCAGGCAGCACACCAATGTTGGACCTACATTGGGCCAACAATGGCAAACGCTGGCTCCGGAGGTTGGTCCAACATTGGTATTCTGGCCGAGCGCAACTTCTTTCAATGTTGGCCCAGCCATTGGCACCAACGTTGGGCCATCGTTCAACCAATGTTCCAGCCATCATTGGCACCAACGTTGTGCCATCGTTCAACCAACCTTCCAGCCGTCATTGGCGCCAACGTTGGGCCATCGTTCAACCAATGATCCAGCCATCATTGGCACCTTTTTTAGGCCATCGTTAAACCAATATTTCAGCCATCGTTGGCATCCACACTATGTCATTGGCTATGCCAATTTCGGCTTTCACACTAATTCAATGGCTATGCCATGATTGGTATACAAGTTCAATCATTGAATAGGCCGTTATCTGCAGTCAAGCTGATTCATTGGCATGTCCCAGTGTTAATGCCATATCTTTAATGCTGGCCATGCAATGATGGCAATGTGTTTAAATCCTGGTTATTCCAACATTGGGTTTTAAGAACCCCTGGCCTGTTTCTTATTAGCAGCCCACTGCAAGAAAAACATTCTGGGCACAAATGGCAAGGTCCTCCTATGCTTTGTCTGTGCACTATTTTATCTGGCGAGCAAATGACTATTTCAAGATCAATTAATACTTTTTTCGGAACTTTTATTGAAAGGGGCTAGGGAGGAAGCTCAGCGGGGAGCCTATGCCTGGTCCTGGGGAAGGTCCTGGGGCGAGTCCTGGGGCTGGGGAGCCATTACGGCTTCCGAACGCCTCTTCCTGCAGCCTCCCCTGTCGCAAGACCCTGGCAGCCACTTCAGCACCATTTTTAAGCTGCCGATTCTTCAATTGTTAGCTTCGCACTGATGGCATCTACGAAAAGATCCAAAGGTCAAAGATCAACGCTTTCAAACCCACATTGGTCTTAGTAAAGCACACTCCCAAGCAGCACTTCAACAAATGTTAATGTTTGAGTGTCCCCTAAAACGTCCCTCGCTCACGACTTTTCAGTCCTTGCGGCGTAGCACCCGTGGTAGCCGATGATCAGGGGTCTACGACGTCAGGGCCGAGGTCCGGACGTAGTGACGAGGCAGTTGACCGATGGCCGAAGGCTTGAATCAGGCCCCGTACGCCGGTGGCAGCCTATGACCAGGTGTCTGCCAAGGTCTGGGCCGAAGGACGTAGCGACGAGGCAGTTGGGCGTTGGCCGAAGGCTTGAGTCAGGCTCAGAACGTCTGTGGCACGGAGTGGCAGCGGGTGTTCAACTGCGCCCCGCATGCAGTCTTGTCTACCTCCGGAAGGTTGGCGCCCGGACTGCGTGAGAAGTGGGGTTGTGGGTCGGGCCTCTTGACGTCTGGTCACGCCGACGGAGGTCCCGCCTGGTCGCGTCTGCACCGTCCTTTGTCAACCGCCGAATCCCCTCTCGCGCTCCTCGCATGCCCCCACCTCGTCTTCTTTCTCGTCCTCTTCGGCTGGTCGCGGGATCGCTCATCACACCAGACTAAAACCTGGTTCAGACAGTTGCGTTTGACTGCGTTTTACTGCGTTGCGGCAGCGAGAAACCAGGACATCCCTGCTGCTTATATCGCGTGCCAAGATGATTCCTTGAATTGGATTCCACGTTTCATACGAAGCACAGATGTGCCGGTGACTCGCTTTCGGTACTCGACGCAACGCAGTCAAGCGCACTCAAACGCAAGTGTCTGAAGGCCACTGGCTAAGACAGGCAATTGGTGGCCAGCTTAAACCAATCGATTGCCAACTTTGGTAACCCGTTGGCTCTATTACAGCCTATATTTCTGAGGGCGTTGTCACTACCGTAGTCAGTACTGCAGTTGCCGTATTTTGTATGCACTTTGAAGTAATTTTTGGGCAAGCAGGCATAATGCTCAGCTTCTTCTGTTATAGACCTTTCCAATGTTTACAAATCCACAGCTCAGCGTGCGATCTCCACAGCTCAGCGCGCGCGTGTGCGTCGCTTCGGAAAGCGAGCAATTCACGCGCGATATGCCCGAACACTGAAAATGAAACCGGCCAGCAGCCCTTTTCTAAAAAGGTCTATATGTTGCGTGATAACCTTTCTTTGCAGATTGAAATGCGCATCAGCTTTATGTCACCTCCTACCCTCAAACATAGGGTGTTCGAGATGTTAATTCAACGCAATTTTTTTATTCGTGAAGACATGTAATTGCTTAATCAGTCGCTGGATATTTGTTTAAGGTTTTATTTTTTTGCTAAAATTATTAGTGCTTTTTATTTATTTTTTTAAATTTTGTCCGGTTCAGTCTGAAATATAGGCCGCGTTTTGCGGCTCAGCAAAGCGGGTTGTCTTGAGATTTTCAAGATCACATACAGCTGACAATACACCCGTGTCCTAGGTTGGGGAGCCGGGTGGAAATTTCGGGGTTGAACCCTGCCTCCTCCCCCCCCCCCCCCCCCCCCCCCCCTCCCTCTTTGGAAAGGTTTCCCGGCTGCGTCGCTGAATGGGCATAAGAGAAGAGGCACTATGCTTTTTGCCGTATAAAACATGTACACAAATCGAAGGAAGCGTGCATTTTGTATTTTGTGTGGAATTTACTAAGCATAACTATCAGTTTTGGGAAGACGCGTGTTAGTTATAGTCGGTGACAGATGGTAGAAGCTCCTCCCGTCTCTTTCCATATTTGTAGATCGAAAGATCAGGAGGAGTCGACCTCCTCCCCAGCGTTTATTTTTAACCTGTCACCGAACACGGTTTTTTTCTGCGTGGACGTTCAAACTTGCTACAGCTCGCAATGCATACAGCGTTCTAATTCAGTTGCTAACTTGCTCTGCGTGTGAAAACAAGAATCGTTCCCCCCGGAGGCATAGCTAGAGATTGTTCTCAGCGTGCGCGATCAGCACATTAAAAGAACTAAGCCAATTATATATAACATTGGTAAGCCACTGGCTAAGACAGGCCAATGTTGCCCAGCCTAAGTCAATCGATTACCAATGTCGGTATTGATTGGCTTAAGCTGGCCGGCCTGTCTTAGCCAATCGATTACCAATGATGGCAACTCATTGGCTAACATAGACCAATGTTGGCCAGCCTAAGCCAATTGATTACCAATGTTCGTAATCAATTGGCTAAGACAATCCAATGTTGGCCAACCTAAGCCAACCAATAGCCAACGTTGCTAAGCCGTTGGCTGAGGTAGGCCAATGTTGGCCGGCCTAAGCCAACCGATTACCAACGTTGGTGAGCCGTTGGTCAAGTCAGGCCAACGTTGGCCAGTATATTCCAGTGTACCATCAATATTGGATCTACGATGGCCACATTGGCCCAATATTGGACCATTGTTTGCCAAGTGAATACCAATGTTGGCCCGACGTTGTGTGCTGTCTGGGATACCATTTAGTTC
The DNA here is from genome assembly GCF_016920785.2 of Ixodes scapularis. Lineage (NCBI taxonomy): Eukaryota > Metazoa > Arthropoda > Arachnida > Ixodida > Ixodidae > Ixodes > Ixodes scapularis. Next base: position 66,816,641 of record NW_024609883.1, on the reverse strand, counting down.
AGCGACGTTTCGTCCACATTTTTTTTGTTGTTGTTTCTTCAGTGATAATTGTAAAAAAAAATAGAAATGGAAACATCGTACAATGTAAAAAAAAAAAAAGGGGTATTCTTTCACTGGGGATCAAACCCGGCCCTACCGCGTGCGAAGCGGACGTCTTTCCACTCTTCGCTCAGTAATAATGCAGCCAATAAACTTTAAGTCGGAAAGTTTGCTGCCGATTTTCCTCCAACGAAAGCACTCCCCGGGTCGAAGTCGGGAAGCACCACGCATTGGCGACATTCACACCTAGTAAAGAAATCGTACGCGTGGCATATTCAATTCGAAGTACACACTTCGTGCGTCCTTGACGTTGGCGCGAACGATGTCTTCAGCCACGAGAAGGGAGCGACGGCTCGACGACGTCTTCCTGCGAATCGGCTTGGAGGTCGGGGCGGTGTCGTACGCGATGAATAGCAATTCTTTTGATCAGTCCCAAATTTCTCTTTTAAAGACAGACAGAATTCGCCGGTACCGCGAACGACAGTTCTGAAGTAGAGGTCCCCACGCCCGTCGTCCGCTGCAATCGCCGTCCCCGCGAGTCCCATGATACGCAAAACGACGCACGCACAGAATGCTTCCAGCTCTCTGTAAAAACTTTTTTTTTTTTTCAATCAACGTATTTACAGTTTTTTAGAGGCCGCAAAAAACGGGTTTCATTTTTTTTTTTTTAATATTGAGTGCGACCAACGACTTTGACTAAATTTGGTGGTCGCGTCGAAACCTCGGCCTGTGTCCACAGAAAAGAGAGTGAGCGAGACTCGAACGGCCAGTTCTTGATCGGCGGTTTTCGGGGCGGAAAGAAACCGAATTTCGAGCCGCAAATTGTGTTCTGAGTAGTTGGGCTCTCATATGTCATGTAGAACTAAAAACCTCGGCGAGTATAAATACCCTGTCAGTGTCCCTTTAAATGTTCAATGGAAAAATACCGGCCGGCACAGCTCTCATATACATCTTGTGGCGCCAGTTGCCGAAAACGGGCGAAAATGGGCCCCATTTTTTCCCATTGAAACTTGCAGAAAATTACGTATAAGTTGTAAGAGAACGGTTAGTGCTGAAACTTTGGCACCCAGGTTCGAACCACTAGCGCTACTTTTGGGCGGAGAATGAGCCTTCGGCGATGCGTAGTTTATTTTTGCGTGAAAATAAATAAATGTTTGGAGCGTACACGATGCATATTTGAATCAGCAAGCCTTTATAAAACCTAGCAAATTAGAAACAATTTTCTTTAGAAAAAAACACCTTTTTTTATTTGCTTCGTGTTTTGCTAGTAATAACGTATGATTGCGTTTTATCGGAAAATATAAATATAAAAGAAAATATTTTCTTTGTATGACTGCAATTGAAACTTGTCAGTAGTGCGTTGTGACAGCGCGTTCTCGCATAGGTGATATTCTGGACAATATACTGTGGCATGAATATGATTAATTATCTCAAAATAATGCATAACACGTGTGCCTAAAAATACCTGAAGTTATGCGTAATTAGAAGTAAACGTTATTTTAGTGCGCAATAAAGCTTGCCGTTTTCGAACGCACGTTTAACATTGGTAAATGAAGCAAATGTATATAAGACAGTTTAATTTGTAGAAATAATATCGAAATTATATTAAATAAAAATAGCTTCATTTGAGCTTTCTGGTGATAACAGCTAATTAAAATATCTTCAATAGCCACCACGTAAAAACTTGCAAAACTTTGCCGAAAATCAGCAGCGGGGGCTGTTAGACATTTTATTCTATTATTTTAGAATACAATTTTTTTTTATTTACTATATTGAAATCTGTTCTTAAAGTGTCAGAGAAGAGGCCTCGTGCATTGCTTGAGAAGTGACAAAATGGCGAGCGGTCAACTTGTGATCCCCGACAGGTGGAAGAAACGTTCGTTATGGCCGCGGCCGCTTGAATAGTAAATAACACAAAAGAAAAAAAAAAAAAACAGCCAAATTTGTTGTTTGCGTTTTTTTATTTTTTTATTTCGAGAATGGCCTAAACATTACTCTTTTTTGTAAATATTCCAAATATTGACCCCAAAATTGTGCTTGAATTGAGATGTAAACATCCAGATACATTTTACACTTTGCTAGCAAATATGGTATGCATGCGCAAAGGCGCGGCGAAGTATCGAGTATAGTTATCGGAACCATCTAGTCAAAACTACCTAACTTAGTTGGCAGCTCAAGGAGTACAGTTGTCTGTCGGCACAACTTTTAACTGTCATTTTTATTTTGGCAATATGCAGCGCCTTCCTGCGCTGCATATAGAGGGAGGAGGAGGGGCATATACCCCTCCTCTCCGTACCCTCCTCCTCCTCCTCCTCAAGAGCTGCGCTTTAATTCGGCATTACAGGGAATTGTAAACGTCTCATTTTTTATTAATAGCTTTATAAGCCCAACCACGCTCGAGGTCACCTAATCAAGGTCACATAATGCCCGTGCTGAAGTGCAAGGTTACGTAATCAAGGTCACACAATGCCTGTGGCTGAAGCGTAAGCTCCGGTCGCGTTAGCGCTGGTTGCGTAAGCGCCGGTCGTGGTTGCGTAAGAGCCGGTCATGACAAAATGCTGTATAAGAGGAAGGGGGGAGAGGAGGCCCCAGCAAAATGGAAGTTTTCGCCCCCCCCCCCCCCCCCTCCCCCTTCTGTATCCGTGCCTGGGTTTTAATGATTCCTTTTAATAATCAATCTTGAGAATCAGGTATTTGATCTTGGGGCAAAAAGGAGCTGTGCAACGATTTTAACGTTGAAAGAATTTGCATCTTCTACTTTTGACATTGTTTATCTTGTCAAAAAGGACAGAAGACACACCTCCTTCCTTCGAAATGTTCCGATTCCGCCGCGTAATCGCGAGGCAAAAATTAGAATATTGCCCGACCAGCAGCCGCGAGCGGCGGTCATGAGAACCACGCGGCATGACGTCAATGGGGGACTTGTAAAAAGATAGGAACTTGTGCAAATACCTGCTCGATAAAAGGTAATTTTTCTATAAATCTTGTCGTTCCAACATAAATATAAATGTGTCAAAAACCTGTTATCATCGACAAAACTTTTATTATCCGGAGTTTTAGTGGCGCCATCTATCCGAGGTCAACATAACCGTCAACTCTATCTGCTACCGCGAACGGCCTCCAGAAGCCGGAGGGGGACGGGGATGGCCGGACCCAGACGAGACTTTCCTCCTTTCGCCATGTTGATCGCGCTGCGCAAACACGTGGTCACGTGGTCGCGAGCGGGTGAGTTCTCGCTGCTCACTGATGGATCTATACTTGGTCTCACCTTAGTATGGACTATTGTTAGCCGCGCGTGCTAAACGCGCGAGCTAGTCGCTTTGGATGAAGCCGCGGCGGCTGAACGAGCGCTCGTGCAGCAAGTGCTCTAGTCAAGGCAGTCAAGGCTGGCCGCTCGCGCTAGCACAGCCTTCGCGGTTAGTTCATGCTAGGGTGAGACGAAGTATAGAGAGAGAGAGCTTCGCCGGAACCCCGCGCAACCCCTCTTGACGTCACAGCGCACGTGACTCGGAAGATGGTGACGGAGTTGAGAGGTGCCAAAAACCTCAATCTTTTTCCATTTTTAAAATAAAATCTAGAACATGCAGGGCAAAAACTTTTTTTTTTGTTCTTTACTTCAGAAAGGTCGAGACATCAACTCTCCATGGGCGTATCAACCGGGGGGGCAAGGGGGGCGCTTGCCCCCCCACTTCTCAGAGTGGGGGGGCAAGGTATGTGTTTTGCCCCCCCCTGAAATAGCGGAGGTCCTTTCTGAGAAAAATGTAACAGTAACTAGGAAAAGTGGTAAGGCTGTTCTTTTTTCGTCGGTCCCGTACTTTCTTGCCATATTAAAAGAACCAAACAGAGCACACACATATGTTTGATCGCTCCTGTACTCCATTCACTATTAAGCACGAGATCGCAGCTTCGAGACGTGTACGCCCAGTTCACGCTTTTTGCCTCCGCTGCGCTGTACGGGTAAACGGGGTATAGCAACGTTGGATATGATCGATGTCCCAGTCCAGACTTACACATCTCATGGTCCTTCATGTTCACCAAGAGAGAACTGCTGCGCTCGACCTAGTGCAGGCCACGAAGGAGTTCGTCTCCATAACTACAGAAAGAAAAGTCACGTTTGGAAACATATAACATTCAGCGATCTCAAGCAATGCAAGTAGTATGTTTAGTATGTTAATTTCTTTCGTTTGATGTTTTAGTTGATCTTCCATGTGTGGTGAGTTTATATGATCAATAAAAGTGTAGGCATGCCTTTTCCGCCCCTGAAATCATCTCTTGCTGTCTTTAATCACTAAACCCCTAACCCCCACAAAAAAAAAACCTGAGCGTGTGTTCTTCTGTCGTAGAATTTGTAGTGTGAGATCGCTGACTTGACGCGGAGCCGACGGGCAAGTGGAAGCGCTGCGCTCGTGCTGGAGACCACCCAAAAACAACAATAAAACAATCTAAACCGCGTGCAAGTGTCCATCTGATCATCAGTAATATCATGTTCTCTAATAGACGCTCAAAATCCTAATTGCTGTTTCGAGTAAAAATTAAAAACAAATACTCCTCAAAACGCAGATGTCATCATCCCACCATTACTATGTAGTGTGTAAAAGCTTGTCTTCACCTCAGTGCTTAGAAAAACGTTGGTAGATAGAAACTACCTCCCTAATAGAAACAAAGTTCAGTGTCCGCCGGCCTCGAGGGGCGGGGGGGGGGGGGGGGGGGGGTAGCAGGGTGCCTGGTTTGCCCCCCCACTCAAAAACAAGTTGGTACGCCACTGCAACTCTCAAATTATTTGAGCAGAGCACTGAAATTCTTGCACAGCTCCTTTAATCAACTAGAATCTCAGAATTTTCACACATCAAATGGCTTCCAAGAAGACTTCTCGGGCCTACATAAACAATAAACAGCGATGGATAATTTATTTCTGAGATAAAAAAAAATAACTGCGTCTCTTCTGGACACCCCGTATAATTTTGCGTTGACGGCCACAGTATGCGAGTTGAACAAATGGCTGTGTGCTAAATAGACCGTTTACTTGGAACACCTTTTTTGTAAGGGTTTGTGCGATTATTTGAGTTTCGAATTTAAATCGAATAGTGATTGACCGAGTAATCCGATTGCACTTTCGGATTCTTATTACTATTCGAGTTTTCGAATAATTCGACTCGTCGAATATCAGTGCTGCGGGAGGAAGTCTGCAGGCTCATTCAAGAGCGCTCTCCATACCGCGACATATAGTCTTTGGCACGTTTTTGAGCGCGTCGCGGTTTGTACTTACCACACGGTCATTAACGCTCCTTTATGAGCGCTATCCACTGTGTTACGCGTGTGTTGCTTTTAAATATATTTCAACGCTTACTTAGAAATACAAGCATGCCGCGCGGAAGAATAAACGCGCGAAGGATTTTTAGGGTAAGCTGTCTTTTGAGATCTGTTTCACGTGCATTTTCAACGGAAGTTTTTGAATTCGTATTCGATTCGACGATACGTTTACACGAATGCGCGCGCCAAGTCCCTCCACTTCCCCATCTTCTACCCAATCACAATAGCCATATCTGGATTCGAAGCGCTACTGTCGCATTCATGTATCCGCGGAATTCGATTCGATCTAAAATGTCGCTATTCGCACGCCCCCTACTTGCTCGTTAACGTTTGTTGCGTGTTCACTATAAGCGTCAGCATTTCCCTCACTTCTCTACTGTTCCCAACCCTCGCTGTCCTCGCGAGCAGACGACGTTTATCGAGCGAGCTATGGTTATGCATTTCTTCCGGGAGTCGACGACCTCCAATACTCGAATCACTGGACTTCCCTACTAAAAAGAAAGGAGGAATCGAAAAAAAAACGAAAAAAAAAAAACACGTTTTGTTGTTGGGGGAGAGGAGTCTCTCGGTCGCTGTACGCGAGGTCTTTCCGTTGCAAGACGGATCAATGCATTGCCGCGACTCCGTGGCTATTTTTGGGGACGTCGCGGCGTTTGCGCGACCCCCGGGATACGAACGTTATCGGGCGTGTACAAAGTCTGTTTGGCGCACGCGAGCGCGGCAAACGGTATACGTCGCCGGTGCGTGGCAACTCACGGTTCCCTGACACGCGTCTCCATTCGTATACGAGTTGACGGAGGCGCCAGGGTGCGATAGTTCCGTCGTGCTTTGTTTGTACGAGAGTTAGCGAAAGGCTTCATCGCATCTCACTCTTTGAAGAGGACGAATCGCGGCGGTAGTCTAGGCAGGCAGGGAGAACTTTAAAGAGATTGGTATAAACCCCGAAACTGCAGGCAAGCAAAGAACGACAAACACACACACACACGCGCACAGAGGCAGTCACACTAGCAGCCTATGTTTGGCTACAAGATTTGACCTCTTCGCTAACCTAATGAGTCACTCACCCCTTCAGGAAGGCGGTGCAATAACTTTCAGACTTGGGCCACTTAATTGCGGGAATTTTTTTTTTTTTTTATAGTGACCTCTAAAGAAAAAAAAAAAATCGGCACGACTAGGAAACGTTAAATAGACAGTAAAAAGATGTGCACAATGTATGTAAGTTCACAATTATTCCAGAATTCACGCATTAAAAGGCGAGGAATTATTAACGACGGGAAATATTGGAGGCGGCTACTGCCTCATAAAAACCAGACATTCAGAGTAACGAGCAGGGTGTCGAACCGGTACCGAACCGTTATTTTTAGGCGAACCGGAACTGAACCGAACCGAAATCTTCGCCGTCATCTTAGAACTGAACCGGAAAAAAAAATAACGGTAACCGGTTTAAAACGCATCATAATATTTTTTGTGTGTTATTATCACAAACTAAATATTTGAGAATCTAAATTTGGTAGCTGTATTTCTATGTATTCATATGCGGAATTGCAATGTATGAGAAATTGTGGGTTTTTGTGGCGCTCTTTGTATTGGCACTGCGACGAATCAAATGCCGTCACGGCACGTGTTCACGTGACGTTACGGTGTTAAGACATAGTTTTAAGTAACGTCATGTCACGTAGCCCCGTGACGTAATCACGTGACTCACTGCGTCAAGTCGATTTAAATTGAGAACGTCACTAGATTCATTGGCGTTGTTGACTCCGTGACGTCACATGACATCACGACATGGCACCACGGTTCACTTGATTCCGTGACGTACTCGATTGTCATGAGACCGGGCCGAGTGCTCGAGTTCATGACAATCAACCCCTGCAATCATTCGGGTAGCGGTTCCTGTTTAATTAAAGATGAAAATAGCCGAACTCTAACAACGTCTGAAGTATGATCTGCTTCGCCATCTCCAGCGCATGATATCTTGAACACTGACGGTATATATAATTAGCGTCGAATCACGCCGTTTTCTTTTTTTTTTTTCTTTTTGCGTTTGTTATGGCGTGGAGAGGAAATTTAATGGGTGTCTCGCAAGTTATCAACGTCAGGGATTAGTTCTTAGCGGCATTTACTGAAAGTACGAAAATTGTTGCACGACCCATTTTACATGTACACATCACTGAGGCATACAAACATGCTTTCAAAAGACGACAAAGACAAAGCTACGCATCGGACGTGTGTTCTAGTCTCCTCTATTTTCATTGAATATTTTGCTTACGTCGACTTTATATCAGCAAGTAGCTTCACAACGTCATCGGGAGGTCCCTATAGTCCCCTCCAGGGCCTTCTGACCCTTCGATCCGGTTTTTAAACCGGCGAGGTATGGACACCACGACCGCCCCTGCAACTGCCATGGATGAAACACCCGACCCGACCGCGCAGGATGACGCCGCAAGCCTGTCCGACTCGCTGATTGAAGACACTGAAGGTCCCTTCCAGGAAGTGACATGCAGAAAGAAGAGACGCTGCAGCAGTCACAACTCTGCCTCCAGCGACGCGACCATCGTCACCCTCCCAGAGCCGACAGTTGGTCTGGTGGTTCTGTTCACGCCACTGGATCCAGACGTGAGCATCGACTCCATTGATTCGGTCCGCGTCTGGTGCCCTCATGCGTCATTGAGGCTCGATTCAACAGGCGAAAAAATCTTCTCGCGGTTGACACCCGGAATGGCCAGACAACGCGGGTGCTTCTAGGCTTGACCACGCTTTGCGGCATGAAAGTTCGAGCCTTTGAGCCCCGTGGAAACGTTTCCAGTGTAGGCATCGTGCGCAACGTTGACATCGCTCTCTCAGACACCGAGATCGTCGGAGCGCTACGGTCAAGTGTAAGCATCCGTTGTGTTCGTCGGCTTGGAAAATCAAGCACAGTTCGCATTGAGTTTGCGTCTGCCGCACTTCCCCAACACATCTACGTTGGCTTGGTCCGGCATGAAGTCGACCTGTACGTTAACAACCCTCTGCAATGCCACCGATGCGGGCTCTTCGGTCACGTTGCGGCTGGCTGCAAGAGGAAGTTGGCTTGCCTCCGCTGTGCGCAGCCCCACGCAACTGCGCAGTGTGACGATCTGACCTCCGCTGCGTAAACTGCAACAAGTCGCATGAAGCAACGTCTCACATATGCCCGTTCTGGCAGGCCGAGCGCACCGTGTGCCGCTATCGCTGCGAGAACAACGTGCCGTTTGCGCAAGCACGAGCAGCATTTGACAAGCCTACTGATGCACAGGCTGTGCCGGAAGCACAAGCTGCACCAGAAGTCGTCGGCTCTTTCCCGGAACATCCACAAAGGCGAAGACATTCGCGACGACGCCAGGTGCAACAAAATTGCGCTGATAAATCGACCTCTTCACCTCTCCCCGAGACATCAAGTGCAGTAAACATCGATCCAGGTACCACGTCGGTCCCCGTGTCCACCGTCAACGAAAACGAGAAACGAAGCTTCAAAGACGTACTGTGCAGCAGCTCTAGAACGTCGGCTCCTCAATTGCAAATGCGGCCTACACCAAAGCCTGCACAGAAACTCCCAGACACCGCACCCGAAAATCGCAGATTCACGTCCGCCTCAAATTTTCTCCGGCTCCTCTTCGTTCTCTAGCATCGTTCGCCAGATATTCATTGCAGTACGAGAATTTTTACCATTCATAAAGTACTCATGGGCAGACAAGTTACTGCATTTCATTGAACTGATAGAACCTTTAATCGAAAGCTTCCTGCGATGAAGGTCCTTATCATGCTTAGCATTATCTATATGGCAGTCTGTCCCTCAATTTTACAATGGAACGCCCGCAGCATCGCCTCTAAACTACCTGACTTGCAATATTATCTTGCCTCTACGCCAGTGCCTATACTTGCAATCTCGGAAGGCCGGCTCCCACCTGCATCTCGAATTCAGCCATATGTTCATTATGGAAGTGCCGTATCTGACCCAAACAGCCTGTCGCGAGCTTCGGTTTTTGTTCACTCCACCATTCAACAAGCTGCAGAAGATGTGTCACATCTGTGTACCGAAACAGCAGAGTTCGCGGCTTGCACTGTCATATTTGGTTCTTTTAGGGTGACTATTGTATCCGTGTATATATCTCCTGCGGGTCGCTTCGATGCGAAGAGCATTCAAATTTTACGTCGACAGTTCCCCGGTTCTCTGCTTCTATGTGGAGACTTTAACGCGCATCACCCTTTGTGGGGTAGCGAACGCACGACGCCGCGGGGCACATCCCTTGCAGACGCCATTGAATCTACAGACTTGGTGCTCTTAAATGATGGCTCTCCAACATTTTTCGGCCATCGCGGGAAGCCTATAGCGTCCTCGACCTTAGTTTCGCCTCGCCCGATCTTGACGTATATTGGTCGCTGGACATGGCCACGCGCGGAAGCTATCATCTCCCAGTCTTGATGAGTATACCCAGGGTAGGCCGCTTGCCGCGTCGTCTGTACCATGTAACCAATTGGGACCTGTTTCGGAAAAGTCTTCTGTCTCTCGATCCGTCAGAGGATATCCTAAAAGCCATTCCAAGCTGCCTCGTCCAATCTACAACAAAAATCACACTCAGAGTATCGCAACCTAGCCCGGACTTGAAATTTCTTCGTCTTCGGGCAGCTCGCCGTCGTGCCCAGCGCCGTGCGCTCCGCTCTGGCAAGATCGCCGATTGGGTGGAGTGTCGCCGTATAACTTCAGCCTTACGCCGGCACACCCGAGTACTTCGTCGCAGACAATTTCGCCAGTTCTGCTCGTCGCTAGCTGACCCCATGTACACCGAAGCCGAAGATCTATAAAGTGCTCAGAGGTATGAGTGGATCTCCGACACCTCGAGACGTGTTCGTTGCTCTTAGTTTAAAAACTGGCTTGGCATTATGTCAACTTGCCGACGAATTTGCGATACGCTTTGTCGTTGCTCCACGCTCTGTAAGGTCATCGCGGCCCCTATCGCTGACTGGCCCATCGCGAAGTCCGCAGAATCTAGACCACCCCCTCACCATGTCAGAACTGGAAGCTGCTCTTCGAAGATGCAAGCGTCACAGCGCTCCCGGGCCTGATCACATAACATTTCAAGCATTACAAAATCTCAGCTATCAGTCACGCAGCTCCTTACTCGAACGTCTAAATTCAGTTTGGTCGTCGGGTGTGATCCCTCAAGAATGGAAACACGCATTAGTTACACCCCTTTTAAAGCGCGGCAAGCCCTCCTCGGAGTTGTCATCCTATCGCCCGATATCTTTGACATCATGCGTTGGCAAGCTTTTAGAGCGCCTGGTCCTTACACGCCTTCAGTGGTTCCTCGACGATACTGAAGCTCTTCCCCCTGAACTCGCAGGATTCAGAAGCGAACGTTGCACCGCTGACTGCATTGCGACTCTCACGTCAGCATTGGAAGACGCCCGTTCCCAGGGACATACAGGCTTGGCAGTATTTTTAGACGTGGAACGCGCATTTGACTCTGTTCCCCATGATGTTGTTCTTGCGTGCTTGAGACATCTTGGCGTAACGGGAAGGATGTTAAGATATTTCGAAGACTTCCTGAACGGCAGGACTGTCAGTGTCCGCCTGGGAACGTTTGAAGGTGCTGTTCGCCCACTGCTGCGGGGACTACCTCAAGGTAGCTGTCTAAGCCCGACACTCTTCAACGTCGTAATGGCAACGCTACCACTGTGCATGGACTCATCACCTCATCCTAGTGGTATGATAATTTATGCTGACGACATTTGTTTGTGGGCTTCCCATTCCGATCGCCGTATACTTCGCCCTTTTATGCAAACCTGCCTTAAGCGAGTTGCAAACATGCTGGAAGACCTCGGCCTCTCCATCTCGGCAGAAAAGACGGCTGTGCTCGCATGTTCCCGCCGTCCTCTTCGCCACGGGTTTCCACGTTTAACTTTATCTGGGATCCGATTGCCACGTGTGCGAAACTACCGTTATCTGGGCGTTGATCTCGACTCGCGGCTCTGCTTTCGTCGCCACGTAACTACTCTTGTACGGCAGAGCACGATGACAACCTCTCTTATTCGTAGGCTTCGTGGCCTTGATTGGGGACCAACTCCTCGAGCCCTAACTAACGTGCATCGAGCGCTGAACCTGTCTCGGATTCTTTATGTCGCGCCGTACTTGCCCCCTACTCGCTCTCTGTGGGATCAGCTGGAACGACGTCATCGCGCTGGACTAAGGATGGCCCTAGGACTCCCCTCTTACTCTCGAATAGAGGCAACGTGGATTGAGGCCCAGGAAATGCCAGTATCTTTGCACGCGAAGGAACGGGCTCTTCGCCATCTGGTTCGACTCGCCCAGTCGAGCAGCGGTGGTTCTCTTTACGAGGATATCCAACGGCGGCATTGTTCTCATTATGAAAGACACTGCAACACTTTGATAGAGGCGCTCGGATCCACACCAGCTGTTCAGCGTTCTCCAGCTGATTCACCGTGGAGTGAGCATCCATTCGCCGTATATGATGACATCCCTGGCTTTCATGGAAAATCACAGCATTCCTCGCTGGTCAGCCGCGCCTTGACGGAAGACGTCCTGGCGTCCCGCCACGCTTCATTTAAGATCATATTCACTGATGGCTCTGTTAATCTCATTAACGATTCCGCGTCTGCGGCATACCATGTCCCATCAGAACACCATTCTTGGTCAGGACGGCTTGATCACGCTGTTTCATCGACTACGGCCGAGCTTTGTGGAATTTACGCAGCTCTTCTTTATATCTTGAAAAGGCCACCAGAAAACTGGCTGCTCGCAACGGACTCCCAGTGTGCAGTGCGAAGCATTCGAAGTGGCAGAGGCGTTAATGCCAACATGACTCGTGAGATATTTAACTTGGGACGTCTACTTGTTTTCCGAGGCTGTAACATTCGAGTGCAATGGATACCTTCACATGTTGGCATTCTTGGCAATGAAAAGGCAGATCAACTGGCTTCCAACGCTCTGCTCCTACCTACTGCTACTTTACAGCTTCCGACCCAGACTGACTCAAAAATAGCAATCTAAACCTGGATACAGCAGAGACATCCGGTTTCAAGAATTGCAGCGCATGACCCGCCTCCCCCGGCATGTACGCGGGGCTTAACACGCAAGTTTGCTTCCCTTCTTCACCGTCTTAGATCAGATTCCGCTTATACAAACGTTAACTTGTACCGGATTGGAAAAGCGGCCAGCCCTAATTGCCAACACTGTGACCAACAAGAGACAATTGAACACATATTTTTTTAAGTGCGAACACTACGCATCCGAACGAATTGAATTCTTGAACTGCCTGAGAGGGCTGGACATTCCTTTCACGCTCGAAGCTACATTATTTCCGAATGGACCAACTTCCACGTGCATACGGCTGAGAAAATTTGTGTTTTGTTTTTTGGGCGCGTGCGAACTACTCTCAAGACTGTGACTGTGACGTGTAAGAAACTTTAGAACGGTAGCCTATACTTCGTTTCGCCTTATCTGCGGGCGGGGCCGGGGCTGAGAGCGCGGGACCAGCGCTTTTAGCGCTTCTCCCCAGCTCGCGTGCTCGAGCAAAGCCTCGCGCGGAGCTTTCGTGCTCGCGCTTCCAGCTTTGCCTTGGCTCGCACGTGGGGTGAAACGAAGTATAGTTAGGTCGATATAAGTACTCTGATTATTTATTTTGTGCTTGCTGGTGCGCGCTATGGGGTTCTGTCGTGTACAGCATTGTTTGAACATATGTCACAGTTCGTCTTAACGGCACTAATCATTTTTTTTCGCCCGCGAAACGTGTTTAGTCATTATTTTGCTAACGCTTCCCTCGTCATCCCCGGACCCCTTCATCACCATATTTTCCCTTCCCTTTCCCCGCATTCACCCTCATCAACCTACAATAACCCAAGCCCGTGAAACGTGCCCACCATGAGTGAGGCAAATGTCACGTCTGGCAAACAATACAACCAACCAACCAACCAACCAAACATGCTTTCGTTGTTGCTGAACTGCCCCAGAAAGTTGCCCTCGAGAATAGCAACATTGGAAGGACTAAGTGTGACTGATTTATCCTACGTTATATAGAACCCCAAGTGTGCACGGGAGGAAGGCTGAAAACAAACATCCTGGTGACCTCAGGAAACAGCCGTACGTTGGCAGCCGCTCAAGGGGCTGTCGTTTTAAAGTTCTTCCTCAAGCTTCCATTACCTCCGTATTTTCATTTGTGACATTCTCGCACATTCTCGCTCACCGCTTGTCCCAAAAAGGGGCCGAGTCGAGATGGAGGACTGTCTATTCTTCAAGCACTGTGTTTGGCGTCGTACGACGCCATCGCCAAACTGTCCTGTTCTCCCGCCACGTGCTCGTGCCCCCTGCCTTGGCCCGGCGATCGCCCCTCGCCCGCCCGCCGAATCGTCGCCAAAGTTATATGTCCCAAATCCCCACATCTTCCCTTCCCTTCTAGATTGCTCATGTTCCAGAAAATCAGCAGGTGCTCTTCATTACTGCAGACGTTTGCACAAACTCTGCCTCGGAATACAATTATCTTCCACGTTTTCAGCGAGACTGCATCTACCGCACGTGCCGAACGCTAAATGATACTTGCGCTCAGAAAAAAAAAAAAAAAGAAAGCAACAACTATAAAGTATTTATACTCGAAAGCACCACCAACTCTCCTTTGCGAAGCAGAAAACCTAAAAAAAATATATATATAAATTATTAACCTTGCGTAACCAATAAATGGGTCCTCTTCTTCAAAATATTTGTCTGCTTTCCTACCGGCCTGTCTCTCCAACCGAGCATCATCGCGCCGCTAATTTTTAAAGTCTTCCAGCTTGCGCCATTGACTAGCTCGGGTGAAGAGAGAAAGAGAACGAACAAAAGAGCAGGCACATTGGCGTTAAAATACACTAGACACCGATGACAAGGCTTTCATTCTAGACTGTCAACAGTGACGAGGTCCTTGGCCGGTGCGCTGCAAACAAGACAGCATGGAGCAAGGCGGGACCACAGCAGCGAATGTTAGAGCGAACAGGTTGATGCGGCACATTATGGCGTCCTTCTGGTTCTTGGCTCTGTCTCTCCTCGGCGCCTTCGATCTCCTCGGAGTTGCCCTTGAGAGGGCCGACAGCACGATCGCAGTCCGGTTTTCCAATGTGGTCTGCAGCCGCATGGTAGACATGGTCTTTACCACATGTCACAAGTTTTGACGTCTCTCGACGAAAATTACAGGATATGAAGGAGCAGGTTGGCAGAAGTTCGCGCCTTGAAAGGTTTCTTTGATCGCTGGTTTTTGGTGAGCTTGCGCATTCCTCTGCCATCGACCATGCGCCTGGACACATCTTATCGTGACGCTGCTCGACTCGGCCCAGGACAAGCGGTAAGACCCGCTCTGATGCGCCATTTGTGGAATTCTCGCTCACCGCTTGTCCCGAAAAAGGAGTCGAGCCGTGATGGAGGACTGTTTATTCTTCAAGCCCGGTGATCGGTGGCTAACGAGCCATCCTCAACTGTCCTGTTCGCCCTCCACGCGCTCGTACCTTGGCCCCGCGATTGCACCCCCCAGGGCCAAGGCACGTTCCCAAAGTTCCGTGTTCAAAATCCGCACAGTTAAAACTTCCCAGCTTTTATTATTTTTTTAGAGGGGGGGGGGGGGGGGGTGCAAAATAAAAGCAATGGAGGATTACTGTTAACAGGTGACACAAATATAATTGTCCAATTAACACCCCCAAATACAGTAGGCTCAAACGTCGATCCTTCGGGAACAAAAAAAAAAAAAAAGTATTTCTTAAAGGAGCAACGGAGGGGGTAGTTTCAAAAACATAACTGTTGGTTCCTCGGCCCCGCATCTACGACACAGACAGGAGGGCTTGACCCCGAAAACAACTTTGTTTGCAGAAACACTCTTGCCAGAAAGTGCGTTTTTGCGGTGTCAGACGCTCCCCTTGTTCCTCTCGACGCTGCACCAAGCAAGAATAATTTGTGTATCTCAAATACATTATACGTGCACTGACCTTACGTTAGCTGCTATTGCCACAATACCAGCTCGTAAGGTCAGTGCACGTCGTGTATTTGACCTCATTGCTGAGCGCGTACCTTCTGCAGCGTGCATTTTGCAAAACCAGATTTGCTGTTCTCAGCAGGAACACATCGCAATGGTCACCAGCATAAAGTCTGATGACGTCATGTGCAAGGTATGTTAAACAGGTAAGTTTCCTGGTAAAATGCAATGTTCGCAACACTAGCAAAAGTAGATATTCAAGTGTAAGGGTGAGTAGTGTGCATATATAGCAGTCTCGCGATGATTATGCGGCAATCTAATCAAATGTTAGAGCGCATGACTGATAAAGCAGGGTTGTAACGTAAACGTATACAAAACAAGTGTATGTAAAACCGAATGTAACATTAACCTTCCGCAGCAGTATTTTGTGTAGTTTCGAGCTCTTGCAAGCTGATACCCAAATGTGATTCATTTTAGAAAAATATAAGGATCTTTGTACTTCGCGCTACTTACGTGTAATTAGGAATATCATTGCATTCATCTCTATGTATTTCTGTTTGCAGTAAGGCATTGCTAGGGCTCCGTGTTTTCGGATAAATCCGAAAAACTCCGAAAAACACCCGCCGGTAAAAGTTTTGACAATTAGGATTTATCCGATAAACTCCGAATTGTTATGTGCCCCACAACAATTTTTTTTTTTTTTTTTGTTTACAGTTTGAGCAGCGCGGGAAGAATGGTCCTGGGAAAATAACACCATAATATTTTTTAAGTCTCGGGTTGTTGTCAAAAGAGGGTCTTACGGCTTGTCTCGTCAAGATTAGTTCAGGGTTATATCAGGTCTGTTCTCGAGCACGCGTGTACAGTCTGGAACCCACCAACTGCTGTTGATAGAAATAAACTTGAAAGAGGTCAAAACTTAGCGGCTAGATGTGTTCCCGGGAATTATAACAGGCGACTCAGCATGACAAGTCTGAAGAAATTCTTAGGCTGGGAATCTCTTGAAAAAAGAAGGAAAAAACTACGGCTAAAATTATTTCATAACATTTACTACTGCAGAATTAGTAAACAGCGCGAAAATTACATTTTCCCCCCGGATTATATCTCTCATCGTGTCGATCATGAACGAAAAGTACGTGAATATAAATGTAACACAAACCAGTTTAAACCTTCTTTTCCCCCCAAATCTATTAGCGAATGGAATCAATCGCCTTCGGAGGTTGTTGACATTTTGGACAATGACGCTTTCTGTGCTGCATTGTGAGAAGTGTTTTCTTTTTTGTTTCCCGTGTACTGGGTATGCATGTGCGCGTTCTGTTATGCTCCTTTGTATTGCTTAAATGTATCACATTGATGAAAATTTCCTCCCCGCTGTAATGCCACCCTGGCGCTGTGGGAAAGTGAATAAATAAAAGGAAACAGGTCATCGTACCATTCGTGTCACGACAGAAGCCACTCCTTTGGTTTCCAGTTTGGGCCATCGGATTTAGAGAAAGGAGAGGGTATGTTTCTGGGGGTAACAGTGAAACCTATGGACCATAGTGATTGTACAAAATAGCGAAGAGGGGCAGTTGAAACCTATTACATCCTTAACCCCTCCACCTCGCGCGGCCGTGGGATAGATGGATGGGATGACCACGAGCTTCCTTGCGGCTACCTCCGGCAGTTGATTGATTTTAAGGTATCGAAGCCACACTTGTGTGCCACTTTTGTCGTGGGACAAATTAGTATTGCCAATGACACCAACGCCAAATTCAACTGAAGAAATCTTAATTGATACAAGCGCGTTTCATTTGTTTTATCTGGCCTACGTTTGCATCCGGTTATTATTTATTATTTTTAATAGGAAACACTGCGAAATTAATCTCTGAATTTTAGAGAAATGGGGATTTACGAAAAATAAACTCCGATAAACACCGAATTTTCGATAAAAAATAAACTCCAAAGAACACCCTCCGAATTTCACGAAAAATAAACTCCGAAAACACGGAGCCCTAGGCATTGCGTATGGAATTATTTATAATACAATTCATTATCTCTCTCTTTCTGCACCTTTCGCGTGTTTGCCCTCATATCTATCGTGTGAGCACACGGTCCTTTTTGGCATACCCCGCGACCCCCCGGTGTTTCACACTGTTAAGCAGCGAATAATAATAAAAAAAAAAAAAAGTTTCTGCAGATCGGCTCAAAAGCTGGCGTATTTTCGAGTATCGTCCTCTCGTGTCGGTCTTAAGTAGTTTTGCGAACTTCCTACAGTCAAATTGATTGATATTAGAAAATATATACTTAATCACTGACTGAAGATTGGGCAACATAAATGAAGGGAAGATCACCATATAAATATGTCATAAATAAATGCATCCCCAAATTATCTGATAGATGTTCTGCAAATCTTTTCCGGCGTTTTTAATCACCGTTAGGCACGTGTATCAATGATTTGAGACAGCCTAAAGCAAAGTTTTGATTTTGAAGTCGATTAAAATAAATATGTGTTCATGACACATAAATAACTTTCAAAACATACAGAAGTCAGTGATTGCCTTCTTTATGTGAATCAATTTTATGTGTCTGCGGGCTGGAGAAAAAGAAAATGCACAGGGGCGCGTGGCGAAACTATGAAAATGACGCACGCAGAGCACCAGAAATCGACCAGTTAAGTAGCTGCCATGTTGAGTAGAGCATCAAATACTACTTCGTTCTATTTAACAAACAATCATCAATTAGCAAGGGTGAAGCTTATTTTCAAATTGAATTGACTGGCATCTTGTCAAGAAAAAAACCTCCTCATCCAGGCTATACAAGTTTATCCCTGTATAAGAAATTGTTCACTTGGGTATACGGGCTATCTTTGGCCAGGTTCGATCTGGGTACGAAGCTGCGTATAGATTAGAGTGAACAATTTTGATCACTGCTTTCTGTATGGCTCTTCGCCTACATCACTGCGAGTTAGGAGAACAACCGTTGTGATTTCCGCTCGGTATTTATATGAAAAGAAGACTGAAAGGGCTTGTCCTAAAACTTTCGAGGCATTTTAAAAATATTGCGTTTGGCTCAGTCGCGTCGTCGTGGTATGTATTGTGAAGCGTATCTGGAAACTATATTTCATGATAAATAAATAAATATATATATATATATATATATATATATATATATATATATATATATATATATATATATATATATATATATATATATATATATATATATATATATCAGGGTGTCGAACCGGAACCGAACCGAACCGGTATTTTTTTCGGAACTGAACCCGAACCCGAACCGTTATATTGTTATCGCGGTGAACCCGAACCGGAACTGAACCGGAAAAAAAATAACGGTTACCGGCTCGTGTCAAAACGGTTCGGCCACGCGCTGTTGACAATGAATGTGCTATCAATGCCATTTGTTTTTTTAAGTGCCGTCAACTGACATACACCCTCGCTTACATATTTTTCTTGTCCACTCAGTCTTAGGAATATAAACGCTGCATCCATGAACCTTGACAAACGCTGCATCCATGAATCTTGACATAGGAACCAGTATTGCGCTGGTCGGCGGCTTGCACGGAAGAAAAAGAATTAAAAGGCTGTGCAAAAAAAAAAAAAAAAAAAAATCGCGTCACGGGATTTTATTTTTCTAGTCTCGTAAATCCTAAATGCTGCTGTGTGCTCATTTCATAACACGTTTCTAGAACGCGCGAGTTCTTGAAGCTTGCTTCCATCGGAATGAGAAAAGAAAAGGCTGTGGAGTTTCATAATAATGCATCCGGTTTCGTATAGGCACTTAGAAGCTAACATATTTGTGAGACAGCGAACTCTTCTATTTTAATATTTATCCTATTACGTCCTTCTGGCGTTGCGTTCGGTGAAGTGTTTTTCATATTCCGTATCTTGTTTAATGAAAACTTCTTAAGGATCTAATTTGAGTTACCGAAGGCTAGTTCAAATAAAGAAAGCTGTATTTTCTCCCCACTGTTCCTTCAATTGCTTACACGCCGAGGTGGCGGTATAGTTAGCGAGTTCTACTTGTAAGTGGGTTTGTAAGGAGGTCGCGGATTTTACAGCTACTGCGTCGGACCCAATTAGATGAAGTCCGAATCCGTAAACGTCGGTGAGGTAACCTTTGAGTACACATAAAGAAACCATTCCTGGTAGAAATCCCTGAGCCTTACTCTACGATGTATCCCGTTTCGTATGTGCTGATTTCAGATGTTTTATTTGTAATTTATTTTGATGTTGCAATTTGTCATTTATAATTTTCGAACCGGTTCGCGAACCGGTTCAGCGCCCCGAACCGGTTCGCGAACCGGTTCGCGGATCGAATTAATCGAACCGGAACTGAACCGGAACAAAATAAATTTACCTGAACCTGAACCGTAACCGAACCCGTATTTTTTTCGGTTCGACACACTGATATATATATATATATATATATATATATATATATATATATATATATATATATACCTCGGAGATGGCAGTAATGACATTACTGTAATAGAATTACAGTAATTAAATTACTTTTCGGAGTAATGAGTAATGTAATGAATTACTTTCAGGCAGTAATTTCAAGAAAATTAGTCATTACTTTTGAAAATTCTTTTGTCCTAAATTAGAAAATTTGTTTGCAAGCTTTAAGAAAGAAGAGAACAGATTATTTTGCATGGTGAAATGTTCTGAAAGAGCATCAGAGGAAATAATCGACGGCCACCTGAGCGCAAAGCCTTGTACGAAGAGCTGGACAGACGTACAAAGGAGGACTGGGAAGGCGAAGGAGAAAAGCTTGCGTGTAGACATCGCTGGAAGGCAACGGCTTACGAACTCCAGGCACGACGGATTCACGGCGTCGCGTCATCACGGCGATACTATACTTTGTTTATTCCTAAGCTGACAGTGCTGTGGGAGCTGCAAGCTAACCAGAACCAATCAAACACTTTCTTTTAATCACGTGTCCCGTCCTTTTCTCTGCGTTTGGGTATGAACGAGAGCGTGGTTACTTGCGAACGATAGACGTGTGACTGCTCCAACAAACACGTAGCTTCCAGCGTTCATCCCTAAGCTGACAGTGCGTCAGCTTAGGGATGAACGGCTCATAGGCTACAAGGCGACGGGGACATCACCAGTGAGTTAAACATAACTTAAAACCTGAGAGGACAGGACAAACAGATCCCCAGCCTTGTACTTTTGTCAAGCCATGTCAAACCATAAGCTTCAACCATTGTGAACAGCAAACGACCGGAATAAATAGGTAATTCCAAATGCCTTGTCAAAGCCCCAGAACGTTTCGTGCGTCCTCGAGCAAAGCAGGTGCCGCCCGCGGTATGCCTCGCTGCCTTCCCTTAGATAGTTTACTCGGGAATAAGCGTACAAGCAGATATCGCACCCCGTTTGTTGGGAAAGTACACAATTTAGGAAGCTCGCGCAATTCCCCAACTGGCGACGCTTCTGCTTAGCAATTATTCGGGCCCTTTGTTTGACAATGCGCAAAAGCTTGGACTCTTCGGGTGTATCGAAAAAATGCTCCTTGAAAGGAGTGACTGAGAATAGGTCAACAATACTCGGCGACAACTTTTCTTGGCAATGCAGTGCAGGGTACAAGGTCGCGTTCCCTCTCCCATTTTAAGCGCTAAATAAATCTGTGCGCCGGCTCTCCTCCTCTCCACTGCATTGCCAAGAAAAGTTATCGCCGAGTATAGTGTTCTCAGGAGAATAGATTTAGATTGCGTCCGAGGCGTAAGGGAAACGTTTCACGTGACGACTCCTTATAAGAACGAGCTGGCATTGCCCGATTAAACAAACTGATACGGACTACAACTTCTAAATCAGGAAGACGGAAACATATCACTCTTTCAGTAAGAACCTTCACCGTTGAATGAACAGTGAAACCGGTGAGTCGACCATTTTTCTGAGTCACATCTAAAGAAGCTATTCATCATGTTTAACACTTATGTCGTGTGCGCAAGCAAAACCACTGTTCAGTATGGTTCACTTTGAGGCACATAAGGTTGTTGCACTGTAAACAAGAAGATCTTAGTTTTGCTATATATAAACCAACTCAGCTCTTTGACGTGACATCACTGCGGTGGCGCTGCTGTCGGCACTGCGCATGCGCAGCGCCTCGCTCCTTCCGGATCTGGTTCCTGCACACGCACTGTATGGGCAAACAAGGGCTTGCTTTGTAAACACTGTGTTAATGTATACGATAAATAAAATGAGCGCGAATTACGGCCTCAAAATATTCAAAAGTAATGTCAAAGTAATTTCATTACTTTTTGGAAGTAATTGTAATCTAAGGTCATTACCTTTAGTCAGCGGTAATTTGTAATTTAATTTAATTACATTTTTGCAGTTTTCAGAAAAGTAACTAGTAATGTATTTTAATTACATTTTTGCTGTTCTCAGGAAAGTAATTAGTAATGTAATTTAATTACTTTTTGAAAGTAATTTTGCTATCTCTGATATATATATATATATATTCGCGACTCCAGCAAAACGGACGCCGCCAAGCGGGAAAACCGGGAACCAGTCGGTCCAGGTCTCTCCGCGCCCCGCCGCGTCTCTGATGGCTTTCGCGGACACGTGCTGTCGGTGCGGGGGCGAGCAATGTAATTTGACGAAGGTCCGAAAATTTCTTAAATTTGCCTGAGTGTTCATTAGTGTGGTGAAGCCTCAGTAGATTGTTTCTTTCCATCACGTGTTTGAAAGCCCGTTTACTCCACAACACACGGTCGCGTGCTTTCAATTTTTTGGATGAGGAGGGATCACGGAAAAACGTTTTTATTTCTCGTCTGTCTCTAATCACATTCAAAGTGACGACTGCTTGGTAACTGATAAGAGGTTTTTTATAAGGATGTAGAACAGTGGACTGAGGTCGACAGACGAAGTGTTTCACTGGAGACAACACCAATGTTGCAGTCAAGTGAATGGGAAGGTTCGATAGCTGCTTTCCTTGAGTTTGGTTGTGCTCGATTAGCTTCAAGTTAATTTAGCCACTAACGCCGGCCGGTGCGTTGGCTATTCATCTTAGTGGCTTTTCGCCGAAAAAGACCACATTGAAGGAGTTGGGCTAATTTCGCAATTACTTGATTCAGAAAACCTGCTCGCTGCATATGATTAACGAGGGAAATTATCTGCTTTCAAAAGGTGGGGGACGCGTCTTGCAAAGTTAGAAGCTGTCACGACATTAGGATCTATCGCGCCTCCAATATTTATATTATAACCCCTGTCGAAGCCAGCAGCAATATACGTCTACATTGCTCAGATTGACCGGGCACAAAAAATATTCATTTTATCGGTTCAGGATTCGAAGTCAAGTTCAATGCAGAGAGGTTCTGCGTGAATCTCCAATGAAGACTCTCCTCAGTTTGTCCGCATTCGTCTCCGTTCTACCGGCTAGAACCATTTGGCTAAGTTTAAGTAGTATCTCTCTGTCTGTCAAATATACTTTTATTCAGCAGTTCACCTAATAGTTAGTTAACTAAATTCATATTTCAACCCGAAGAATATACTGATATCGCTTTAGTGGGACATAGTACGTAATATAATACATAATCCGCATATTCGTCAAAATGACTTCTCGATAGCTACTAAAACCTGAATTGAAATACGAGTATCAGCTGCTTAGTGAAGCGCCAGCGAGTTGACATGCTCCTTGGCTCAAGAAGCGCTTGCTTAATTTTTGTAATTTTCCTGCAGCCTGTGTTCTTGACCGAGCACACGACTGGAGCTGTTTCTTGAAACGCGGACAGGCACAAAAGCTCAATTTCGCGGACAGATAAGTCGCATGGTCGAGGCATGCGAGTTAGCTAAAAATTACTATCGGTGGAACAATTTTGTAGCCCTCGCCGCTTTCCTTAGATGATCAAAACTAATTAGAGTCTATTACCGTTTCTCCGGAGCCCATAGTTTCGGTTTTGATCGAAGTCTCCGAAACGAAAGTTTGACATGAAAAGAACAAAAAACACCGGCAAAACAAAACTATGCTCGGCAAGTTTATGCGCACCGGCTACACTTAACTGTCTCAGTTCAAATACCCATAAAATTGGGCATTCAACAAAAGAAAATTTGTTAAATTAAATGCGCCACCCATTCAGGCGGCGCGGCCGAGCCGACGCGACCTGGACTCAGCCGCCATGTTTGTTTGGTGGTGGCGCCCCCTATAGGTCGCTGGAGTCGCGAATAGATATATGGCGACCAATGTGTGCAATCCATGATTTTATGCAAGGTAGTTATGCACCTTAGTTCAAGCGCACAACTATGATTCAACTTCTAAGATTGCGACTCAAATTGTACCAAACGCGGGTATTTGAAGCGACCTATCTCACTTCGTGGCAACCTTTCGACTCAGTTAAGATATATGTGACTGACGTAAACAAATGGATGGTGAGTCGCATAAACACGACGTCTTGTATGTTAATCTAGACTTTTTTTTTTTTTTTTGTGCTGCGTTTGAAATAAATCACGCAGTTTTTTTTTTTTTTTGGTACCTGAAATAAAAGATGATTGTATACAGGGTAGACAAAACTGTATAGCTTCTCATTTCACGGCGGAAATAGTGGCTATTGCCTAAACAACGCATAAAATATATTCTCACTTTAGCGGTTTGAACCGGTTCGAACCAGTTTGAACCGTTATTTTTGCTCCCCCGAACGGAACCGGAACTGAACCGTAAGCCGTGAACACGAAGCCGAACCTGAACCGAACCGATAAAAATTTCGGTTCGGGACTCTGAACGAGAAAATAGCGCGTTACTTCCAAGTTGATGTAACGCTTCCCTTTTGAATCTAAGTAACGAGTAACGTTCTTGGTTACTTTTTGAGTAACCAAGTGACGGTAATCTTGTCATTCCGTTACCGCGTACATTAAAGTTCTCGATGCTTTTTTTTTTTTTTTTTCACAAGTAACGACAACTAAACGAATGACGAAGCACATTCCGTAGGAACAAAATGGCGTCGTTCAGTTTACTCTTCTGCTGTGCGGCGCCATTCGCTTCCTAAAATCTGCACCGAAACGCAGTCGGCGCTTCAAAGAATGTCGCTACTTATAGGTACCTCTTATTTAGAAACTTTAGTGTACAGTGTACACGTCTGCCTCTAAACTAGGAAACCCCAATGTTATTTCCACGGCGGGGAACTCTTTGCCTGCGCCGCTGCTCAGTTGGTATAGACCCCTATCGAAATGCTGCCGTCTGTTGGCAGCTGAGGAATCCCTGCACATTGGCGGACTAAAACCGGAAAGTCACGGAACACTTTATGCCTTTGGCTGGAATAGAACAAAAAAACAGACCCACAGAGAAAAGTGATGAGCGCAGTGACGTTGCACTTTCGATGCTGTTTGATTGGCTCGTCGGCTCATAGCGTTGGCCGCGCTCCGACGTTCGCTATCTTACTGAATCACTTGCACGTTCCACGATGTCAGTTGTTCCGCCATTGAGCAGGGTTTCCGACCTTCTAATCATCGGCACGCGAATTGCGAAAGAGGTCTATTCTGTTTTCTGAGTGCATCCTTACCCTTCGACCAGGCGGGGCGCTGGCAAAGATGTCATCACCCCGAGATGAGGAAACCCAAAACAAAGGCATCGGGACACGCCATCTTCTGCTTTGTCCGTACCGATCGCTGCACTTACGAAACACCGTGTCTTTTCCTTATATGATGAATGTGCAGTGTGACTGCCTCGTATGGCCGCAGTCATTCACGAAGAATCGGTGTTTGCTGCAGACAAAATTATGACAATAGACCGATCTCACCAAGAGTTGCGCGACGCCACCGCTGCCGCGGTGCATTCTGGTATCTGTCGTTCTCCCCAGTTTCCCGGCCGCGTCGATGCGCATTGTTCGCCCGGCGTTTGGAAGTTTTCGGGTAAGCACGAGACTTTTAGCCGGGTGTTTACTCATGGTTTTCAATCGGTGAACAGCACCAGGCAAAAAAGCCTCGGATATTATGTCTTCCTGCAAGAAAGAAGCATGGCAAAAAAAGGTCAACTGAGCCGGACAGAGCGGCAGGAAAAATAGCGTTTTACGATTTGTTTCACGATTTGCTTAATAATTTATATCCAACCTATTGCACGTCAGCTAAAATGAGTAAGATTACAGGGCACGAGACATAGAGCGTGCCGAAGTGTTCCGTAAGCTGGAATCTCTCTGACCATTTGCTCTGTAGCGGTATATTCGTTCGTCTATCTCAAATAGGACCTCCGCACTGCTTTGCGGAGGCCGTTTTTAATACACTTCTTGCTCGGTGTATTTTGGTGGTTATAACTGTTATTGCGACGACATGTTTCAAGCACAACTGTGCTTCAAAAGATCAGGACAATCACTAAAAAAGAGCAGCGATTCCCGATATGCACCTAGGGTGACCACCCGTCCCGCGACTCGCGGGACTGTCCCGTATTGAGGGCTCGTGTCCCGCGTCCCCGCTAGACCTTCCCGAAATCTTCAAAATGTCCCGCATTTCATACAGTAGGAAAATTAACTCTGCAATTCATGGTGCTGGCGAACAACAGGGCACGGGGAAGCGCAAAAGTCGCTGGTAATCGTATGAATCGCAATGGTATGCGCCATTTTCTATTTAAGCATTTTGAAAGCGATCGTCGTTCTTGCAGGAAACACGACGCGCATGCGCCGTCGTGCCTCTCCCCTTGGTGGCGAAATATTGTAAGAGAAAATTGCTCACCAAAAGTTTAAATTTAAATTATTGTAATTATTTCCTATCGCTGTGTCAATGCGAAAGGGTTGCTGTGGATATTTTTCATTTTTTTTTTTAGCGAAGACAGTCACACAAGGCGTAAAAACCAACTCACAATATTTGCGAAAGAGCATAATATTAAAAATTTGTGAAGGACTATGTTGATAAAAGTAAGCGTTGACAAGAAACCATAACCCGTAAAAGATTTACTGTTTCTTAACTTCATTTGATGCATAGTGGTCTGCTGGAGTTGATTTTTATGCTTTCAACTTCGACAGGTTAACGTATTTGGCATAAAAATATATCAGTGGGAGTGAAAATCATTCGAGCTTAATTGCTGCAATACGATTGGCAGGTGTGTAAATAGTACAGAATATAAATATGTTAAAAAAAAAAAAAGAAAAATGGAGGCCGCTTCCGAAAAGGTTGTTTTATTTCAAGTGGTGCATATAGAGTGACCACCTTCCAACTAGCGAAATGCGGGACAAGCGGGGCAAGGGGGGGGGGGGGGGGGGGGGTAAATTTATGAACGCGCACAGCACGAACCCAGGCTGGGTTCGTGCTGTGCGCGTTCATAAATTTACCCCCCCCCCCCCCCCCCCCCTTGCCCCGCTTGTCCCGCATTTCGCTAGTTGGAAGGTGGTCACTCTATATGCACCACTTGAAATAAAACAACCTTTTCGGAAGCGGCCTCCATTTTTCTTTTTTTTTTTTCATACAAACGGGAAAAGATTCCATAATGCAATTTAGAAGTGCAACACGTACTTACCGCCAAAAATGTAACAAACGAACCTCATTCATTTTGTGGTGGTCTATTAGGCTGGTTTTACTGATCCATTCTGCATTAGCACCAGTCGAGACCGCAGAAAAAAGTTTCCCCCGTCGGGCGACTGTTAGCGTTCGGATCTTGCGCAAACAAAATAAAACTGAATAGAAAC
The DNA here is from genome assembly GCF_016920785.2 of Ixodes scapularis. Classification (NCBI taxonomy): domain Eukaryota; kingdom Metazoa; phylum Arthropoda; class Arachnida; order Ixodida; family Ixodidae; genus Ixodes; species Ixodes scapularis. The sequence goes on along the minus strand of NW_024609883.1, from coordinate 66,789,710 downwards.
TGTGCACGAAAAATCATCTCCACCCCAAGCTTTCAGGTATATGGCATGGTTCCTTTTTTTTTTTATAGATGCCAATTATTACGGCGCGTCAGGCATGGCCTTTCTGTAGATCAGTACTTTGTGTGCAGGCTTTTCCCGCTGTTCATCGGTATTCTGTCGCACAGACTGTCAACCAGAATGAAACAACATTTAAAAAACTATCGCTGACCGAGAAAGTCTATTTAGCTCCTCTTACTTGATGGCTGATTAAACGTTATGCACAAGACTGAGCACCACCAAGCTCAGTTTTTCATCACATTTGATGCTGTTCCGTGGTGCAACACCGAGCCGATGGTCCCTGGAATTTTGGTGTTCCTTGCCATTGCACTAGATGTCCACCTGTTTGCAAGGTAATTGAGACGTCCGAGGAGTCGAAATGCTCGAGTAGTGTCGCCGTTGTTTTTGTGTTTTGTTTTTCCGCGGCCGCAGTGGGGATTACCCCGTGAACCGCAGTGGGCTCACGCGTTCACGAAGACGAAGATGCAGACGACAAAGCGATTCTAAAGCGATAAGACGACTGAAACTGCTTTTCTGCACTTGCTGAGGAAAGTAAGGCATCACAAACACAATCTTATGAAGTAAAAACATACAAGAGAATCAAAGTGATACCGGGGCGTGCCAAATGATAATATATGATGATGTACGTACGCGCAGCCGTATGTAGCCGGGAAGGGATGACTACAAGTAGCATGGCAGCGGCACCACTTCCAGAATGCGCGCGCCTGCGCAGCTCGCTTGGTGACATCGGTCTATTATCTGCGGCCCCAGTCATTGTCGAAGCATGTTTAAACAGACGAGAAAAGACGGACGTAGCAAAGGCCTCCGAAAGAGTACGGACAACCAAACTTGGATACAAGATGGCGGCCGGGTCAATAACTTCGCTGCGCTCTAATACTCCAGCTACTCTGTACGTGAGATGTCATGGTGGCGAACGCGGAGAATGAGAGGGTAGCTCTTTCTCCTTCTTTTTTAAATTTTTTTATAGGTTTTCGCTCCCTTTTTTTGTCCTCTCTCCGCGCTCAATTCAAACCCGTGGATCGAAGTCCGAGTCGCGCGCTCTGAGGGCGAGACAGAGGGTGGTTTGTTCGGCCGTCGGAAAGTGCGTCGCCCGTCGTTGGCGGCGGTCCCCCGACACACGCGGTTAGTTCGTGCCTTGGATCCGGCGTGGTGGATTGCTCGGCGCTCGGACGCTCTTACCGGTAAGTGTTCAGACCTCCTGCTGCGTCTCTCCCCCCCCCAAAAAAAAAAAAAAGGAGGCGTCGAAGGGATCGGATCCCCGTGGAAATTGTGACGGAACGCCGCGAGGAAAACGGTCACAAAATGTGTGACACGGATTTAAGGGGAAACGAAGGAATGCATAATTGGGGAGAAACATATATTGAACAATTGAGACGAAAGAACGGTATTCCGAACGTCGTCCGGCGAGAATTGAACCCAGAGCCTCAAAAGATTCTGAGCCCGAAACGGGCAATATTTGTTTTCTCTAGCTGTAGCTATATATAACAAGAGGGAAAGTTGTAAAGCGATTAAAATGGTTAAATGTGCTAGTTGGTACGTGTGTTAACTGGAAAAGCGCCTCAAAGAAACGGGGACACGAGAAATACGGGAGAGGGCCAAGCACTACTTGCCACTGAACGTTTATTGAAAACACACTCACTATTCGTACACCCAGTCAGGCTCCCGACACAGAAAAAAGCAAGCTCCTTCTCAGTTAAGTGCACCGACGGTGCACTTCCGCAGTTACCCTCACCCTTCACTCTTATGCAATAGGCCTCAAATAATTACCCCCCCCCCCCCCCCCCCCCAGTTTTATTTAAGTTTTCCTACAATTTTTGCATCTTCAAGATTAGCAGTGAATGGCGAGATTCCCTGATGGGGAGCTTCTGACAGATAAGGCATGCTCGCGTGCCCTGTCATTTATACACCTCCCCGTTTCCCAAAGTACACTCTACAACAAGTAGTGGGTGTTTAGCAGACAACTGACGTTGCACAATCAACGTACCGCGCTGCGTATTTTTATAGCACATGTATCTGTTGTTTTTTTTCTATGATATGCATTGGGTCATGGGATGGATATATGTATTGAGTTACAAGTTGCACCAAGGTCGTGTGATATCTTTTTAGCTGAATGCAACAGGGAAATTTCCGTGACATGGGAGACAACTTCAAGGTTTTCCGTTATGTGGATGATTTTATGGTGATTGTGTCATAACCCCACGCCTGTAGCGATGACCTTATCAACAGAACGATAGAGGTTATTTCCTCAAAATCACATGGCCTCACCTTCACGCACCAAACCACGGCGTCTATGAGGCTGCAGTTCTTAGATTTATCTTAGATTTAAAGTTACACTTCAACAAATATCACGTATGCTTAAACTACCAGCGGCGCTGGAAGAAAGGAGTCTTGCTTCTTTTATCTGCCTATTCCAAATTAGTGAAGCGAGGCATTGCGTCGTCGTTGATAAAAGCTTTCCTAGATAAGTTGAGCAAGCATACTATGTACGATAACTTTGATCAAGTGGGCCACCTTAAATTAGCGGGCTATCCAAAACGTTTCTTGGATGAAGTCGCTGAGACCCTCGTTTCAAAGTATCAAGAAAGACACGGAGTTGCCTTATCGCAACTCCGTGCAACTCCGTACAAGGCAATCGATGTTGCCTTATCGTGTCGACGTGTAAATGTTGTCAGCGTTATTGCATTGTGTGATTAAGACTGTGGCGCATGATCTGTACAACTCCTTTTGTGTTGGTGGAGATGACCTTGAGATTGAGACTGTATAGGGAGGTGGACTAAATAAATGAGCTAGCTGAGTTTGAGACGTCGTCCTGTCTATTTTCTGTCCCTTCTACGTTTTGATCCTTCTTCTCTACCCCAGTCTCAGGTTATTTCAACATGGTTAATATTCACCAGCTCGCCTGCACCCTTACGATCTTTTCTACGGAGAAGAAACAGCCGCCCAGAGAAAAAAGACCAGACCGGTGGTAATTCTATATACATGCCTTGCACCTACGTCACATGATGGCGTCGAACACCGGTATCCACCATGCTGGTGGTTGACTCGACGGCCCTTCGAAGCGAGAGCAAGGATAAACTGCGCCGCGCTCGGCTTTAGCGATTACCCCGTATCCCGACGATTGTCCGATCGTTTCGTCGGCATGCCCCGCGAGACAGAGCAGCCGTCAGGTTATTAGAGAAAGCAGGAGCGGCATAAAAGGGATGCGGCAGCGGATTATCGAGTTTGCGGGACGCATTTCATAGCGGCGAGCGACGGCACTTTTCTACCGTTTACGTTCGCGCACGCCTTTGCATCGGCTTTTGCTCGTTCGCGGTGTAGTGTATGGCCTTTGACCTTCGTTACATAACGCCGTTTCCACGCTTCGAGCGCACCTTCGGGACTCCCGGCCGAGTCCGGGCGAGTGTCGCGCCGCGAGCCCGGCCGACGGATCGGTCAGCGGCGGGCCCCGCGTGCAAGCTCGCCGACACGCCGCCGCCGGGTCATCGGTTTGTGACGTCCGCGAGACGGTAACCTTTGCAAGGAGAGAAAAAATGCAGGCGAGCCGGTCGGCAAACATTATAATATAAACTCTGAGACAATGAGAGTTGTCCGTTATTTGAATTATCCTTGTCTCAGGGTTTAAATTATGAAGTTAACATTGCGTTGTTTACCAGTATTTCGCCAAATCATAAGAATTTTTCTACAAGCGAGTTCTAGAGCCGCTCGTCAAATTATAGGGCGCGCAATTAAGGTTTTTTCTTTTTCTTGCCACACGGCAGCCCTTCGCGTCAAAACTTCGTCGGCGGCATTTCGAGACCTTCTGCTCGTAACGCAATCGCACCAATGCCGAAAACTTCCGCACGCACTGGCTAAACGTCATCATCGTAAGCTCAGCACGTTTTTCCGAGTTCACGTGTAACACAACTAGGTACCTTTGTTGACAATATGGTGCATGTTAGCGCATGTACGGGCCGTTAGCGGCATCCTACGCCTTGGTAAGCGCATCCGCGTGGTGTGAAGTCAACCACCAGTATGGTGCCGGGCCCCGTCCTTCCCTAGCGTGACGTCACTTGCAAAGCATGTATAGCTGTCCCACAACCTCAAGGGGGTTGCCGCACACTTTGGTGTTCTCTGCCGAGTCTAAATGTGGTGTTCTCTGACGAGTCTAAATTGTTTACCTGTGCTCAAAAAAAAAAAAAAAAAAAAAAGGGCATGTGCTAAAAAACACGCAGCGCAGTCAGTTGTCTACGAAATACCCATGACTGGCGGTAGGGTTACGTTGGGCAAACTGGGAGGTGTATAAATGACAAGTCACGTGAGCATGTTTTATCTGTCAGAAGATTGGGAAATCTCGCTATTCACTGCTAATCTTAATCACCGTCGGTGCACTTAAGTTGGAAAGAGTTTTTTTTTGTTTTTGTGTGTGTGTTTGTGTGTGTGTGTGTGTGTGTGTGTGTGTGTGTGCGTGCGTGTGTGCGTGTGTGTGTGCCGGGAGGCCTGATTGCGTGTACAAATAGTGAGTGTGTTTTCAATAAACTTTAATTTGTAAGTAGCGCTTGGTCCTCTGCCCCTTCTTTCTTCTGTCCAAGTTTTTTTTTTCGGCGCTTTTCCAAGTAAAGCGGAATTACTTTGCTGCGCCTATTAAGGCTGGGAAGCGTGTGGATAACAGTTTTCCGTGTATCATAAAACCATGCCACATGATTTGACGTATCGAAATCAACGCATTCTAATGTCTATCAATGTCGACTTTATCGAAGGAATCACACCTATCCTATTATTGCTGACTCTGATACTTCTTTTTTGATGTTCGTTTCCTGTATCATCGAACCATTTTTCCCGCCCTTACAACATCTCTACACTCTCAGAAAATAAGGTGTATTATTACACCCCTTGTCCCATATAATACACCCCAAAACTTCGATTCGACGTACAGCGCCGCATAATCGAAAAGACGGCCCCAAAGTTTACGAGGGGCTTGATAGCCGTGTGGTACAATTTATTAAGATAGCTGATGTACGTATTATTGACTACAAAAAAGATTATCGGAGTTTTCTTGGCCGCACTGCAAAAGCTTCATGATTTCTTTCTTTGGCCTTTGATACGTGCTTTAGCAATTTAATAAGTTATATCGCACCGTTATCAAGCCCCTGGTAAAATTTCGTGCCGTCTGTTCGACTCTAGGGCGCTGTACGTCGAAATGAAGTTTTGGGGTGTATTATATGGGACAAAAGGGTGTAAGGTGATACCCTTTTTTTTAGAGTGTACTATAGAAGGTGTGGTATCGATATATATTAACTAATAAATCTCTCAGATATGAGTTGAGTTTGTATATCTCCGTTCACCTTTTTTCATTTTATTTATTATGTCTCCCAGGCCCGTAGGCGTTACAGAGAGGAGTGGGGCACAGTAAATAGAACAAAGCAAATAACAATGAGAAGGCAAAAACTACACGAAATAACTACTAAACATAATTTAACAGGTTAGTAATGGCACAGTACATGGAATAAAACAAATATCAATGAAAAGACAAAAAATACACAATATTTCTACTAAACATCATGTAACAGGTGAGTAACGGCAATCTTAAATTTATCTGAGGCAGTGATTGCGACAGTGGCTGCGGGAAGGCGGTTCCAGTCAATCGAGGTTTGAGGCAAAAAAAGAGGCAGATGTGCTGCAATGAGGAATCCCAACTTTTAATTGATGATCGCTGCGTGATGATACGTAAAATGGTTCGGAAAATAGTGCTTGGCGGAAAGGAGGGTAATACCCCTGTTACACGGGCACACTTAACCACGGTTAACTCAGCTTAACTGCTGTTGCGCGGCACCACAGATACCTCACTATACTCTCGGACATCTATTCCATAAGAAGTGAAGAGCGCGCGTGCACTGCTTCGATAGATGCTCAAGATGCTCAAGCGCACGTTCGCCCATAGCTTTTACAGTATAGCCACAGAATGTTGTCGGCAAGTATTGTGCGCTAACTGTGGCTTAGCGTAACTGCAGTTAAGTGTGCCCATGTAACAAGGGTATTAGGTGATATATTTTATGGAACAGGCATAGATAGGCGGGATATCTTTCGACAAAAAGAAAGAGTGGGCAAGGATAGAGAGGCTTTCATTAAAGTGGTGCTAGCTGTGCGATGATAGTTAGAAAGTATAAAACGGGCGAAGCGATTTTGAATGGATTCTACGGCAAGTGCAGAGGTGATACCAGGGTTCCAGATTGAGGCGGCATATTCAAGTTTAGGGCGAATAAAGGTTTTATAAATGAGAAGCTTTAATGAAAGAGGGCAAGAAAAGGTTTCTTTGGATGTACCCCAATAATTGATAAGCGTTTTTCGTGACATAGTCGACCTGAATATTCCAGGACAGATCATTTGAAATGTGAACACCGAGGTATTTGTAGGAGGACACAGGAATGAGGGTAGAGTTATTGATGGAGTAGGTAGGGCAAATGTTAATTTGACAAGAGACACACATGGATTTACATTTAGAGATAATAAGTTCCATAAGCCAGTCGTTGCACCATTGGGTTACATTGTTAATATCGGTTTGAAGAGCAGAGATGTCAGAGTCGTTAAGGATTTCTTTGTAAGTAACACAGTCGTCAGAAAAAAGTTTATAGAAAAGGAGACACGGGTAGGGAGATCATTAATATATATAAGAAATAGTAGTGGGCCGAGTACAGAACCTTGTGGGACACCGGAGTTGACAGGCGAGTATGGAGAATTAGTTCCGTTGGCGTGAACAAACTGTAGACGGTTAGTCAGAAAGGCGTCTATCCAAGCGAGAACATATGGACACATGTTAAGGCTACTAAGCTGCGACCAGAAGTTCCGCCTTCCGCGCGAGGTCGCTGGCTTCCGCAGTGCTTTGGTTGCGCGTGCCTGCGCTTTCACATTGGTGTTAGCAAGGGCGGAAAGCTCTCGCGCAAGGCGGAGCTTCTAGTCTCAGCTCAAGGGTGAACGGACTACAGCACATAACCTGCTTTCGAATAAGCCTCTTATGATATGATTCTAAATGTTGATTTATTGTCATACAGTAAATCTATTTTATATTACTGTCGAGACCGGTTCTAACGAAGTCAACGGGAATCGGAAATCACTTCGCTATATCCGCTATTTCGTTATAACCGACCTCGGTTATAACGAAGTGCAAAAAGAATGGGAAATCGTGACCGCTTTGCTATAGCCGCTATTTCGTTATGACCGACTTCGTTATGACCGGTCTCGACAGTATATATCTTCTTGAGGGGAATGTATCAAAACTTCATCTTGCCTCAAGCACTAGTGCTTAAGAAAGGTCTTAAGAAATAAAAAAAAAAAAAAAATCAGTCTTTTAAAAAGTAGAGGCTGCTAACTTCGGGGACGAACATTGTTTCGAATGTCAAAACATATCGCAGTCTGCACTTTAGTGAATGTCGAACCTCACCAACGCCACATAAAACAATCCAAGCCCGTGCGATGGAAGTTTGACGTCGTCATAGTGAGATCGAGCGCAGACACGGATTGGGCGCGAGTGCCGCGTCAGCGTTCGGCGTCCAATCGACTTGTCGAAGGATGCTCGGCGTCGAGCTCAGGTTCAATTGCGCAGTTCGCGGCACCCGACCGTGATGACGTTCCAAGGAGAAAGAGGAGGATGCTCGCACGTTATTCTTTCTGGTGTAGACCACAGAGAACATCCAGATCTTCTCCGCGCAAATTGGCCTTTTTGAAGATTTAAACACCTTGGACGGGGATTTTGAGAAGAAATGTAGCATACACACTTTTACCGCTAAATCTGTCGGAGAAGATATTCTGCTACATTTAGCAAAAACCTTTACACTTAAAAAAAAAAAAGATGTTGTTTTGCATTTTTTTTTTTGTTCTATATAATGCACCCCAAAACTTCATTTCAACGTACAGCGCCCTATAGTCGAACAGACGGCCTCAAATTGTACGAGGGGCTTAATAACGGTGCGATATAACTTATTAGACAGCTCAAGTACGTATCAAATACCACATGAAGAAAACACCGAGTTTTTGCAGTAGGGCCAAGAAAACCCCGATTATTTTTTTCATGGTCAGTAACAGGTACATTAGCTATTTTATTAAGTTGTACCACACGGCTATCAAGCCTCCCGTGAAAGTTATCGACGTCAGTGCGCTGTACGTCGAACTGAAGTTTTGGGGTGTCTTATATGGGACGAAGGTATTCATAACAGTTGGTGTCTGACTGCGGGTCTAGAACGGTGGTGGGTCACGAAAACTCTCGGGCAACGTTAGTAAAACACCTAGTTGGGAAACTCGCCGATCGAGCTAAACACGATAGCAGTGCCACCCTTTAGCGACGAATTGAAACATGAGAAACTCCCAGGCTCGAAATGCCATAATAGCGGCCCAGTCTTTTTTTTTTTTTTTTTTTACTTTAGTTATTTTGGGCTTTCAGAAAGTATGTTTTTTGCGTAAAAAAACAAACGAAAACGAATCTTTTTCTAGTAACTTTTATTTGAGATTAGCACAAAATAACAGGCGCGTGATGCTTTCTAAAATCTTTAGTTTACAAGGTTTTGCGGCACAATTAATATTGTTTTTATACAACCATGTCTCACCGGTGACTTCAGGTAGCGCGTCCTCGAAGTACTTTGCGGCGCGTCCGCAAAGTACTTTTCTCACAGCGGACGCTATCGAATGCGATACTCCCTAGCCAATACAGCAGCCGTGCAGTTCAACAAGTGGCCGCTGCGAGAACAATAGCGGCGTTGTGATCGCCATTAGCTCGTTTCTCGAGTACGGATCGGTGCCACTTTTTCAGAGCAGGCTCGATGGCATAACGTTGCTCTCGGGTCATCCTTTTATTAAGTGACCAGGGTTCGCGAGCTCGTTCTCTAGACCTGACCATGTAATGCTGACTGTAGCCAACGTTGGGCTGTAGCGTCTGCAAGACGCGACCATAAAGGCGGCACTGTAGCGTCTTATGGTGTACGAGCCACGTTCAAATGCAAGCGTCTGTAAGCGCCTAAAAAGAAATCAAACAAAAATGATGTTGCTGGTGGCCTCAGCATTCTGTCGAAACGCCAAGAATGCGTTTCTTTTCCATTCGTTTAGTTTCTTTTTTTTTTTTTTTTTTTCGTCCTCTTTCATGGCGTCCCTGAGTGACGTATAGAGGTGCGTATAGTGACGTTCGATCGAAACGCGGCCTAGAAATATTCCGTTTTCTTCGCCAAGGGCGCTGCTCGAAACTTGAGAGCTACAGGCTCATAGCGCATTTGCTGCCCGAACTATTCCCGTCGGTGGAGAATGTAGTATAATCGAGAGAAAAAGCGAACCGTGCTTTGTATTCCTTCGCTGAAACTCGCGTGAGAGAATATCGACGCTGAACAGGGGGACCCGTCAGTCATCGTTTTTTTCTCTCTTCGTTTTCCGTTTCCCGGTTTTCCGAGTTTTCTATACCTCGTGTGGTCGACCAAGTGCGTCCACCACTCAACCAATAAATACGTTTTTTTTTCTTGTTTTTTTTTCTTGTGTGTGCGTGTGTGAGTGCGTGCGTGCGTGTGCGTGCGTGCGTGCGTGTGCGTGCGTGCGTGCGTGTGTGTGCGCGTGTGTGTGTCTGTTTGTGTGTGTGCGTGTGTGACAGATGGAGTCATCGAATGATTCATGGAGTCATCCAATACACGGAGCCGTATGGCTACAGTTATGGGAAATAAACCCCATTTCGATATGAAAAGTAAAAAAAAAAGACTAATTAAAAAAAAAGGCTAGTTTTTACATTTGGGTTACTGTGGTTCGGATTGGTAGAGTTACATTTGGGCTAGAATGAGCGTTCGGCGATGCGTAATTTATTCTTTGCACTAAAAAACAACAAAAAAGCATTTTTCTGAAAATTTTTTTTAATAGACCTTTTTCGAAATTGGGAAATGATGCGTAGCAGCCGCCATTAATTGGTCTCATACCTTCCGGCGTCTCAAGCCCGTGATTGGTTCCGAGTTCGCGCCGAGCCCTGACGCAGCACTCGTGTGGAATGCCTTTCGATCCGAGTACAGTCCGAAGGCTGACGAAGCCCTCTTGTCCAATCCGTGTTCACAGTGCACGACCAACTAATGGCGGCTGCGCATGATCTATGCATCATTTCGGAATTTCGGAAAGCAGTAATCGCCTAGTTGAAGGCTTATGCGAACTATATGCGGCAGCGGTGTTAGCACATTACTATTGTTCAAATGTATTTATTTACTCGATGGTTCGTATAATTTCTGGAGGCTATACATCACTTTTTTTTTTATAAAGAAAAATAAACTGAAATGAGAAATTGCACGAAAGAAGTATCGCTCAAAAACAAAGAAACAAAGATCTTATTTGTTTGCTTGCCTAAATAATTTTTCAGTCTACGACTCGACATCTAAATTGTGTTTTTAAACGTTTTCCCCGAGCTTGACTCCGGTATTCAAAATGGCGCCGCCCCGTGAACGCTGTGGCATGCCTTGGATAGCGCATCTCAAAGCACACCGTATACACTGCCCTGTCTCTCAACAGCTCAACTTGGTGTACAACTGGGGAATAAAATGTAAATACTCTAAAGGTTAAAAAAAAAAAATCGGTGGTTGTTTAGATAGCAGGAGTTTACTCTGTCAGAGTATGGCGGCATTGTTAGATGAGAAATTTAGCCAGTGCAGTGCAACTGCTAGCCTGGGGTCTTTAACGTTCACACGCAGTAGTGATACACGACCGCACGTCGGTACGCTATGTTCATCCAGATCGAATCGGGCAGGGGCGAGGATTGAACCCGGGTTCCCTGGGTTCTGCAGCACGAGCTCCACGTTTCAATTCGTGCAGGTGCATGTTGCGCTAGGCATACAATAGTAAAGAAAAGAAGAAAACGAAGTGTTTTGTTCCAAATCAACCAACAGATCTGAAGAAGAGGTCCTCTTTCGACGACGACGGGCGTAGTCTACATTTCCTCCGATGAACCGAAAATCGACGGCAAAGTCTAGCGTACGCTTGCCGACCCTGCAGCATGATCTTCAGCCAAGAAGTGAGCCACTACAGCGCGTCCCGGTTCCTTCCATGCAGCGACGCGCCGATCAAGACCAGTCCAGCCGGAGGGTCGAGCCAAAAAGTTTCCCTCGGCCTCTCCTTTTCCTCGATGACGCTCATGTACGCGACAGTGACTGTCTTCGCCCTATGGGCCCTCTTGTTCTACGCCTTCCTGATCGTGTGGGGGCCCTCGGCTTTCGAGAGGACGTACGGGCCGTGATGGACGCCGGTTCAGCGGTCCATGGTCCATCAACACAAGTTTGGGGAATGCCGAATTAATGCATATTCGTAAACTAAAACAAAATAAACAAACAACGTGCTTTCTTCACTTTCCCTTTCCTCCGCCCCAATCAAAAAAAAAAAAATAGTGTTTTTCTTTTTCAGCGCTTACACGAAGTATGCATATTGTAAAGTATACTGGATAACAGAAAGAACAAGACACGGAGAGGTCTGTGTTTCGTCCTCTCCTTGATCGATTCTTCTTTTTGTTATCCAGTAGAAATAATATATTGCCGAACGCTCAGTTTCCACCCAAATGTAGCGCTTGCAAGTTGGAGCTGTCCGGGACCAGATATTAAAGTTTTCAAAACTAACTCTTACCTCATTCCAAAGTTATAAGGGATTTTCTGAAACTTTCAATTTGGAAAACGGAGAATCGTTCCCGGGAGTTGGCGCTCTCCAGCCCCATGTATGTTATAGGACTCGTCGGCCACCGAAGTCCCATCACAAATTTCCGAAAATCGCGCGATTATAACTTTTGATTGAGATACCGGTTAGTTCTGAAAATTTGGCATCTGATTCAAACTGCTAGCGCTAAATTCGGGTGGAGAATGAGGGTTCAACGATACGTATTTGAGTTTTTAGATTAAATATTCACAGCACAGTTTGCTTTGGGGGTACCCCGTACGAGTTGTGGATACTCCCATGGCTGTTGACGACGGATGCAAGTTAATGAATACAAGTTTGGTGAATCATGGTTGGCGATGGTTCACGACTTTGACGGTTGCCGGTTGACGAATGCCAGTAAATGGGTCTCTCGTGGTGGACGACGGTTGATTGATGCCGGTTAATAAATGCAAGCGTGTTAGATGCCGCCGATTCTTAAATGCATATTTGGTGGTTGTGAGTCGACGGATGCCGGTTGACGAATACCGGTTAATTAATACAAGTTTAGGTGTTTTTTTTTTCTTGTTGACGATTACAAGTTCAATGGACGTTCGCTGATGAATAACTGATGCCGATTATAAGATAATGTTTCGTTAAATATTTGTTGACAGACGTTGATGGATAATGGCTGCCGCATACGTGAGCCCACAGATGAGTCATTGGCGTACAAAACGGGCCGGTATGATTAATAATAATAATTTTAAAAAAAAGCTCGTCACGTACAGGACATCTATTAGAATTAGGCAGCGTTCGCTTTCAGTCTGAGTCGTCATTTGTGCCTCTAAGCTTTGAACCTTCTCTTCATACGACGTCGCACGGGTACGATCCCCTAAATTGCGAAGAAACTCTAACCGGGTATTCGAAAGTATTGCGTTGAATTTAGATAACGTTGGGCTCTCTCGTCAAACAATGATAGTGTACGAGCAGAAACCGATGGAGAGGAAGAAACTAGAGCGCTCTGGTTGGAATGATTAGGGGGTAGATGCAAAGCTAGCCGCCTGTCTCTCTACTCATTGTTCTAACGCGTTCGAATGCCAAAAGTCCCCCCCCCCCCGCCCCCCCCCCCCCCTTTCTCTCCTTACGTCGTCACGATATGCATAGCGCAAGTTCGTCTGCTCCTGGCACAGGGGTTGCGATGATGTCAGAACGTCGCGAGCTCTTATTGGCTGATTGCCAAAAAATAAATAGTGGGTAGACCTCAAGGCATTGCAATGAAGTCTACTACCCACTATCCTTCCGCTCGAAGCCAATCAGAACTCGGCGTCGTTCTGACGTCATCGCAACTCCCGCGCGAAAAACAGACGCATGGACACTGAGTGGTTAAGAAACGGTTGTCTTGGCTTATAATGTTCACGGCTCTCGCTTCGTGATTGGTCCTTCGGCGTATATATATATATCGATTAATGCCGCAATCTGATTGGCTGGTGAGGGGCATAATGAGATGATCGGGAGACGCCACCCGCTGCGTTTCTTAAAGTTCCAGTCACACTGCTCACGCGTCACACAAAAGACACGCTGTTCTTGGCAGCAGACATGATGACAGAATTACCCGCCTCAAAACATGTTCGAAACATGTCTGCTTCACATGGGTAGGCTTTGAACATGTCTGCAGACGAATTTTTGCACGACCAACCTGACGGGACCTTCGTACGCGGAAGAAACACGTTCCAGGCAGTGTCCCGCAGACGGTCGTTTGTATGAGGTATTGGCAGTGCAACCGCGGGTTTAGCTGACGCAGCGACGCCTATACGGAACGCAAGTTCGTCTGCTTCTTGCGCAGGGGGTTCCGGTGACGTCATAGCTCTGATTGGCTCCGATTGGAAGGATAGTGGGTAGCACAGGCGTAGACTTCGGGGGGGGGGGGAGGGGAGGGGGGGGGGGCGTCGGGGCTCGTGCTTCCCCCCCCGGTAAAATCCGAAGGGGGGGGGGGGCTGAGCCCCCCCCCCCCCCCCCCCCCGGGCCTGGGCTATGATCCTTACCGAGACGCTGTTTACGTGCCATGTCACGAGCTTCTAGTAGTGGCAGGTAAACAAAATAGCGCCCACATTGCCTTTATTGACAAAATACATGGGAAATGGATTCGTGCTTTCGTTAGCTTCAATCTGCAGTTCTGACGAAAAGGTAACGCGCAGTAACCCCCCCGGAGAACTTCTCAGCCTGCCCCCTCCGGGAAAATGGAAAGTCTACGCCGCTGGTGGGTAGACCTCGGTTCAGCTGGCACTTAGGTCTACCCACTATCCTTTCAATCGGAGCCTGTCAGAACTCGGCGGCGTTCTGCCGTCACCGCAAAATAGCGTCGCCGCCATCGCGTCTCGCATGCGTCTCACATCAAGTGCGACGCTACCGCGCGGCAACGCCAAGGACGCACGCGTCTGCCGCCTGGCGGCGACTCTCGGCGAGCTTCGGTGTGTTTACCGCTTGGGGCGGGTCGGGGGTCTACAAACGATGACGTCATGGGTGTCTTGTACGGTGTGTTCTCGAGAGATATTCGGGCGTAAAAAAATCCAATGTATAAACCAAGGATGGCCAAGCTGCGGCTCTCCGCGTGTTAAAGTGGAGCTCGCGGCCACGGTATGAGATAATATTCTTCAGGTGAGGACAGCGCGTTCCTCACGACGTGCCGATAAAGTTCGCTTTTCACTCTCTCTCTTTCTCTCTCTCACTATGGTTTCAAGCGGCTCGCGCCGCTTGAAACAATAGTGAGATACCGTGCTCGCGGCTCTCCCCTCCCCCCCCCCCCCCCCCCCCCAACCCTCCACTCCCCCGACTCCCTCTGAACAAAAGTTATCACCCCTCACGGCTCTTGGAAGTTTCGTGGCTTTATTTGCTGCTCTTAGGACAGGTTAGCCTGGCCACCCCTGGAATGGACCGATGAACAGAGTGCATTTCCACTATTTTCACAAAGGTGTCTTTAAGTGGTGCATTTATAATAGTCCAACTTTATGACTCTGGGTTTTAAGAATAAAAAAATCAAATCTAAAAAACATTTTTATTTTTTTATGCAGAAGGCTTTGCCGTTTTTTTTTTTGTTTTTTTTTTGTGTGTGCATATGAAGGGAAAAAAAAAGGTTTTCTAAGGCTTAATATTGCAGTCACGTGCTGTCTATTAACAAACAAACAACATCTCTCTCTCTTTTTTATGTAAAATGAAGGGCGCATGACCACGACTTGATCGGTCTCACGCGGTCCAACAACAACCCCCACCAATCCGGCCTTTGGCGTCTTCTTTTCAGGCCAGACTCGCTATCTGGGTCCCCGGTCCTTCTTTGAACCACGCCGAAAGGCCGTTCCGGGTCTATTTTTACGAAAAACCGTTAGTGTGGATAAAAAAACAACAACAAACAAAAACACAACTTCACAGAGATATACAGATATATATATATATATACACACACATGAGCTTGACGTTCATCGATCGCAGCGCCATTGTGCCGTGTAGCGTCCGTGGCAGCAATTAAGCTTGCCCCAGTTTATCGAGGGGGCAGGCTGAAACGAGAAACGGCATGTCGTTTTTTTGTGGGTTTTTTGTTTTTGTTCGGCGCGCTGTCTGCCCTATTTATGGCCTATGTTCCTATTTAACCTGCCCCAAGTTCATTGACGAGGATCTTTAACCAGGTGGCCATCTGGAAAGCTTATCTGTGGCACTTCAGAAAAAAATTAATTATGAAGAAAGGTAGCGCTCAAAATTAAATTGTTACTCAAAAGAAAGAAATTTAAAAAAGTCAGCGTTACCCCCAGCGTAGACAAAACAAAACAAAAACTGATTTCAAATTAATTATTACGGATAAAGTTGAAAATAATCGGATCCTTTGTTCGAAACTTTTCTGCCCGCATTAATAAACCGCATTGCAGTAAGCTGAAACTCCCTTGAGAATGTGACGCTAGCAGGGATGATAAGATGCGAAAGTTTGAAGAAATTACGTTACCTGGATCAGAAGATACAAGAGAAAATCCAAATTTATCTACGAGCCGGCGTTTACCTAAACTCAATATTTATCCTATAATAATAATAATAATAATAATAATAATAATAATAATAATAATAATAATAATAATAATAATAATAATAATAATAATAATAATAATAATAATAATAATAATAATAATAATAATAATAATAATAATAATAATAATAATAATAATAATAATAATAATAATAATAATAATAATAATAAAATACAATCCAGGCTCCTGTAGCATTCATTTCAATGAAAAATATAACTGCAACCAAGAAAGGCAATATTGCTTTCTTCCATGGTGATAAGTTTTTTTTTTTTTTTTTTTTTTTTAATGAATTAAATTTTTAAGGCGTTATAAATGCTATTTGTTGGTTTGATGAGCATTAGATTCAAATGGACGTCGGTTCAAAAAGATTTTTTTGTTTTTCTCTCGTGCCTTTTGATATAGCTGTAATGTTCTTTCTTCACACTTTCGCGTTGTATCCCTACTGCTGACTCCACATTCTGACTGAGTTTCAGGATTCTGCGACGCGTATAGTTTTTTTTTATGCGGGCCGAAAAACCGGTCCCGCCTGATCTATAAAACGCCGCAAAACCTTTTTTTTTTTTTTTTTTGTTTGCGGTGCACTGTGATTTGAAGCGGCGATTGGCCGCAGGGATTTGTTTTCTATCCTGTTCTTTCAGAGGTTTACCTCTTATTCGCGATCAACCTCCGTTAAACTCAACCAAGCGGAATATGCGCCAGCAAGGTATAAGAATTTTCTTGTTTTTGTTGTTGTTTTGCTACTTAAGCGTGATCATCTGCTCGGCCCTGACGTCACGCGGCCGTGACGTCACACCGCCGCGGTGGCGCTGCGCTCGACACCGTGCATGCGCAGACTATGCATTTTGATCCGAATCTGACTTGTGCACACGCGCAATGCCCACACCCAGTGTCGGCGAACGCTGACTTGTTTGACTTGTTTGGAAACGGCATGTCGGTCTAAGGTTGAGTCGGAAAGAGAATGTGACCCCCAAGATAACCAGTCCGTAATGCCATGGATTATCTACGTGACTAATCCAGCGCAGGCCACGTTTTTGACACGAGTTCGGCTAGGACTCGTCTTCTTCGTTGAACACGAGTACCGTTGATGCAGGCCTCCGGTACAGCCTGGTTCCACATAAGTTCCTGTTAAATGGACGTTCCATGTATTCTGTCTGGAACAGGTGAATATTTTGTGTGGATCGGGCCTGAAATGTCAAACGCCGATTCTCTTCGCTTCATTTCTGCTTTTTTGTTTTTTAATTTGGAACACAGAAATTCTACGTGTATTGTCTTTCCACTTACATGGCGTTCAACTTACCCTGCTCCACTTAAGCGCCAACCTGCCCCATCTAAAACTTCCAGGTGCTTTTTTTTTTACATTTATCGTTTCTAAGGACCAATTATGTGAAAGACTCCTTTGTATACACACTGCGAAGTATTTAATATTATCTAAAACTTTGATTCGTATAAACTCGAAATATGTGGAACGTACGGTTTCTCCTGAATAAGCGGAACTTTTCTTCCTTAAAAGTTCCGGTTATAACTGGAACTTTTAAGTTCCGGTTATAAGGCGGAACGAGATGAAGAGTGTAAGTGATGAAGAGAATTCATGCCACTAGGACCTCGTAATTTAGAAAATGACGGCAAAAACAAATATAGCTTGCGCATACAAAAAAGATAGGAAGAAAGAAAAAAAAAAAGTTTGTAAACGTAACTCAAACACTAATCATATATATATATATATATATATATATATATATATATATATATATATATATATATATATATATATATATATATATATATATATATATATATATATATATTTTTTTTTTTTTAGTGCCGATTCTTTTTGCTTTGGGTCTGGAAGGAGACCGAGACTTCAACACATCGACTCCAATTCCAAATCTACAAATAGATCCTTCGTTTTTTCGTGGGTGACCCGACACCAGCGCAATAGCGTCCAAGTCTATTTTAAGTCGAATTTCAGCTTGGCACGAACAGCAATCCACCTCATGTTCGTCTGTTAGCATGCGTAATGTTGGTAATCGTTATTGAACGCATTTCTCGAATATAATTTGCATCTAAGTTATACCCCTTCAGGTGGACCCAGAGTTTTTCCTGGCCCACATTGTCGTATGTACCCGTGATGTCCAAATAAACTAGCCATATGAAGTTTTGGCTCTTCATTGCTATATCTCTGCATTTAGTGTTGGAGAATACGCTATCTTCTAGCCTTCTGTCTCTTTGGAATTCATTTTGAAGCTCTCCCAGAATTTCCATTCCTTCTGCTCATTCTCCCAGTCTTCGCTTTACTATCTTCATAGCTAATCTGCATAAAACTAGTGTTACTGTTTTCGGGCGGTACGACTTGATGTTATCTTTGTTTCCTTTTTCTTTATGTAATAGCTAGTTTAATTTTGCTTAGTTTCCAATCGTTTGGTACGTGTCCCCCAATAATTATTTTGTTAATCACATGTCTTAACTTCAATTTGTGTGTTTTTCCTAGGATTTTGGTGAGTCCCATGGGTATGTCATCTGGGCGTGTCGGTGTACCTGCTGGAAGCTTACTTTCGTCCTTGTCCCATTCTCTTGTGGTCGCCTCCATTGTTACACTACGCTGTTTTCCTGTACCCTGCTGCTGACGGTGCTCTCCACTGTCTCCCTCTGCTCAAGCTGTGAAAAACTATATTCGATTGTCTGCCTAATATATATTCTCGTGCCCCCTACCCTTCTCCCCTCTTGGTGGTCACTGGTCAGTAGGTGCTGGCAGCCCTCTATCTTTCTGCCCTCCGCTTTAATGTGCCACTGTCTAGACAGCCCTTCTCCTTTCCAGACGCAGACCGGGTAGCAGAAGGGCCATGACGCCCGTAGACTCGACGACGTCGCCCCCGTCTCTGAGCCCGTACCATTTGAGCCCCAACGACGGCAACTCCGCGCCGCCCTGCCCGCGCAGCCGGAGCTGCTCCCTGGCCAGCATCGGCCACGTGAGCCTCAGCGGCGTCGTGGTCAACAGCCACGGCGCCAGCAGGCAACGCCGGTTCTCCGTCAGGGTCATCGAGGCCAGCCTGTGCGTGTTCCTCAGCCTGTGCGTGTCCCTGGTGGGACTCTTCCTCGGGCTGCTCTACGAGCCGCTGCTCCTCGTGGTGTTCGCGTGTGGACTCGTTGCGCTCGTGGCTTACCTCTGCTACGCGCTTGTGCTCTACAAGAGATCTTGGGTGAGTTTCGGGTTTTTCGGGTTTCAAGTTTACTGATGCCTCTTCATACAAAACGAGGGCAAGCGAGGGTTCAATCCCCACCCTTGCTCGTTTCGATCTTGGCGAGCATCGTACTGGCGTGCGATCCTGTATCACTACTGCGTGATGCTCGTTAAAGACTCCTGGCTAGCGGTTGTACTGGCAGAATTTCTCATCTAGGACTGAGAGACAAGTCTCCCGTTGAGGACAACTAACTTCACTTTGTCTGCATACAAACATACAAACAGCACAATTATTCTACTTATTTACAGGGTGTGGGATCAGCTCAACGACTAAAGCAATTAATCCCAAAGGGAGAGAAAGATATGTATATATATATATATATATATATATATATCAGGGTGTCGAACCGGAACCGAACCGAACCGAAAACCGGAACCGAACCGGTATTTTTTCCGGAACTGAACCCGAACCCGAACCGTTATATTGTTATCGCGATGAACCCGAACCGGAACTGAACCGGAAAAAAAATAACGGTTACCGGCTCATGTCAAAACGGTTCGGCCACGCGCTGTTGACAATGAATGTGCTATCAATGCCATTTGTTTTTTAAGTGCCGTCAACTGACACACACCTCGCTTACATATTTTTCTTCTCCACTCAGTCTTAGGAATATAACCGCTGCATCCATGAATCTTGACATAGGAACCAGTATTGCACTGGTCGCGGCTTGCACGGAAAAAAAAAATTAAAAAACTGTGCAAAAAAAAAAAATTGTGTCACGGGATTTTATTTTCCTACAATCTCGTAAATCCTAAATGCTGCTGTGTGCTCATTTCATGACACGTTTCTAGAACGCGCGAGTTCTTGAAGCTTGCTTCCATCGGAATGAGAAAAGAAAAGGCTGTGGAGTTTGATAATAATGCATCCGGTTTCGTATAGGCACTTAGAAGCTAACATATTTGTGAGACAGCTAACTCTTCTATTTTAATATTTATCCTATTACGTCCTTCTGGGGTTGCGTTCGGTGAAGTGTTTTTCATATTCCGTATCTTGTTTAATGAAAACTTCTTTAAGGGTCTAATTTGAGTTACCGAACGCTAGTTCAAATAAAGCTGCATTTTCTCCCCACTGTTCCTTCAATTGCTTACACGCCGAGGTAGCGGGATAGTTAGCGAGTTCTACTTGTAAGTGGGTTTGTAAGGAGGTCGCGGATTTTACAGCTACTGCGTCGGACCCAATTCGATGAAGTCCGAATGCGTAAACGTCGGTGAGGTAACTTTTGAGTGCACATAAAGAAATCATTCCTGGTAGAAATCCCTGAGCCTTACACTACGATGTATCCCGTTTCGTATGTGCTGATTTCAGATGTTTTATTTGTAATTTATTTTGATGTTGCAATTTGTCATTTATAATTTCCGAACCGGTTCGCGAACCGGTTCGCGGATCGAATTAACTGAACCGGAACACAATAAATTTACCTGAACCTGAACCGTAACCGAACCCGTATTTTTTTCGGTTCGACACACTGATATATATATATATATATATATATATATATATATATATATATGTATAAACAGCACAGTCGTGTACGCAATCTAATTGCTGAAGTTAGCATGACGTGACAATTAGCGTATATATATATTTGCTGCAAACATCTTCAAGTCTAATACCTCCTTTTGCTGGATCGCAGTAAAGCTTAAATCAATGTTGATGTTTTTTGTGGGGTGCTATCACTATTTGGAGCACCCGCTGCATTTAACGTGATTCAAATTGGCGGCAAAGCAACAGCCTAAGCTAAAAGCTCAAGCCGGGAGACACTTTCTCAACGCTCCAGAGCCTTAAAAAAATAGAACATTTTAAATTTTTAGGCGGCAAGAAGTCCATCTGCCTTCGAGATATGGCTACACTGGATTGCGCTGCAAAAAAGCTCAATTCACTTTTTTTTTCAAGAAATTATTGGTTTTAAGTGGTTGAGCGGCGAACGCGCGTCCGCACCACTAGCGCTGGTATAAGCCTCTCGGTGGAAAGCCTGTCATGGTCGCTCTTGGGTTCATGAAACACGATCATGTGTTTTCATTCCAGAACACGTGGAACCATGATTTCGAAGAAAGGTTCATCTAATCAACGCAGTACGCTGCTCACGTGAGGTATTTCAAGGGGAACATTGCGTTGGTCTACAAAACGCCCCTTCTAACGGGGCGTTTTGCAGACCAGCGCGCTGTTTATGAACAAGTTTTCCCAAGCAAGGTGTAGGCAAAGCGCGTCCACAAAAACAAGGTTCGCGCGAAGTTAAGCGTACTGTGCATGCGCCAAGCAGACAGCAGCGCTATTGCGTGGCATGACGCAGCAGCGCACGTTTGTCTTCTTAGACTTAGGCTAGGTGGCGCAAGCTACCGCCCGGTACAAAAGGTATAGCCATTAACGTCCATTCATCCATCCATACGTTGGTACGGCGTACAACACCCCAACCCGCATGAAGGTTCGCCAAACAGACACACGTCTTTGGGAGTGACTCTCGGCAATGACAGACTTGTCAGATGATGTTTTGAAACAAGATCGAAGCTAACTCGAAAATCACGGCGTGCCTTCAACGGCAAGCTGGCTTCCTTCCTTGCACCGAAGCGAGAGGAGAAGCTCGCTTTCCAAGTGTTTCTTTCCTTTTCTTTTTCTTCTTCTTCTTTTTTTTTATGCAGGAGGAAATTTGTTTTGAAGGTGACAACATAATGTACGTGACATTAATACTTACATCGTAATTGTTAGTTTCAGTTATTTAAAAATATTGTGAGGATTGAAAAACAAAAAAAAACAACACAAGCTTGATCATGCTGACAAAAATGGTTAAGCACATAATGCGCGATAGGCCTTTTATGGAAGAAGAGAAGGGCGTCTAGTCTGTACCGCCTACCGAAGATCCGCTGCCATTTCTGACACACGCCGTGAGATGGCGCAAGCACGACGGGAAAGGCCACGAATCGCGCGCCGCGCCAATGGGCGCGTTCAGTAGCGCCTCCCTTGCCTCCGAACGGAGTGCCTCGAGTCGGAGTCATCGGAGCGCCTACTGAACGGCAAAAAAAAACCGCGGCTCCAAACCTGCTTCTACGCAACTTCCGCTTCCTCCCTTGTGCCAGACGGTCTCCGAATAAACTGGAAGCAGACGATGGCGAGCACGGTCGCTTTTATTTGACGCCGGTATTGAAGAAGTCTTTACAAGGTCATTGAAGAAAAAGCGGGTGATTGTACACATCAGCGCTGCTGTTCGAAGCGATGCAACGCGATCGAGCCCTTCGCTTGGCTGTGCAAAGGCAGCTACTGTTATAAAAGCCGACAAAAATCGTCGTCAGTACACGCAAAATACAGAGCTCAGCTAATCTACCCCGCCGGTTGCGATACTTTTATACGCCCATAAGTTTGTTCTGCCCTTCGTAACGAACTTCCTATAAAATGTATTTGTATACACACGGGAAGTTCGGCCGCGCTCGGCGATCAAGGTTTTGTCGGCCGAAGCGAGCCTCAGCCAACGTGCACCCCGATTTAGCTACGCAAACAAAACATTAATCGGTATCATGCTCTGCGTGAGTGTCCAACGGGCTTCCAAAGTCGCGTTCATACCCTGTTTTTCTCTGTTGCGCGCG
This sequence comes from Ixodes scapularis, assembly GCF_016920785.2. NCBI lineage: Eukaryota > Metazoa > Arthropoda > Arachnida > Ixodida > Ixodidae > Ixodes > Ixodes scapularis. The sequence continues at coordinate 66,767,177 of NW_024609883.1, read as the reverse complement.
GACAGGACTATCGTCAATATTACCGAGTTTCCGTGCAACGGCGATCAAGACACGGCGCGTCAAATGAACGTTTGCGTTGTTTATTAGCATATTCAAGCCAAACAAAATACGGTCCAATGCATTTTCCGAGAGAGCCTTACCTTAAAAAGATATTCGAACGCGTTATTCGTCTTACCTTGAGCACTTTTCATTAATAAAAGCGAGCAAACCGCGCACCCGCGACAGAACCGAAGCAGCTTATCCCGCCATATTGTTTGTTTTTTCCTCTTTTAGCGCCGGAAATCGTCACCAGTCAGGAAATGACGTCATTTTAGCTCCTTTGACTCTACGTGCACCGTCTCCGGACTCGGTGCTTCGGAGCTTGACTCCGAAGCCCCGGAGTTACGTGCACCGGAAGTGACTTTTGGCCGTCCAGTGGAAGGAGTCAGTGACTCCTTGACTCCGGGGCCGCTACTGAACGCGCCCAATGGGTTCGCATTTTGCGTACTAGCAGACACCGCCCCGGGATAGCTCAGTCGGCAAAGCACTTGGCTCACAATCTCAAAATAGTGAGTTCACAATCTGCCAAGAACTTAAGCTTTTTTATACGGCTCCCTACGTGTGTAACGTTTTTCGGTGTCAGTTTTTTTTTTTTTTTTTTTGTTACAGATACAGCAAATACAGCCAATGTTACAGATACGGCAGATAGAGCCAAACGTTACAAAAAAACCCATCGAAATGGGCTGATCGAACACATTATGTGTTAAAAAGACGGTTTGGATAGCCTCGTAACAGTCTAAATATGCAAGTTAAGGGAGATTCGCGAATTTTGGTTTCAAGATGGCGGGGATCTTTGGCCGACAGTCCTAACACACCGTAGCTCGGAAACACATAGAGCGGAAGCGCGCGCTGCAGAGCCCAGGGAATCTGGGTTCGATGCTCACCCCTGCCCGTCTCAATCTGTATGAGCATCGTACCGGCGCGATGACGTGAAAAACCCCGGGCGAGCGGTGGCACTGCACCGGCTAAATTTCACATCTACACCGGAGACATCAGACGCCCATCGGTGTTAACTAGCTTCACGTCGCCTAAGCGCACGCACGGCGTAATAACAATTACATGAAGGTAAAACCGATTTTATTATACTGTTTACACAGAACCACCAAAATATATAAAGATGTTTCTGCGCTATATCAAAGTTTTTTGTTTTAAGTTTATACCGGTACCAAATAAATTAACGATTAAGAATTTTGTTTACACAATTGTCATATATACACTCTGTTAGCGTTGCGTGGTAACTTGCATAGACGTCGGAACTATTTGGGATAAGGGGTCCTTCGCGTAAGGGGAGAGAGAGAGAGAGAGAGAGGATTTTGATTTTCTGCTTCATCCCCCGTATTGTTGACATAAAATGTTTTCTTGCTCCAATGCCAATGGAACTTGTAAGGCCTCGAGATGCGCCGTCCAGATTGGGCGCTGGCTTGCGGCAGGTGCGGCTATTCAAGAAATAAAGGACCGCCGTACGTCACTTCATGACGCAGAAAAGCGCCGAACAATTTTTCCCCACGTAGCCGGACGGATGAATGGATGTTAACGGTTGCACACTTCATAACGGGCGGTAGCCTGCGGCACCTACCCTAAAAACCAAAACACGCACGACCCCCCCCCCCCCCCCCCCCCCCCCCCTTTCTAAGCCAATTTCTTTCCCTTTTGTATTTTAGAGCGCAACTGTTAGCCGCCCGTTTCCGCGTTTTACGGCTTCGCCGTTGGCGTAACCGCTCCGCTAAATTTAGCGGGAAATTGAATTGGTTTTGATGTCACGTGTCGTCAATTTTCTCGCTAAATCTAGCGGAGAAACTGAATTTGTTCTTGGGTGACGTGACACGAAGTCACGTGAACTCATTTTCCCCCGCTAAATTCAGTGGGCTACCTGAATCGGTGTTAAGGTGACGTGACGTCAATTTCCCCGCTAAATTTAGAGGGGAAACTTAACCCGCTAACGCGAGGACGGAGAAGCAGCCAAGGCCGCCTATCCGTCGTCGCGATTGGCCAGCGCAGGCCCTCGCGCCTTCCTTGAGGAAGTGAAGGAGCGCCTCAATTGGAGTGAGGTTTGTGAATTCGGAGGTAAGTTTAGCGGGTTAAGGAGGAGGAAGGGAGGGTACGGAGGGGCATACCCTCCTCTCCGTACTCCCCCCTCCTCCTCCTCAAGAGCTGCGCTCTAATTTCGCATTACAGAGATTTGTAAACGTCTTTCATTTTTGTAAATATTACGAGTGTGGGGATATCGCTAGGATAACCATGGGGATCGGGCAAAAATTATTAAAAAAAATTAATACACGCACCATCCGTTTTCTTTTTCCGGCCTCGCCAATTTTCCTCTGGTCAAACCTTGTCGGCGTTACCCCAACGCCGGACCCACTGGGAGGCAGGGTTGGGACTTTAGGTGGGAGCCGCGCGGGAGGGATGCCCAAATATTCCGCTGTCCCACAGGATGACGCCAGTGTTGCCAAAATGTGTCATGTGTATCTTAGACAGATAACGCTGTAGTGTAAGAGTATTCATGTTGGCAGGAACGATCGGAAATAAACAGCGCGCAAAAACTACAAACGAGGCAAGAGGGAAGATGCGAACGACACAAGCACCAGACTCACAACTAAATATTTATTGAACAAAAAAACAAAAATCACAGACAAAGTAAACCGCACTATCACTTCAGCACATGTCAAGATATGCCATTTCTTTTTTGTGTAGAAAAACCGATGTTTGGCTGACACATGCATCTTGCCCGTCTTTTGTTGTTCCATACGCTTCGAATAATTCTCTGGTGGTTTTCCCTGTGCCACTCCCGATGACGATGATGTTGTTGAATTCGGGCTGGCATTTACAAGCAGCACAGTGCAGATGCAAGTGACCCCCAGTGGTCGACCGGAGTGACCAGTCATGTTCAGGGGCTCTGTCATTAATACATCTGCCAGTTTGACCAATGTACACTCTTCCGCAGCTTAGTGGGATCTTGTACGCCACACCAACCACACAATCGACATATTTGTTCCTGTGCTTTGCGGCACATTGGCTCTTGCCCCCCAACCTTTTCCGTAATTCTAGGGCAGAGTTGAGCCAACTTTTGAGGTGCCGAAAACACAATGGGAACGTCAAACCTCCGGGCTACCTTTTTCAAATTGTGCGAGATTTTTTGCATGTAAGCGAGTACCTGGGGTCTTGCTGTGGGTCTCTCTTGTTTTCTGACTTAACCCTCCTTAATTTTTTTTTTTTTTTTTAACATCGTCTGCGCCAATTCCAGAATAACTGAAGTTGGAAAGCCAGCATCTGTCAGCCGCTCTGCCTGCATTTTAAAACTTACTTACATTGCATGGTAGCAGGCGGCCATGAGGCAAGAGGACACAATGCTTCTTTTTACGAATTTGGAGTTTGGAAGAGAAGAAAAAGGTGTTGTATTTTACTTTGAAAGTACATTATACTCTTAGTATTTTACTTTAAGTCCATTGCGCCTTGTGTAATTACTCCTTCACTTGAAGTATATGCCCTTTGTTTAGCTTTCACTTTACTTCAAGTACTTTTTAGATGTACTTTACGCCTTTACCTACCACTGCTGATAACTTGGCATACTTTTTTATTTGTCTTTAGAAAGCCAACCGGTCGTTATGGCCTCACAGTCAGAACATCATAATATACAGCTATCGCAACCTATTTGTCACGTAAATGTTCTCATAAGAAACTTGACGTAGATGACGCTGTGTCGCAATGATATATAGTTCCACCATTATGACGCTGTTGCATCACATCTGCCTGGAACTGAAACCTAACGTCCGTTATATATGCTTCTCCTTCTGAGGTGCAGCGAAGACGGAGTTCGGGAAGCATGCCGCCATTCTGGGCCGGCCAGCGCAAGATCTCGGTGGTGTCCGTGGACAAGATGCCCACCATCAACGAGGCGACCATCGAAGACGACGTGTCCCTCTCCAGGAGCACCGAGGAAACCTGGAGCGGCAAGACCTACGTCGTCCAGCAAAATTTGTCCTCGTAGCCGCGCGAGCGTTGGGCGCATTTGTGTATATACAGGGTCGATCACGTAGAAAAAAAAAAAAAAAAAGAAAAACAAGAGAACAAAGACCGGGGACAGTTAATGGCGCACTAAAGAGGCGTTCGACCGTGTCTTTCTATTCGTCAACGTGCTTCACGAAGTATAGAAGCACGTAAATAATCCGCATGCGCATCATACTTCTATTTTAAATTCGAGATCATAGATTAGCATGCCTTCATCCTTCAGCTCCCTGGGGCTCTAAGTTGTATACTCGGCGAGGAAGTCGGCGATCTCGCCGACTTTTTTGCTCGGTGCCCAACTTAAGGCCCCAGACCATTTCTCTACTTTCTCTATGAGAGGAAGATGGCCATGGTGTTAAATCGTGGGTTTTTTTCATACTTCGTGAAGCACGTATATCAAGTCAAAAACCCATAAAAAAACAAAATCGGAAATCTCTTTAGTGCAACCGTAATTGAACAATGAGACCAGCATCTTCATTCGGTAAAATGCCGTCGGAACGACTTCGGGGTGCCTATTTTCGCTGAGTAAGTTGAAAAGCTCCCTACTGCCGCAATACTTCCCGCACAAATGGCGTCGCCATTTATTGTATAGGCCACCGAAAAGAACGTATCCGCCCCCTCCCCCTTTCATCCAGTTGAGCATTTACGACTACACGATCGATGATACTGCGGTTGCTTTTCAGCTCATGCGTCCAAATGTATACAGTTGCACCGCGTTCAGTTCGTAAATGCCAGATAGTGATCCTCATAGCCTAGAGTAACTCTACGGGCTGAGCACAACATAACTGCTTTCACTCGCTCCATCTCATCGGTAAATGCAGCCAATGTGACCACAAAAAAAAAAAAAAAAGAAAAAGAAATGTTGCAAACGATTACACGAAGTGTGCTCCGGTCAAAAGCGGCAACTGTCGCGCCGTTAAAGTATATGTCTGCCTCTCATACAAAAGACAGTCTGCATACACTAAAGTTCTAGGGAACCGTATTTGCACTTCTGATATGGTATACGATGGGCCCTCCGGTACAAACTGCGCATGTGCGAGCATGTTCCCTAAAACTCCCTCTGTCTGAGGCGTGTTTTACGGTCCTGTCGCATTGGTCAGACAAAACCTAGCTGCAGACATCTTCCAACCATAAAGGAAGCAAACAGGTGATTCGGTCATCATGTGTGCAGCGGATAGGGTGTCGTTTGTATGATGTACGCGAGGTGTGCGGCTTTCTCTAGAGGGCGCTAGTATCTGTCTCCCTCGAGGAGGTAATAAGCGAGGCACCTCCTTCCTTACCGGATGGAGGGTGTAAAAGTTGGTTGTTCCACTCTTTCGGTAGCCTTATGGGAACCTTTTTTTAGACAGTGTAGTAGTGGAATAGTCGTCGGAGATGTGCTTCGGGAGGAGCGCGATTGCGTGATGTCTCTCGTGCGTGAGTGTCGGGGTCCTGCGTCCCTCGCTGTTCTCGTGAAGCTGTGGCCCTCCGTCTACATTCGCGGCACAGTTTTGCTTCCAGCTCCTCGCACGGAGAGCGAGCCTTGCATAGTCTAGTCAAGTCTGGGAGGAGGGGGGAGGAAGAAGGAAGAGAGAGAGAGAGATATATATACTAATGGGGGCGCCTTGCTGTAGGTCAAGGGTCTCCAAACTTCTTGGCAAAGGGGCCGGATCGGGAATCTTTTGTCTCGAGGGCCGGGAAATGAATAAGTAAATATGAATGAGAAATAAACTTAATAAATAAACTTAGATCAATATGTGAAAACGAAATCTAAAATTACAGTGAAAAAAAAAATCTAAGGTGGATGAAAATATATATACTTTATATTATAATTCAATATTTTCATTATGGCATTACACAATAATTGGGACCCAGAAAACTCACGAGGCATATAAATCAAAGCGCGTAGGAACTTTGGCATGTTCACGCAGGACGGAAGAGGAAAGAACAGACGCTGCCAATATGCAATGGATACGACACGGGACATTTCGCGCAGCATACGTGGGAACGCGAAGGAATTTTAGCGTACGTATAGTTACGCAGATATGAAACAGGGGACTAAGAATGGCGATGCTGGCGATGACAATGTCCACTGAATAAAATAATGCGTAGCAAATTGCTTGGCATTTGTGCTGCACGAAGAAACGTGTGGTTTCAGTCCAATTCCTCCGGGATTGACGTCTACGATCTCGGCGCTCTTCATCGATTCGATTAGCGATCGGCTTAACGTGTGGTACGTACATTCGAGAGCAATCCCTGGAATGGAGATACCGACGCTAACCCGTGTTTTAATCCCTTTGCGCTCTTCCAGAACCCGAACCGGCCATTCAGCGTCAAGCTAGGGCGTGTGACCTAATCACCTAGCCCAACCAATTAGCATCAAGTTAATTAAGTTTTTTTTTTCTTTCTGGTATTTTAGTTTTTGTGGTTAGTGCGCGTTGCGACACCGCATTTCTTTAAGCGCGCTAATTTTTTGCGCCGGTAGCAGCGAGTCCGCTGAAATCTTTCTTTAAGAACCTTTAAGGGTATCCTTTATTTAACTGTCGTGTTTTTGTTGTTTTTTTAGGATGGTATGCGCCGCCTATTGTGCAGGAGTGAATAATGCTTACGTCCTGGTTACTGAAAATAAATTTTGCGGGCGATTCGAACAGCGGCCTGAAAATTGTTCGTACCATTATGCGGAAGTCTAAATAAATAAGCATCTCATATCTCGAGTGTCTTATTGCAGCCTTGGCAAAAACCTATGGCGGTCAAAGTTTTCCAGTATACCTTCCTACGACACCGGCGATGGTGCTGTTGGTTCGAGGAATTTGTCGCACCTTTCGGAGCAGAAGCATACTCTTATTCTCATTCGTTCTACTTCAAGTACCATGTTAAGATTCATATGTTGACCTGTCCAATTAAGAGACAGCCTTCCCACCTTTGTGCAACCACTTCTTAGAATTTATTCCAAATCATAATTAATTTTTTTTTAAATAACATTATTAATCACGCGTGTTGAGAGGTTTCTGCCGATTGAAAGTAAGCACCTGGACAATAAATATGCCTTGAAATATCCAGCTGAACTCATTAATTTTATTCCCAAGCTGTCATTCGACTACTAAAGTTAATTAATTAAAAAAAAAAAGCTGAGCTACGAAAAGTTGGGTGCCTAAAGCCTAAACTTAACCACGAACCGTTGGGTTCCTATTTGGGTTAATTTTCGGCGTTTATCGGTACTTACCGAAAACGCGGCGGTGGCGCTGCTGTTGGTACTGCGCATGCGCAGAACAGTTCCTCTCACGCGAATCTGGTTTCTGCGCACGCAGTGCCCATAGTATGGTGCCTGGAACGCGTCTCCGACTGGTGTGTTTAGCGTCCTATGCTGCCCATACATCAAAAGGGGTCCCCAAGTGGCAACAAATGACGTCACAGAAGCCGGAGTGTCATGCTGTTGCTTGTCGCGATCCTGGCGGTTGGCCGTAGAAATGCTGGCGAAAAGCGCGAGCGAACGCGAGTGTCGCTGTCGTCAGGGCGTCCCAGGCGTCCCAACTTTCTGCTGCTGCAGCTTCCGTGGACTGTCACAGTGGGGAGCGACCTGCAGCAGAACAGGCGTCTGCCATATCCACCACAGCTGCTGAGACACCACCAGGGTCGCGACCGGCGACAGCATGACACTTCTATGACGTCATCGGGCGGAAATCGAGGGACCACATTTTTGGGCGCGGTAAACACACCAGTCGGAGACGCGTTCTAGGCACCATACCCATAGGCTTGTTTTATAGCGAGTTCGTTTCACACGCACTGGCACCGTTCGAGTTCTCTCCCAGAATGCATCGCACTCACAAAGTGTTGCACGGAAAACTGGACTCAAACGAACTCGCCAAATGCACCGAGTGCAGAAGACTGATGCTGCCGCCATCCATGTTGTAGAAAAGGTACCGACTTCAAACCGAAACTAGCGCCTTTCTGTTCGGAGTGATGCGTGGGAATGCGAGAATGCAGTCGCTACCAACGTTCATCTATAAACGTTGGTCGCTGCAACCTGTAGTTTATAGTTGCGATGACTTCAAGCAGCTCGGCTGCCGTAGAGATAATTACAGACGGCGTAAATTTCCGCAACCAGCTGTCTACAAAGCAGCTGGTTGCGATCTTTCAATTCTTATAACCGTTTACACTGAAGAAGACTGATGATGCTGTCCGAACAGAAGCTTGATCCGTTTGAGTATGGTATTATGCGTGAACCACTGAAAGGGTACGGCTTAAAACTAGCCTGTTGGAATATCCAGCAAAACTGCGACTTTCGATTTGGATCGTCATTATAGGTGGATTAGATATTAGCCTTGGTGAGGGCGTCGAGAACGAGAGCTTTCTCGAACAAAATACGACGGGGCAAGTTAGCTGACGTAGGTAAATGTTAAACATGATGATGTTGCCCAATCCTCGGGTAAAGTCTCCATCTTTAGCTTTCTCTGATGCTTATTGGGCAGTCAGAGTTTTCTGCTGGGGGAGTTTTGTCGACAATTGTTAAATTTTTCACCCGAACACAGATGGTGATAGACATCTCGGGGGCCGCTGTTGCGTTTGTTCTGAGCATTTCTTTACACACTGGTATATTTCAGCGTTTGTACGGCAACAGAGCGATTTAAAACCTGCAAATAAATCACGGGTTGTCAATTGCTTCCTTCGTGAAATAGCAGACGCTCACAATTCAAGCCCGCGTTTGATTCCGTTGCCCGCGGGATGCGATTTCTATCGGAAAATCTACCTTTTTTTCCTTTCGGTTCCGCGACACATCGTAGCAGACGAACCCTCGTCGTCTGCTCCCGCTGCTCGCCGGCCCCACCGGAGCGAGGCATGACGGGATTGCATTTTGGCGCACTCCCGATTTTCTCGGTGCAGCGAGTGCATGCACGCGTGGGGTGTCAGGGCTAAAACGAACTCGGAGAGTGCAACCACTCGTGGAGTGCCGGCCGAAACGAACCCGTTCCAGGCTGCGAGTGGACACGCGTGGGCACGAGTGCCGTGAAACTATGGTGCCTGGAACGCGTCTCCGACTGGTGTGTTTACCGCGGCCAAAAAAGTGGTCCCTCGATTTCCGCCTGATGACGTCATAAAAGTGTCATGTTTTCGCCGGTCGCGACCCTGGCGGCGTCCCAACAGTTGTGGTAAAGATGACAGACGACTGTTCTGCTGCAGGTCGCTTTCCATTGTGACAGTTCACGGAAGCTAGGGCAGCCGGAAGTTGGGACGCCTAAAGCGACGACGTGACGACAGCGAAACTCGCGTTCGCTCGTTCTTTTTGCCAGCATTTCTACGGCCAACCGCCAGGATCGCGACAGGCAACAGCATGACACTCGCGTCATTTGTTGCCACATTGGGACCACTTTTGATGTATGGGCGGGATAGGGCGCTAAACACACCAGTCAAAGACGCGATCGAGGCACCATAGTGAAACGAACTCGCTATTAGAGTGCCTCAATGTTGCTGGCCGGCAAGCAACATTGAGGCACTCTAGCTTGTTCGTAAACAGCCCGCCACGTAGCGGCAACGCCGAGAAGGTAAGGAGAGGAGGAGGTCGTTTCGACTCTGTCGTCTGCTATCGCTGCTTGGTTCTCGTAGGCAGCATAGAAACAGTCATTATTTTCAGTAATTATTTTTATGCTTGCGCCATATCATTTCTACGCACTGACTAGAAGAAGGCTTCAGCCGTCGAAAAATCGCTTTGCTTTGAAGTGAAACACGTGTTGAACGACGAAAACAACCTCCTCTCATCCGCCATTTTGCCTGACCAGGGGGAAACAAGGGACACTGACACCCCCCAAAAAATTTTGTTCATTTTTTGCCAGGGGCTTCATTATGGTGTCGGAGGACTACCCAATTAATATTTTGTAACAGAGTAGCGTATTTTTTTAATAAAACCGAAAGACGCAACTGCTCGAAATCGAAACCGAAACCCGACGGAGGTCGGAGAAGTGGAGAGAAGAGAGTGAGTGGCGGAAGTCACGTGGCTACACCCGACCGTGCGTTTTTGTTTTTGTTTGTTTTTTCTCCTCTCCGTAGCAGACGACACGACATGCGGCGTGCGATGCGGCGTGCGGGGACTGCTCGCCGGGCGATTCTTTTGCAGTTATGTTTGTTACGCTCGTTGTTCTGTACTCCAAGATGAGTTGTTTTGTACATTGAGGAGTCGGAGATGAGTAGCGAGTGCCCGTCGTGAATTTCCATGATCGGCTCCGAAAAGAATACACCCAAGATGTTGCGTGAAGAGCTGGCTCACATGTCCTGCGTACGAAAAAAAGTGGCATTGTGCGACAGAGTTTCCGAAAGATCAACGGGATCGGGACCATTGGCTGGCTGCAATTCCTGTAGAACATATACGGGCACCTCGGAAAGCGGACGCTACCTGATTTATATGCTCCTTGCATTTTGTGGAAAGTGATTACATTGAGTTCGCAGGTGTCAAAAAGGAAATCACATACCATTTAATTCAGCGAAGTATCGTCCGCAACATTTGTTTGTTATTTTTTGTTTGTTTCTTTAGTGATGATTGTAAAAAAAAGAAAAAAAGATACGTAAACATCGGGAAATGTTTGAAAAAAAAAAAAATTCACGTGGGATCGACCCGGTCCTACCGCGTGTGAACCGGACGTCTTTCCCACTGCGCTACTGGGGGATCTCTTTTCTGGTGGATCTCTTTCCTTTGTAATAATTAAGCCGGTAAACTGTAAGTTGGAAAGTTTGCTGTCGATTTTTCTCTAGCAAATGCACTCCCGAGTCGAAGTCGGGAAGCACCACGCTTTGGGGACATTCGCACCTAGTAAAGAAATCGTACGCGTGCATATTCAACTCGAAGTAGACACGTCGTGCTTGACGTTTGCGCGAGCGATGTCTTCAGCCACGAGAAGGGAGCGACGGCTCGGCGACGTCTTCGTGTAAATCGGCTTGGTGGCCGGGCGTGTCGTACGGGATGAATACCAATTCTTTTGATCAGTCCCATATTTCTCTTTTAAAGGTAGACAGAATTCGCCGGTACCGCGAACGACAGTTCTGAAATAGAGGCCCCACGCCCGTCGTCCGCTGCCATCGCCGTCCCCGCGAGTCCCACGATACGCGAAACGACGAACGCACAGAATGCTTCCGGTTGTCTGTGGAACTTTTTTTTTTCAATCAACGTATTTACAGCTTTTTAGAAGCCACAAAAAATGGGTTTCATATTTTTTTTTCTATTTTTAATATTGAGTGTGTGCCTTCAGTGACCCACGACTTTGATTAAATTTGGTGGTCGCATCGATAGGCTCCTTGCACTGACGTCACATCGCACACTTTTGAACACCAAGTAAGAGGAGGAGAGGGAAGCTGCTTTTGTAAGAATTTTGAGCGACAGGTTAATCTTCTATAATCTTCTGGGGGGAGAATAGCGACGCCTGTACAAATCCGGGAGGTACAAAGGAGGGTCCTGATAAGAGGGGAGCTCCTTCTTCCCCTCTTCTTTGGAGGGCAACGGAAATGACGTCCTGTGCAAGGAGCCTATACCTTAGAAAACGGCCCGTGACCTCGAAAAAGAGAGTGAGCGAGACTCGAACCGGCCAGTTCTTGATCGGCGGTTTTCGGGCGGAAAGAAACCGAATTTCGAGCCGCAAATTCTGTTCTGGGTAGTTGAGCTCTCATATGACACGTACAACTAAAAACCTCGGCGAGCATAAATACCCTGTCAGTGTCCCTTTAAATTCACAATAAAAAAAAAAGAGACCTCTCATTTTTTTAAATTGTTGTTTAACAATGAATAGTGCACACTCCTGCAAATTTTTATTCCAATATCTGAAATATTTTTTTTTTTAGAAATAAAACATTTTTGGGTAAGCTGACAATGCAAAATCCTATGATTAGGACATGTGAAACAGCTGTAGCTCCGCACCGGTACGCCCTAGAATGATGATCATGCTCTCGTTCGAAAGAGCATTTCTTCACAGCTTCAGTACATTGATTTGAGAGGAAACACTATTCGGGCAAGATCAAAGAAGTCCAGCTTTCCCGTGGAAGAGGCTATGCACATGGCCTAGAATCGAAAAGCCCGCCCTGATTGAACAGAAAACTAACAATAAGCAACATTCATTTATTGAAAGTCACGTGGGTTTGTCTGCGTTGTGTTTTAACGATGTTTGCCCTGCCCATAATTGGTGACGCTGGTTTGTGTATTGCAAGCATGTCCAATTCCTCACTAGTTTCATAATCAATGTCCACATGCCGACAACAAAATGACACTCGAAGAAAGCATTTTAAGCTCGGACTCAGCAAGGCCATGCAGGAGATCGGGTGTAAGCAGAAGGCACCACCTGTGCACTTGGTACCTTTTAGTTGCCACCACCACCAGCAAGATGAGATGTAGTGGTGTGAGAACTTCAGATAGGTTTTTCTCAGTTTCACCTTTTTGCAGCAATTTTGCTTTAGGAAGTCTATCATTTCAATGAATTGCGGAATTTATTCTTCGGTGTGGATGTTTTTAAACTGAAATTTAATTGGGAATGCAGCTAGATATTTATTTTTTTATTTAAATAAAGCTCTTATTTTTAAAAAAATAGGTTTTTGATGAGGAGAAAATGGTCCATTATGTGGAATGCATTCCAAATCGTCATTTTGCACGAAAAAAGCGCCGATTTCAGGGTAAAAATAGATAGCCGCACCCCCGATATGTCATTTATGGCTGCAGCTTAGAAATGCGCGATATTTCGAAGCAATTTTATGATAGATTTCTTTGACAAGAGAGGCAACCTGCATAAATAGCTTATCGGAAAATTGTCGTACGTTGATGGAATCGCCAAACAGTGCTATTAGGAAACGAGATGAATAGAGCCTGCAAATTTCATCAATATTGAGCGGCTGGTTTAAAAGTCGACAGTTGAAGGTGGTACCACCAAATCACAAACCTGAAAAAAAAAAAAAAATATATATATATATATATATATATATATATATATATATATATATATATATATATATTAATAATAATGACCAGCGACACATGCAATTTGGCAGGATGTTGCAGTTTATCATATCGACTGATCATAGTTATGTTTTGCAAATGCACTGTAGATGTCAAATAAACCTTCACAGGACTCTTTTTTTTTGGACGCACGGTTGTGCATTTTTCTACTCTGGAGGAGCGTTTTACTCTTTAGCACTAGGCTGCGCTGTGGTGAAGCGACATCCACAAAATTCCACTGTCTACACCGTGCCCTGGTTCACTGCAGAGAAGTAACTTATGATAAGTATGCTTAACGGAGTTAAGCATAGTTATCATGCACTGGTGCATCGACATGCAACACGCAGCTACTAATTTAGAGCTTCTAGCCTATGCTACAATAGCATTGGCGGCACATCGCCGAGTTGGCGAGCAGTTCCCCGAAACGCCTGTTTCTTTCACAAAACAGAACACGTAAAATTATAAATATCCCGAAACTTCCGCGTGACAAGTCATGTTCGATAAGATAATGATCAAATCAGATCACACATTCTTGTAAGCGATAACCGAAAGTTCTGAAAATCTACACAAGCTTGCAGTAACAAACCGGCAGAGTAGCGATGCCTGAACTTTTTTTGTACGGAAAAAAGAAAGTGAAATTATGAGTTTTTGGCGCAATATTGGTGCGAATTCCACACTTTGGTAAAATGTAGCAGGACGTAGCAGGGCAAGTACGTTGCCGCAGTTTCGTGCAACTGGCGCAGCAATCACATAACGGCGATACCCTCGTAGAAGATAGAGTGTGAAGCTTTTGACTGAGAAACGACTGTTCGCGATGAAGAGCAGATATCCAGTATGAGTTAGGTGTGCCACCAACAGATGGTGGAACATTTCATATGGAGACTGCTTCATGTACGATTTCTGACAACAGAAGCAAGGACGCAGGTCAAATCTGAGCATCTTTATTATTGAACCATGTCGATACAATGTAACGGAAAATGATGGGCATTTTCCTGGTGATGTGAAGAATATGCAACATGAAAACATGATGTAGGCAGAATTATATATATAAAAATGAGATAATTCCCACCCACTCTATCGCATACAATGGGAGGTCCCCCATCCAAAACATGCTTCACGTAACAGCACAAAGTTTAGTGTAACAAATATGTTCATTGGCTCAACCGATACAAGCCCATCCCTCGCCAATAACATGGTTGACTCTATAAAAATGTGACACCCGTTAGCACGCGTAAATAGTGTTCACTAGAGCCGCTCGGAAGCAAGTGGCTCCAATGTTCACGACCCTCCAACCGTTAAAATGTAGACTAATAAACTGATATCATGACACTTGAACCGATCAAGTGATCACTTGAGCTTGTCATCACCTTTAAAAAAAAAAAAAAAAAAAAAAAGAGATCACGACTCGTGACGGTCGACGCGAAGACTCGACCGATGCTGACATTAGGGGGAGGTCGCCTACACTAGAGCCACTAACAGTAAAAACACATCGGTCATCTTGGTACTTACAATCATTGTTGCCAGCTGTACAAGGCTTCACCTAACATCGCAGGAAAAGGGTTTTCGTCCTACGAAAATGTTAGTCCGCGACAGGGCAAAACAATGCCACCTCGGCTGCTTCACACCGTTGCAGACTAAAATGGTGGCAACCAAAATGAAGTTGTGGAACGAAGTGGCCGACGAAGGGTAGCTACTAATTTAGAGCTTCTAGCCTACGCTACAATAGCACCGGCGGCACATCGCCGAGTTGGCGAGCAGCTCCCCGAAACGACCGTTTCTTTCACAACGCTTTCGACAACTGGAATGTGTGGTATCACAAAAACGTTTCGGAGGGCGGAAGGCATACTTTGTTCGGAGGGGCAGTGTACGCAAATTCCCGTGGTGCACCTTTTCTTTTGTATATATTTGAGACACTTCCAAAACCCTGCATCGCAAAAAGGACTGCTAAAACGCAACGTCACATTTTTCGAAACATACACATGATACACCGACAACATGACTAGAAGTGAAATGGGCGCGGAAGTCGAGCAGCTACAGTTTCTGCGAGGTCAGTCGCAGGGTCAAGGAACAATGAAGCGAGGACGTCAATTAAATATGTTTGCACCGCAACAACCGAAATGGGTCCTGAATGATTAATGAATGAAACCCCATGTTCATATAAAATCGTGGGTCAAAACAGTGACAGAAGGCAAGAAGTTACACAACCTTTAGAAGTACCATTATGTTGTAGCTACCAATAAATGTGGAAGGCTCATGAATGATCATTAAGATGCACAGACTGGATGACTTTGTACATTCGGAATGATCCTGTCTTGACGTGGGCCAGAAAATCCTAAAGACTTAAGGTCTGCTCTGCTACTGTGTACATACACATTTTCTACAGTTCCAAATAATGGATGAAGACATTCTATGAGAAAGTCTGGTTTCAGGGAGTGTAAAGGCACGCCAAACATTTCAATGCTGCAGATTCTATTTACCCCTGACACATCCGCAGTCGGAGCTCAAAATTCACACTTGCCAACACAAAAAATAAATTCTGTACATTGTACTAGACTTATGGCCGCTGAAAGCTCGTAAAAGAAACCAAGCTACTTGCAAGGTGGGAAAACGACACTGCAAAAAACTCCACTCACTTTGTAATTCAGTCATGCCGAGTTTAACGTCAACTCTGTAGCTACAGCTTAGGAACAGTATGACGTGTCGCAACTTTAGACGGTTGCAACCAAACACCACAAACGAGACAGCACGAGCTTAAATGTGTTCCTTTGTTGTTAGATGTGCCGATTAATCGTAGCACCTGCTGAATCAAAAGCACAGATCTCCCCTGTTTGTTTAATCTACATTACCTACAGCTAGTTGCTTCACATATTCAATTATATAATGCAGCTTTTGTGGAGCTAGGGTTGTTCATGCTTGCCTAAAGCTTACCTCCACAAAAAACATGGTCAGATTCATGTCATACGAAACTAACGGCTTTGTTTGCAAAACCTGCCTTCAAGCTTTAGTTTCATGAAAAATAAAATTTAGGTCATCATCTTGCATTGGCCCACTGCTACTTTGTGAGTAGATTGCAAAGTGTGCAGCTATCCTGACACATTATTTGCATTATGATCCGATTTGGTTATAGAAGGATGATTCATCTTTTCTGTCCACAAGCGAATTTGAGCAGCAGTAGTCCCTCGGGGTAACAACTGACACTTTGTCGGTAGATTCCTAAGCACACAGCTATTCTGACAGATTGCACTACAATTGCATTTGATCAATGTAGGAACGACTTATCATTTCTGTCCACAAAGGAATTCGAGCAATAGTGCAGCTAATCCTGCCATATCAATCAGGTCTCTATGACAGTAACATACAGAGAGGCTCGGCGACTCCTTGGGCGACCAGGAATGATTTCGAGCACCGGTGAAACAGATGTTAACTTGAGATGCCCACATTACTCTCCTGCGGTGTTTGGTTCATAACCCTGCCATTCAACCGTCGACAAATCTTCCACTGACAGATTACGCACGACCGTGCAAATCGAGCAAGCTCGAACCTCGCTCTATCTGCACGGTGGTCAGTGAGCAACATTCAGAAGCTTTTCACTGCATGTGCCGACATGCAACACGCAAAACGACCACTACCCGGTTTCAAGGTCACACAGGAGTGACCTTGAAACCAGGTAACGAACAAGGGTCGCCCGCCTCGAGACAGGGTGTCAGGGAATCCCTCTTCGGGGACGAGTTGGTCAGCGAAACGCGCTGTGGCGAATTGCGTCCCGTCGACGGTGTCTCCGAGGGCTCGTGACTTTCGCCGGCAAAACCGTTTCTGATGTTGATCTCCGAAGATTCAGGCTGAACGATGCTGGATGCATTTGGGTGCAGCAAAAGGTAGTAGATTATCTGCACATAAAAAAAAATTGCTCGGCTTAGACATTTTTAAAGGCAACGAAGGTGTAATAGGCACTAATACACTATTCCTGCTCCACCTCCATGCAAAATCTGCGTCAAGGGGGGGGGACGCAGCAGTGTGCTAACACTTTCCCCCTCCTCCCCTCTCCACATCGCACAACGCAACACTACTGGTAACGCAGGCTATATCAAACCAATAGCTGTGCCTGCATGCCATTTCTGACGCTCTTCCAGGGCCTTGCTGCAGCACGGCTGACACTAACACGAGCATGCCAAGCACTTTAAAAGGACCCTCGTTTGATATGCAAGAGCTTAGCACCAAAAAAGACCAGGGCCAGAGCAAGTTACACATAGGAGTTGGGCCATGGAAGAATGTTTGGAAGGAAAGGTCTCTGAAATGACATTGATATTCAGCATTGATGTTTGACATGACTCACTGGTGCTTGGCACAACTCACAGCAGTTCGACAAAACTTGTAGATGTTCGGCAGAACTCCTTGATGCTCAGCGAAACTCAAGGGCGTTAAGCAAAACTCCTATTTGTGGCTTGCCGTCCTGGACGACCGGGCTCATCCAGGACAAGCAACACAACATTACTGTAGTGTTATCCCACAGCCATGTCATTATCATTGAGATAGTGTGCTCGAGACTTTGTCTGGCTTCTTTGTTCGCTCGATACTGAAATATAGTATATAAGGAACAGTTGCTGAATAAAAAGGGCGTTTCTCGCTTCTGAACAAAACATGGTGTGACAAGTGGGATACGAACCCACACCTGGAAAACAGCTCAAGCATTGTGCCCAGAAGCACAACGTCTCCTATTCTCATCAAGCAGTGCAACCAGGTTTGTGTAGGTCATCATCACACATAAACCACAGTCGCAGTTTGAAGCATTTCCAAGGACAATCTCTTGCTTCGGCCAGCTCTTTTTTCCCCTATAGGATTCTTGCGTGGAACAACCTCCCCAGATCAACCCAACTGGTAACTCCGGTCAGAGAATTGGTTTGGGGATTTCTTGGTAGGAGACTTGAAGAAGGAAAGGCACCAGTAGGTAAGGAAGAGGAGAAGCTGCTTTATACTAGGGGCAAAGATCAGTCGCAATGGGCACAAAAGCAATGTTTCCGGAGCTCAATCTAGATCACCGTTGCTCAATGGAGCCAGGAGGATCTAGTGTCGTTACTCGAAAGAAAGTTTGCACTCGCTCGTGCCATGCCCACGCCGCTTCATACCGAATACTTCTAAAAGGAGAAATTTGAAAAATGGTGGACTGTCACCATCACTGACCCGGTCCTTTTCTGTCAAGTGGTAACAAGTGATGTCTCATAACTAATTTATTGTGTTATGTTAGTATTCGATGTCCTTTTGTTTTTGTATTACTCCCTAATGTGATGGATGGAGGACGGATGGATGAATGCTAATGGCTGTACCCTTCAGAACGGGCAGTAGCTTGCACCACTTAGCCTTCGGGCCCTACCCTCTTGAGTTCTGGGCTTTCTTTTCCCGCATGCCGAATGCAAATTTTGGTCTCGGTTTTACGCTATAGCACACTCAGTGAAGAATATTTACTTAAAACAAAGACAATCTTTTATGAGCAAAAAGTTAATTGATGTCTGCATAACTCCAACCTAGGTCATATTTCTTGAATTGTACTTTTCAAGACTTGCTACTATGCAGTGGCACCTCGACCTGACACCCCAAGGTCACTCTTTCGAGCAGCCTTACTTGGCCTTCATTTATTTACAACGGTAACTTCCTTGTTTTTACAGTCATTTGAACACCAAGTTCAATAGTCATTTCTAGATCTTGGTGTTTGCCACAAAGTGCGAGGTTCAACGACATAGTCTCGCCATTCTGTGACAACAAAGGAGCATACCGAAATTGAAGTCGCCTAAACAAAGAAAACATATGTGCCATCAAAACGTGACACCACAACATAAAACATTGTTTTCGTCGCTCGCTAACACATACCGCTATAGGTAAAGAAAAAAAAAAAGTGAAAGCCGTTTACAACTCCCTGTAACACCGAATTAGAGCGCAGCTCTTGAGGAGGAGGAGGGAAGGGTACTGGGGGGGCGTCAAGTGACCTGGGGGGGTCACGAGACGATGCCGATGATGCCATCAGTGATGTCACTGATGACGTCATCAGTGATGATGGCGATGACGATGCGGATGCCGGGGACGTCATCAGTGACGTCACTGATGACGTCATCAGTGATGATGACGATGACGATGCGATGACGATGCGGGATGCCGGTGACGTCATCAGGGAGGTCACGTGACCTCGGGGAGGTGTCGCGTGACTTCAAGGGGGGGAGGGGGGTCATGTGACCTTGGGATGACCTTGGGCTGACCTTGGTTACGCCGACGGCGACGCCGACGCCGCTGAAGCCGGGAACGGGTCCCTAAGAGCTGCGCTCTAAAAAAAGACAACTTAGATGGGATGGGTCGGGAGCAAACCGAAATTGAAACCACGTGGGAACCTGCCCAAGTGTACTCGGGTTAAAGGTATATAGGGTGTCCTAAGTCGCCAGGCTTGACCTAAAATGGACCGTAAAAATCGACACCTGCACGTAGCAATCTAAACGTTTCGTCAAAGGTGTATTCCACATGTCAGTTTTTTCTTGTAAAATTACAAAGGGTAGCTCCCTTTCTGTAAAAAATAGGGCCAAGAAGTTTGCCAGGCTCAACAGCGGGCGACAACGCAGAAGGACCGAGTCGAGTTGGCGCTTTGCGCTCATATCGATAGATGGCGCTACCTCCTTTTTCCGGCTTGCCTTTAAAGAAATATTGAAAGTGCCCGCGTCGAGCGTAGTTTATTAATATGAACATAACCGTTTTGTAATGTACCTTTGGCTTAAAATAAATGCAGCCAATGATAGCAAAACTTGAAGTAACAAAAATAAAAGAAAACGCAGTTGCATAATGACGGCACTCTTGCTGCTGACAGATTTCGTCTGCATGTCGTCTGCTTTCTTTTGCTAGTCGGCTGCATCCTCCAACGCTGCTCGCAAGACCTTTTTTGTCACGGTTGGTGGGAAAACAGCCACATGCATCACCTGACTGTCCAAGAGAGGGCACAGGTAGTCCTTTGGTTTACAGAAACCAGGAGCATGAGGCAAGTGAGCCCCAAGTTTCGAGCCACTTTCTGTAGGCATCCACCCACCCGTCGGACTGTTGTGTGCTGGGTACACTGATTCAAAACGAAAAACACTGCGGAGACCAGGCTGCGAGCATTTGAAGAGGGGTTGCCACAGCAGAACAGACGTCACACCATGCTTGCGGCATTTGCATTCAACCCACAGCTGTCCGTACGACAGGTCGGAAGACAACTTGGTATCGGTAAACATTTCGTGTGGAGAATGATCCGCCAACAAATGTGTCCGTTTAAGCCACAAGTTCTGTTCGAGCTGCAGCCAGATGACTATGAACAGCGAAAGCAGTTCTACGTGGACGAACTTGGGCGCATCTCTACAAACAGGAACCACCTTCAGTTTCTGCTTTTCACGGATGAAGCTATTTTCCATCTGGAAGGGCACGTCAACAAGCGGAACACCCGCTGCTGGTCCGAGACAAACTCTCACTGGATCACTGAAAAGGCTGTCCAGTCACCAAAGGTCGTAGCATGGTGTAAACTTAGGAGGGAGGGCATCGTTGGTCCATTCTTCTTTGAGGACACAGTCACCGGCGACGCCTACCTTTGCATGCTTCAACAGGACGTCTTGCCAGAGTGGGAAGCTTCGCACATGCGAAGGGAAGTGTGCATCTTCCAGCAAGTTGGAGCATCCCCGCACTACGCCACAGCAGTGACTTGACAGGACCTTTCCCGGCAACTGCATGGGTCGAGGGCCACCGACAATGCCCTGGCCCTCACGGTCCCCTGACCTGACAATTTATGATTTTTTTGTTTGGGGTTTTGTAAAAGATCAGGTCTACACAATTTGCGTGTGCGCGATGACGGAAGTAAAAAAGTGGATTATATCCGCCTTCAATGCCAGCATGGACAATATGCGGGAGGCAGCCTTCAGGGATTATGAGCGAAGACTGTACAAGTGCCTCCAAGTTCGAGGACATATTGATTGAAGAGCACATATCTAACCTATTTGTACATATGACCAATGCCTTTGATAACTGCGAAAACCGTGGGCTTCTATGAACAGGCTCTTTTTAGAGCCATTGATTGCTGTTTATCTGGAGTTTGCTTTGGTAGCCCAGCACGTCTCGAAAGTGTGGTCCAAGTAGCGTCCAAAGTGACGCATTGTGGCTGTTTTCCCACCAACCGTGACAAAAAAAAGTATCGAGAGCAGCGTCGGAGGATGCAACCGACCAGCGAAAGAAAGCAGACTACATCAGACGAAATCTGTCGGCAGCAAGAGCACCGTCAGCGCCATCGTTATGCAACTGCGTTTTCTTTTATTTTTGTTACTTCAAGTTTCGCTATCATTGGCTGCATTTATTTTTAAGCCAAAGGTACATTATAAAAGATTATGTTCATATCAATAAATCACGGTCAACATGAGCACTTTCGATATTCCTTTAAAAGCAAGCCACAACCAGGAGGTAGCGCCATCTACCAACACGGGCGCCAAATGCGACCTGCAACTCGACTCGGTCGTCTGCGTCGCCGCCCACCGTTGAGACTGGCAAGTTTCTTGGCCCTATTTTTCACAGAAAGGAAGCTATGCTTTGTATTTTTACAAGCAAAAACTGATGTGTGAAATACACTGTTGACAAAAAGTTTAGATTGCTATGTGCAGGCGTCGATTTTTACAGTCTAGGTATTTTAGATTGAGCTGGGGACTTGAAACACCCTATATAACAAATCAATAAATAAATAAATGTACAAACAACCCAAGAAACACAAATTTGGCCAATGGCTGGCAGTGGTCCTGTGGCCAGTGGCCAGCCATTGGCCGATGACTGGCCTTTATCTGGCGATCAGCCATTGGCCTAGCATTGGCCGATGAACGACCACTCTTTGACCATTGGCCAATGCTTCCATCCACACTGCTTGGGAAAGGTCTTTAGAAACTGGTACTACAAGACCGGAGAATGAGGGCCCGTCTTGAGGAGTACACAAGAGTGTATACACACCAGGAACATGATTCCCATGCAGAAGCTGCAGAAGCTCCCCAGTAGAGCCACGGTGTGGTACCAGGGTGTCGGTTCGGCGTACCGGTACCACAGGCCCAGCAGCAGGGCGTTTTCGGCAAACATGACAGCGTAGAAGAAGGCGTACCGGAAACGACGGTTGCCGGGAGCCATGTCCACAAAGCAGAAGACATAGATGGCCGCCAGGACCGCCTTGAAGAACAGCTTGTCCGTGCTGCATCCGGGAAGACACGCATGACAGACTCCTTCCTTTCCCGAAGTAACCCAATGCATACTCCGTTTTGCCACACAACAAACTGGGAATGACCCTACGAGCCATCGAAGCCAATCCAATGCCACATAGATGACATACGGCCTTTGTCAGCGCCAGATCTGCTGGGATGGCTCGTGGCATATGTTGCTATTCCCCTTGAGGTGCAACAAAGCATAGCTCTGTGTGAACGTCCCATAGAGTGCAGCACTATAGGGGATCTGCCGGCATCGAAACTAGCATTGGCAAAATGACCTTCATTATCGTGTAGATGCCAGGACTCGAAGGTATGAGGCACACCGTATTATTTTTCTCGTGCCTCGGGGTAAAATATTTGTCCACACCTTTTGGAAGCCCATCTGCCAATGTGCCACAATTCCTGTCACGTTGATTGCTATGGCATGAAAACTACTACCGCTAGGAGTTCCAAGAGCCCCACTACCGAAGGAAAAAAAGCAAGGTTAGCAAGGAGAAAAACATGATCATGGTTGAACCTCCCTTATTCAAGGTGTATTCCTAGGCTTTACAGATTTGTTTTAAAAAAGCTGCGAAAGCTACACCAAGACGGCCTGTGAAGATGAGCTATATGGCAAGGGGGACCGAATATAGGTGGATAATCGTCGCAATAGGTTGAATTATTAAATATTTGTTAATTCCGTTTTTAATTATTGATGATAAAGAAGTGGTTCTAATCAGAAACTTGCTGAGCGTCATTGAAAACCATTAAATCAGTACATTGGAGAAAGATTAGAGGTGCATGGGAAGCATGGCGGTGTGTTAAAGTTTCCACCCGTGCAATGGGTGTAATTGTTGTCGAGGGGCCGACCTCTTCATGAGAATAGTCAAACACGTCTGACCTTTAGAGCTATTCAACTTCGGGCCTTCATATTAATCCCCAAAAGGGGCGATACAACCATTTGTGTATTTCGCGTAATTACCGCTTAGAACGGATCCCTGACGTTAATGACCTGTAAAATACCCGTTCCGTTTTTCACCACACGCAATCGCAGTCGCAGAAAAAAATAAAGAAAAACGGGCAGAGTTCGCCCCCTCAACTCGCAGCCAGAATAAGCGGCCATGTGATTTGGAGCCGATTATATGCCGCCAATCATAGTCATGCGCTGGGGTTGGCAAGGCACAGGACACGCGCTGAGTTCCAGACATTGTTATGGTTCGGCTGTTGTCGTCATTGCAGCGATTGGACACGGGCCACTACCCGAATGGTTCTCGAGCTATCGATTATCACGAGCCCAAATCAAGTGTCCACGCCATGCTCGGGTCCAATCTACGAGCCGCATTCAAATATCGTCACTGGGTGGTACTGCTACCGCCCAGCTATGTCATCAGGTTTTGCGAAGGAGAGATTGAATGAAAACACTCGGTTTTGTCCTCGAAATTACAGCGCAACAAAGAAGTTTCTTGGTCAGTGGCATTGCGTGCGAGTATCCTCAATCCCACTAGTGCCAGCAAGTTTGTGTAAAGTGAAAAATATTCCAATTGAAAATCGTTGCACCACCCCTTTAACCGTTCTTAGTTCTGGGAAATTTCTAACCCTGAACTGCTCAATTGTTGTCTTCAAAATTACATTTGTTGCCTTAGAATCAAATTTCGAGCCACAAACAGAATAAAAGCAATATTTAAAAAACAAATTCAGGGCCGCCATTTGTAGGCACAGCCGCAAACTAAGCCACGAGCGAGCCTGGCTCGTCGTCCCAAACAGTTGAGTGCATGAACCGGGGAAAGCAGTCAAGCTATACCCGTCTTGAAAGGTTTGGGAACAGCTCCATGTTGACGTGCTAGGCCATTCAAAACAGTTAAAGGACACATGCAAAGGAAAAAAACATTTTTTTTAGACAGCTTAGATGGAAAAAGGATGTCATAAAACAATTTTACAACGAAGAAAAAAAATGTTTAGAGCTATATTTACGGCGCTACACGAATTTGTAGTTGGCACTCACAGGAGCCGCCGCTGGTCACGTGGTAGGCCCGCGCGCCACCGCGCTGCGTAGCTGCCGCACGCTGAGTGTTGTGCGAACGCCGCTTCAACGCGTTTTTCCACGCCGCCGTCGCCGCCGCCGCACAAATTCGTCTGCTTCAGGGCACCGCTGCCGTAGTCTGACCGGCGCACAGGTCTATCACGTCTGCTTGCGCTTTTTTAGGAGTTTCCTTTGGGCTCTAAAAGTTACATATTCATTTTAGTTGTTCGTTATACTTCAGACAAAGATGAATAAGTTACTTTTAGAGGCCATAGGAAGCTTCCGAAAGAGCGCAAGAACCACGTGACAAATATGGGCCCGTCGCGTGATAAATAAGGGCCACTTTTCCGCGGCGCCCGCCGGTGCCAACTACAAAGTCGTATAGCACCGTAAATGTAGCTCTAAAAATTTTTTTTCTTGGTTGTAAAATCGTTTTATGATATCCTTTTTCCATCTAAGCTGTTTAAAAAACATGTTTTTTTCCTTTGCATGTGTCCTTTAAGGGGTTAAACGAGGCTAAGCTCTTTTGGTACTGTCTATAAAAAATTCTGATAAAATAAATTTTCTGCCTGCTATACTCTACCTTGGTTGGTGACACTTAACATCCGAAAAACTTTGAATCTTCGTTGACGATGAATGAAAGCTTGGAAACACTCTGAATTTGAGGCGGAAAATAAACTTTGAAAATCACCCTTTGATCTTGCTCAAAAATGAACTCTGAGAATGTGGGGCACTAACTATAGGCGCCGTCGGGACAATGCCGACGAATGCCCGCAACCCACCGTGTGTCGTACTGGCCGATGCGGACGAAGCGCACCAGCCATGCGAACATGAGCAGCCAGTGGGCGAGGACGAGCACGAAGAGGGCCCAGTGGAAGACGGCTGTGAAGAGGGCCAGGGCGGCCAGGCGGGGGGCCAACACCAGGACCCGCCACAGGTAGCAGACGATGGTGGCCTGCCACGACACGTTGGGGCTGTCCTCCAACGAAAAGCGCAGTGTGCGCACGTATGCCACCAGGGACCACGCAATGGATGCCACGCTGATGCCCACTGACGCCTTCTGGGCGACCACTGCGGCACGAAGAAGAAACGACGGCCAGACAAAGTCTGAGGACGCACGAAACACAACAATTTTGTGTGAGGGCTGTTTTACTTTTCTATCTCCAATGGACTAAAAAGAAAAACGAGCCATTAAAATTTATTTTTAACAAGCACAAAAATGAAATACATATTTTAGCTACTTCTCCACATAATTACGACTACCGTATTTACTCGAGTAATAGCCGCACTGTTTATGAAGAACGCCTGAGGGTTCGCTTTTCCGCGGGGCACGCGGATTGCCAATCACCTTGATCGACAGCATGACTCCAGCGGTGTACAGGACAGCGATAAGGTCTTCGTGCGAATATACCATGTGTGAAGATTGCATTTGTATGAAGAATCATGTTCTAGATCTAATTATTCGCTATGTTACTTATGCGCAACGCGATGATTGGCAGTATATGTGCTTTGCGGGAAAGTAGAAGCAAGGGCCTTGTTCATAAGTAGTGCGGCTATTACTCAAGTAAATACGGTATGTAACGTGTACGAAGACGAAGAAAACTGCATACAGTTTCGGGGAGGACGAACAGATGTCCACGATGATGGCGGTCAAGGAAGAATGTCTGTTGCAATTGACGGTCTTGTTGATATGTGGTGAAATGACTGGAAACCCCGGCAGTAAACTTTTTTGAGGTGGGCATTTAAAAGCTTGCGCCAGATTTTGATAAGTAACAAAATTTGTGTGGTGAATATGTGGAGAAATAGCCACAGTATGTATCCAATTTTTGTTTGGCCATATTAAAATATATTTCACTGCTCATTCTTTCCATCCAGCTTGTCGGAGGTTGAAAAAGGAAAACATTCCTCATACATTTGTTTTGCTTGTGGGTCTTGCGATGCTATTTGGTCAGGTTAATTGTTGAATTGTATTTAATTTGAATGACTCGTTAAGCTTAATGCAGTTATGCATCCTGAGCCTTGGCCTTGGTGGACCACAAATCTTTTGCCAGACACCTAAATTTAGCATCCCATGTTTTTCTTTGTGCTTAGGTTGAAAGAACGTCACGAGTTCCCTTCTACGATAAGCTAAAGACTGGTGATGCAAAACTAGCGGTGTGCATAAGATGTTGGCACTCTGCCAAACGGCTTGCTGCACCTCAAAAGCCCGTTGACATATGACACTGGCTAGTGACGCTGGTGACATCTGCCACTCCTAGCCAATGACTGGCGTGCAAATGGGCAAAGGATGGAAGACAAATTTCAGAGGTGTAGTTTCGATAAAATGCTTTTCGCGTATTAAAAAATGTGGTAGTTTCAGTTTGTACGAAACACACATTTTAAAACTGGGCGAATATGAAACCGTCCTAAGCATGCATTACTTTATGTAAGAATAGCATTTCTGAACTTCTTTCTTTTTGTCCACGGTATAAATTGGCACACGAGTAAAAAGGAGCAAGAAATAGCTTCAGTGCCAGACACCGCCCACTGTTTCTTTTTTACTTTTACTTTACTCTTAGTAAACTAAAGTTTACTATTTACTTTTACTTTTAGACCCTGAGAATGCAGCTTTGCACTCCATTTTCTCAGAGCTAAGATCTCTCCCAGATCATGTTGCATGTGCATCCTTCACTTCTACAAGGATACAACAACAAAACTTTGTCCATTTCTTTCATGCGAGACGGTAAGTGCGTGGCCTTAAATGGGTGTCTAGAGCTACCTTAAAGAACCGTATTTGCCCAAAACTATCATTTTCAGTTTTCCCTTAAAAACTGAAGGCAATTTCTCGGGCACCATGATCGAAACATCCACAAAGCCCCAAGTACACGTCGTGCCACTGAGCTGTATAAATTGCCTCTAGCAATGAGCATTGCGAGACATACTTTAGAAAAGTTCCGCGACGTCGCGGTTTACCCCAAACCCTTCGTGCACTCCCTTCGTCCCTCGTCAAACCGGAGCTGGAGAGGCTCTTCAGCCTTGGAATCGCTGTAAAGAGCCTACGCCTCCTAGACAGCCAAGGCCTCTCCTAAAAGAGGCAAGCACGAGGCACAGATCAGACACGAGTGCTGTGTCGACGTCCAGCTGGGACTAGTGTTCAATCTGAGCCCTGCGTGGGCTTCCTTAGGGTGACGCCGAAAATTCAGCGATTCAGCTACGGCGCCTGGCACGTGATTTCGGCTAGTGCGTTCAGCGTCCCATTCCACCTGTGCGTCGAAAGTGGTCTCAAAGTGGCAACAAAGGGCATCAAAAAAGCCGGAGGGCTACGCTGTTGGAAAGGGACCTGCTGCAGAATGGTCGTCTGCCACATCCATCCCCCACTGCTTTGACGCTTTCATAACGTCATCGAGCAGAAATCGAGGGGCCACTTTTTTGGATGCGGTAAACAGACCAGGCACCATATTATGGCCTTGCTATTTAGGAAGAGTTCAACGAGCCCAGTCCATACAAGTTCCGTTCGGCGGATCTAGAGAAGCGGCCGTGCCAACTCACCCATGAGCGACGACTGGTCCACATTTGTGGTCAGGATGTAGACCTGCAGGAGCAGCTGGGGAACGGACTCGAGGAAGGATTCTATGAGGCGCAGCACGGCCGCATCGTTGTCCTCCCACAGCATGAGCTGGTAGTAGACCCTGCGCTCTGGCTTTGCGCGCTTCTTGTCTTGGCTCCGAATGCCGAAGACGAGGGAACTCAGGTACCTGGAAAAGGGTTTGGACTACGCTCTTAGATGACATTTTAGTCCTTGAGATTCGCGGGATGTCAAGGTCCTTGAAATCCTGACGGCACAAGGATCTCGAGATCCCTGAGCTATCAAGCATGGATTATGTCGATGTGAATGAGATGGCGTCCGAAGTGTTGATGTCACCTCAAGGACGGATGTCATCCGAGGATGACATCAGGAAAATGGATGACATGCATACTTGAGAAAAACTGTCTTAGCTGACAGGTTGCACCAATTCCTTGCCACGAGTGGAAAAGGTGGGCTTCGGGTCATGACTGGAGCTTACTATCAGCCATGTTTTACAAATCAGACATCTAATTATAAACTATGTACTGTGGGAAGCTCAGACCGTGCCTGGTTGTGACATGGTTAGAATGTTTTGGGACTTGCTGAGTCTTGCTATTTGATGCAAAAAGAAATTAGCTGTTTTCAAACATTTCTGTTAAGAAAACGACAAAAGGCGGTGTTTGTGAACACAAGGAGACAAACACTGCCCTCTACCATTTGTCCAGTAACTGGTGCCCATAAATAATTTTTCAAAAGTTCCTGGATACGACAGATATTAAACTTTATCTGAAAAAATAATTTAAAAAAAATTTAGAGCAATATTTGCCTTGCAAAAGACACATTTTGAGTCAGAAACCATTATGAAACGAGCATCTATTTCAAGATATAAACACCAATATAAAAGCACTTTTGTAGTCACTCAAATTAGTCTCACAATGCAAACACTGCTATTTAAGGGAAGTTTATTTTGTAACATGTTTTTTTTGGAGTTCAGTGTCCCTCTAACGTTTCTGAAAATTGCTCCAATTTTTCTTTAATGAGCTTCTGCAGCACATTGTTTACTTTTCTTGGAAATGCCTTATAACCTCAAGCAAAGTCCTTTGTATGGAAGCTGTTTTCTAACATCCAGAAATAGTGGGTGCTACACTTTTAATCTCTTCTCTTATGGCATTCAGTCCTTTAATGGGTGCCGACATGCATATATATTTATTAATAATACTCTGCTGCATACCTTTGCCGAAATCGGCTTTTAACAATCTATACCTCATTAGTTCCTTTTTAAATACCTGTTTCTATTTTCACCCCAGAACCGTAGTAACAAGAAAAAAAGGGTTGGCTCGTAGAATATTAGGCATCTTAATTTTTTTTCCTTCCAACAACCAGATTTCGTGAACTTTGTGCAGCATATGAACTCTGTGCAAAGTTTGTGTTTTCATTCAAGGTGACAAGTACAGATGGATTGCACTTGTTACTTTTTGGGGAAAGTATCCAGTGATGCCCAACTAAAGACAATACGGTATATTATCAGCAACTTTCTGTTAATGGTAGTTCTTCAAGTGGAGTTTTCTTTAGAACCCTCCATAAATAAATACTTTTTTTATATATAATTTCAGACAGTATCTGTAGACACAAAACAAATTATATATTTAAAAAAATCTTCATACTCGCCTTTAATATTAGCACACAAATGGAAGCTATGTGCAACTCGTACAAAATAATTTCCGGCCTTGCACCGCATAAAGGGTGGCAAGGAGCTGACTGTTAGTTCGTCCAGTGAGCACTACACAACTTCTGCCTGGGAGTGACCAAAACATGCAAGCCCGCTGCTCTCAACGTGTCGGTCACATTTCAGTTCTTATTGTGGAGATTAGAAATGTGCCCAAGAAAGCATTTTCCACCTGGGACAAAGTGTTAAAGGGATACTGAACCGAAATTTGGATTTCGCAAAATAAGGCTGCAGAAGCGTTGATCGGGATGCTACAAACTCCAAAACATTACTCATACATCATTATCTCAAGCGAGGGCTATGACGTTACGATCCTCCTGGAACAGTTGAGAATAAGGGGAGGTGGCCTCGCTTCTCTCCTCCTTGCTTTTGTTCACCAGCTCAACAAGACGAAGCGAGGAGGAGAGGGAATAAGAATCGTGACATGCCTTGTCTCCTCAACCGTGTTCAATGGCGCACTTCTTTTTCAAAAATACGGCGATCCGTTAGAGATATTGTGTATGAGTTGTTTTTGGGTTTTGCAGCGTCTTGTCTATCAGTCCAGCCTTGTTTTGTGAGCTCGAAATTTTGGATTAGTATCCCTTCAAGCAACAAAGCTAGGTTTTCAATTGCTTTTGGACACATTTTCCGAATAAAACTGTGTCCTGAAAATACAGGGTGCCAGAACTTAGAACCCTTTTGCTATACACCTGAACGTCAAGTCACTACAGTGACAATGGCAGCCAGTGTGACTGACATGGAAGGCTTTCGGAGAGACAAAGTGAGTGATGACGTCTGTTGTTCTGCATGACTGCTGACGTATCCAGTGCATGTCCAAGAATATGTGCAGCATTCCATTCAAAACCCCTTTTTCATTTTTCACAATACTCAACCTACGTCACACAAACGAGTTTTCAGTGACAGCTACTGCCATTCCATACCGCCACCGATACTATGATCGTTCTGGACCGATGAATGAATCGATTGAAGATACCGTTAAGCATGCATGGGAAAGCAAATGTTGCAGATCTTGCTAATCAGACAGAAATGGTTTGTGCTTTCTGAACACTAGGGATTTCTTCTGAACACAAAAATGTTTCACATTTGGTTTAAATCGTGGGCTTTAAAACCAGGTCCATAGGAACCTCAGGGGTACCCCAGAGAGCCCTCAGCGGTCCCCTCGAGCTCCCCCATTTCTTCCGTCGTCCTAGCCCCTCAGTAACCAGTTATTTCAAGATCCGAACTATCTATTCATTCAAAACTATATTAGTGTCTACCTACAGTTAGTTTCACTTCCTAGCGAGGCGAAGCCACAGACACCAGATATATGTTGCCCTGAACGATGCTTGCACTGCACGAGCGCGCGTACTTTGCAGGGACGCTAAAGTGAAGGCCTGGAGCTTGCTCTTGCAACTTCAGGCTACGTAAAGTGAAGCGGAGTACGGTACGTTCATTACTGTTAACAGGGTCCGCAATACGATCTACGCAAAGTACCCAATTAATCGAGAAAGAGAGATGCGTTCCTCGCGATCTCAAACTCCCGATCTTGATATGCGAGCTGGAAATCCGATTCAACCTCCCGGAGTTAAAAGCCGCATGCTCCCCATGCATGTCATCGAGATCGCGCGGAGCGGTCACTGACACTCGACGCGCCGGCCGTCGGCCAGTTTCAGCGGCCCACGTTTGATCTCACCTGTACACGATGGCCAACTGGAAAATGTGCAGGGTGACCGCGAGCCAGAGCCTCTGCCTGTACTCGTCGTACTCGGAGCGCCGACCCTGGATCACGCACCACTTGAGGCTGACCGACGTGACGACCCACGACGGGACTAGGATGAAGACGACGGTGAGGCCAAAGTACAGCAGGTTCCCGCTCTGGAGGTGCCTGTAGGCGACCCAGACGTCGATGAACACGTCCGCGAACACCGTCACGATCGAGATGACAAGTAGCGCGGCGTCGAAGCGGGTGAAGGACAAGGACTCGGAGACGGCGTCGACCGTGTCGCCCTTGGTCCGGAATCCGTCCATTTTCATGGCGAACGAGTGCGAGCTTGCCGGTGAACTCGGCACGGCGGCGGCGAGCATCCGAGAACGATTATCGGCGGGGATTTAACCGCCGTTCACCCCACTCCCGCCACTGTGAAGAATAAAATAAACGAAAGGACGACACGAACAACCAGTCCCTCTTCCCCGCGTAGATTTATGCTACTGTTGTTGACATTTGTTTGCTTTGTTTCGGTGGATTGGGAGGAAGAGGAGGAACAGAGCGGAAAGCGAGGAGGTGCAAGAGCAAGAGAGGTGCTGAACTTCCGGAAATGACGATACTCGCTAGCAGACGACATCACCTGCTCATAGCCTGTAGTGCCTGTAGCTACTTGTAGGGCTTGCGGGGCTGTTATACGGCTTGAGAATTTAATAAAGGCTTTATTAAATTGATTACGATAAAACGTAAAGATCGTACAAAAGTGTGAGACGGCTAATTTGGCAACCACTGATCAGTGGTGGCAGCTGGCCACTGTCGCTACCATTCGTGGCGAACGTTGACCTGCGATATGTAACCCAGGTAACTATAATCTTCCACTAAAAATAAATCTTGTTGAACGACTATATCAAATATTATATCTTCACCCTTTGACGGTTACGCCTTTGCGTTGATTTATCGGGTTCATCGTTCATCAATGGCTCTAAATGGAAACGTAGTTTGGTAGTACAGTTCTGCCATCTAGCGATCACAGCACGAAGCTGTGCTCACCGTCATGTTTCACTGCCGCCTCCATCCATCCGCAAATCATCGACGACGATCCGAGGAGAACGGAGCAACGGAGAGGCCGGTGGGGCCGGACGGGTCATCGAACACGCAACAATCTCGTGTGCGCGTGCGAGCGTAAACAGATGTAGGACATCCCGGTGCTCCTAGTCTTCCCACATCGTGCCACGGAAACCGCTCGATTTCATGGCACTCGGCGAACGCCACGATGGGACGGGACTTTCAGCAAGACCCCGACCGCGACCCGAGGTGCGGAGAGGACCTGCCGACGCCAGCGCGTTCCTCTGTCCGCTCGTCGTTCAAGCTGCGTCGCTACACGATCCTCGACAGTCTGTGCGTCCTCTGTTCTGTCGGCAGCTTCCTTTTCGACACCGGCTCGGACATTTGGGTGGCGTACCGGCACTACAAGGACGGTAGCTTGTGGTACTTCGGCCTGACCGTCGCCTTCATCCTGGTACCAGCCACCATCATGATGTGCTTCAGCTTCCGCTGGTACCTGCTTGACCTGAAACTCAAGCTGGGGACCCATCCTTCGAAGGTGGAATGGTGCATCCGCGCTGTCTTTCACATCCTCCAGTTAGGGCAGGTGGTCAGGTGAGGCTGCAGGTTCGGATAACACCACTTGAAATCCGTCTGTGCTCGCTAGATTGTTGACGTCATCACGGTGAGACCGAGCGCAGACACGGATTGGATACGAGTGCCGCGTCATCGTTCGGCTGCGCCTCGTATCCAATCAATGCGTCGAAGGACGTTTGGCGTCAGGCTCGGACCTAATTGCCGAGTTGACGCCAACCTAGAGTGATGACGATCCATAGAGGGAGAGGAGGCTGTTCGACGGCCTTGATTATTGTAGGTGGTGTTGGCTCAGATTGGTGTCATTGATGGCATCGGCCACTGTCCAAGCCTGAGCTGATAGCCATGGAAGATAGTTGCGCTTCTTGTACGCTCACACCAATTAAGCTGTTTAGTTCGGAGCACATTTATTTTGCTTCAGCTCGAAATCATGTTTACGCTCAGTTTACCTAGTTTTCACAAATGAATGTATGCCAAGATGCACTAATGAGTAAAGTTCTGCGTCCTCGTTTGGTGCCAGCCTGATGCTTGCGTCGTCGGATGATGGCGGCAGTGTCGTCCGTGTATGTAGAGAGTTTGGCCGTTCATTGGGAAGTAGAGGAGACAAATAAAAATAAGGAGGCACCATTGGCCGAAAGCGGGCTGGGTGTGTTCCAGGGTGTCTTCACAAATTCGAATGTGGTCAACCAGAAGCCAGAAATAATACCCTGGCGGTAGTCGCGAGAAACAAATTTAATAAGTGTGTCAAAGTAACTCTCGGTGACTGAAAATATGGTGCACGTGATTTTTCAATCACGGTCATCCAAAATCATGGTGGAAGAGTGTGACTTGCGGAACAATCAACATAATCCGTACACCAGGCGTCAAGGGCCGGGAATCTGCTGTTCGAGCGGTCACACCCTGTCCGAGCAAAACAGACTTCGAGCTGCACATTTGTTTCTTACATCTTTCTGCATGATCATGATCAAAACATCACAAGCACCCTATTTTCAGCCATGAAGGGTTACTACATTTAACTCTTACGGGCTTGTTAAAGCAATTAAAACCGTTTCTTGCTACCACCGCTAGGGGATTCTTTTCGGCTTCTGGTTGGCCAAAAGAGCATCCCAAGCCCTCTTTCTGCGTCTGGTGCACGCCCTGGCATACCCTGGCTCTGCCCGTGCCTCCCATTGACCAACTCTCTCTGTATGGCTCTGGATGGCGACTCAAAGCTCTGGGAGGTTTCGACGGGACGCGAGCACCGAACGACTCTACCTCTGGTCGGCGCAACACGCTTATCTAAGGATCGCGGCTGTCATTTCTTAGAGACACGCTATTGTCACCGACAGGATGAGAACAGCAGGGCATCTCTCTCGAATGTCCAGTCTCCAGCACTCGCTCGTGGGAGGACTCCCTGCCTTTTTCACACTGTCACTGACTATAGTGCTTATCAGAAAGTGAAAGATGCTGATGCCGAGTCTGGCAGTTTTTTGCAGTCTGTGTTTGTTCTGCGGATGCACGTTCCGTCTTCCCTTTTGCATGGACAGGTACGTGGACACGCTCATCTACGGCCTCAAGAGCAACCGCAACAAGTCGGAGCAGCGGGAGTTCTACCGGCGGAGTGCGGAGGAGGACGTGGATGCCAGCATGCTGCGCCTCTTCGAGTGCTTCATGGAGGCCACCCCTCAGCTCATCCTGCAGATCTGCATCTTGGCCAGGGACTTCCCGCACCAAGAGGAGGACTTTTGGACCGGTGAGTGACCTCGGGTGTCCTTGCCAAAACCATGAGCTTGTTTTTTGTGTTTTTTTCTCTGCTCGTCATGCACTCTAAATTCTGTTTTACCTTACATCCGACCACGGCGGAGGCTACGAGCCGTCCCAACCAATCTAGCCCTGGGAATGTAGCATGTAATACGCTCTCGATAATAAAAATGCGACCCGCTGCGAGCAGCTGCTCCTTAGCGGGCCGTCAGCGGGTTACCGATTGCTAAAGCAACCTTGGGCCATGACGTCACGTTCATTCTCTTTTTATGTTACCCCGATCCGGACGGGCTTGCCCATTGTGCGGTCTAGCGGCGTAAAGTGCGCTTCTTTGAGACACTACCGCCGCTACTTCAGCTGGTGCTTGGCGTGTTTAGCCGTTGCTTTTATCTGTAGCCCGTGTAGCTTCGGTATAGCCTTTTGTTTATTTGCTTGTAAGGACTCCAAGGCTCGTTTTAGCGAGGATCTCAGTACGCACTCGCACGCATCGTGGTGTCAGACAGAAGCACTCTTCCTGCAAAGTTTGTCAGCAGGTGGCAGTGAGTCATGTGCATATGGGTTAAGCCTCCAGCTATCGTCGTCTTCGATGTCCTCACTAAATGACGTGTCTGCTGAAAAAAAAAAAAGAAGTTTGCTCAGTTTGGAAATCGGCACATGACCTTGATGCGGGGATTCAAAATCAAGCGCTTTATTTATCCGATATGGAAAAAGGAGGCTGAGATTAAAAAAAAGCAACATTTGTGGGTTGTCGATATGCATTCTGCATTAAACTAGTGAAAAGGATGATTCCAGCCGAACCACACTGAAGATGTAAGGTAAAACATACAGTCAACACAGCAATGAACTTCGCATTACTGGGTGGCATGTCTTACACAAAAGGTAAACATGATAAAAGTATCCAGATCAATAAAGCAGTCATTGTAAAGTGCAGCATTGAACATGGAACATTCTCACTCCGTTGAATGGGGAATGGTGGGCATGTGGACTACAACCACTAACTAGCTCCAGTCACGAGTTTTTTGTGTGTTTCTTTTGTGACTTTTGAGTTCAGCAAGTCTTTTCTTTGATATTTTTACAAATTAGATCTACCACCTAGACAAACTTATGCAGTTAATTACAGTGTTGTAACTTACAAACTCGCTTTTTACGCACCTGAGGAAAAAAAAAACTAATAAACAAACGTTTACAGCCCTGCACACAAATGTTCGGACGCCGCGGCCCGCGCCGGAGAGCCCCAAAGCTTTGTGTGTGGGACTGACCCCCAGCGCGAAAGCGAGAAGCCTAGGTACAAGTACGGACACGTGCACGCACGGCGCAATGCCTGCCGCGCGCGCGTTCCACCGCTCATACAAACAGCAAAAAAATATCGGGGTATTTTGCCGCAAAAAGTTACTTCCGCCATTTAGCGATATAAACGACTATGGTATTGATTTTGGCGTACGCCATAACCAGTACCGTAGTCGAAGTGGAGGGGTAGTGAGACTGGCGTCCTACACTGGCACCGACCAAGTTCACTCGCCTGTCAGTCGCTAGCTTTTGGCTATACGCTCTAGCTATTGCTACATATGCTGGATATCTACCTTGTATACAGAATTAAAACAAAAGCAGCTTACCTTTTACCTTTAAATGGCTAGCGCCACAGAGGCAGGTGCCGCTTGGACCTCGTACTCGTTGAACGAGAACGACAGTGACGGCAAGTCCGCCCAGCGGCTGATTTCCAGTGTTGCCGGGGCCTCGAGCGGCTAGTTTCCGTTTTGTCGACCGCGCCCCAAACAGAACTTTGAGGCGTCGATATCTTTAATACTATGCACAATACCGAGAAAAAAAATTACACCTTGTGATTCAGGAACGCTGACTGCGCTAAAAACAGTCAAAATCCCAAAATCAAACTATGAACTGGAGTTGCCCTTTAAAGGAATACTGAACCGAAATTTGAATTTTGCAGCATAAGGCTGCAGAAGCATTGAGCGGGACGCTACGAACTCCAAAACATTACTCGCACATCGATATCTCAAACAGATGGCCATACTTTTGGAAAAGAAGGGTGCGATCAAGCAAGGGCTTTGACGTCATTGTCCCCCTGGAAAATTTGAGAATGAGGGGAAGCGGACTCGCTTCTCTCCTTATCCCTTCGGTTCACCAGCTTGACAGGACTTAGTGGGGAGGAGAGAGAATGAAAATTGTGACGCCATCGGCCGTGTTCATTCGCGCACTTGTTTGCCAAAAATACGGTGATCCGTTAGAGATATCGCTGTATGAGTGATGTTTTTGGGTTTTGCAACATCCCGCCTATTCGTCCAGCCTTGTTTTGTGAGCTCAGAATTTTGGTTCAGTATCCCTTTAAAGGTTATTCTGGCAACATTCCACACCGTCTAGTGGTAGTCACAAAAATACAGAGGAAAAGAAACTTGGCTTAAAAGGCCGAAAGAAAAAAACACTCATGTTTTTCGTTTTTAGGCCAGGTGGCGCAAGCTCCACCCAATATAGAGGGCGCAGCCGTTAACGTTCATACACACATCCATCCACGCACCCATTTGAAGGCAGCTCAAGGATCTGCATGTGACGTACGAGATAGTACCAGGGATGCACTGCAAATGGCGTCGCAGGTTGCCACACTGTTTTGTGCCTGCTTTTTTGTGTAGTAGATATATTCTTTTGCATTATGTGTATTTACAGCCTTTGAGGCTGTAAATAGACATGTTGTGGGGAACACGTAGTGGGGAACAGAAGCATCCAAAGAAAGGCAAGATGGTGAAATTTCATCCACTTGCATTTGCTTGCGCCCAAGCTCTATGATCTCTTACGACGAGAGACCACACTGGCATGCTGGCATCGCCTATGAGGTGGCTGGCCCTGGAACTGCACTTCACTAGAGAGAAGGTTTGCAGCATTTGCAAAATCAAACATATGTACTGTCCATGAGAAATGGTCATTTATAACATTGTCAAAAGTTCTTTGAGCCACTGAAGAAAGTGTGATGCTAAAAAAGAAAGATAGCAAATATACCAAGCGTGTGAACCAGCCTTAATTCGTATGAGTCCCTGCAAGACCATTGGGTGCGTGCAGTATGACACAGACGTTGGCTCTAGAGCAAAGCTAGCCGACCCTGTACTGGCCAGTTCACAGCGGAATTCTCTTTTTACAACTACCTTACACACGTATGGGGAGGGAGGCAATTTGCTTTGCAGTAGAGTGCGCCAACACCAGAAAGAAATGAGAGGCGGTAACATTCCAGGGCCTTACGAACAGTGCCTCCCTGAAACACCATTGTGCATCTGAGTTATCTGCTGGCAACGTTGACTTCATAGCTGGCCTACGGTTGATACTATTTGACGCCCGACTTTGACGAAGTTAACATATAAAAAATTTTTTAGCCCTAAACACTATCGTGCGTAGAGTTAAAAATATCTAATCAGCAAGACAAGATCGTTTGCAGCATGAAAGGCATATAGATTTGCTGACAATCTTTTGGACTCAACGTCCAAAAAGTTTAGGCCAAAAAACAACTTTTTAAGGGGGAACATAAGTTTACGTTAAAAATTTTTGAAAAAATTCATTTTTCAATTTTGTAGGTTTTCGGTTTTAGAAACTAATTATACACCCTTACACTAAATTTCATAGCCATGCGCCAAATAATTACGTTGATATCAAATATTTTCAACACATTGTGAGGGAGTAACGAAGTAAGGAAGTTCAATGTTTGAATGCATTTTTCTCAGTTCCACTTTTTGCTGCAAATTTCATGCGAAGGAATCTTTTGTTCGAAGGTAAAAGTATATCGATACCACAATCAAGATCTTTCTGAACTGAAATTTACTGGGAAATCGGGCTATCTACTTTATTTTGTTTTAAATTAAAGTTCTCATTGAGAAAAAACTATGTTTTCAAAAATTGACTGAGGAGAGGTATGCATCTCATATTTTGAGGTGATCACTCTTTGTGAAGTATTTACATTTGATTTATAAAAACTAGATAGCTTGAGGTCCCATATCCTCCACTTTGTATTCAAGCAGTTAAAATGATGCTTAATAGTTTCATTTGCATATCATAGATGTCTTAACGAAGAGTGACACATCTTTTTATGCAGATATGTAAAGTTGTCCTAGAGAGCTGAAAGTTTGCACAGTGCACACTACATCTGAAGTTAAATCTCCCTTGCAAATTTCATTCCAATCACATGAGTAGTTCTGAAGTTCAACCTCTAGCCAATGTCTCCCCTTAAGCTCGACATGAATTGTACAAAAGTAAAAAAAAAATCAAGCAGTCGAAGACATTAACTTAGCGGAAAAAATCACATCATTATCACTCTACTAGCCAAACGGCTGATAAAACTGATTGTAAGTTTTCTTTTGCATGCCTTCACGTTAACCTGTATGTCGGCGAGGGTCATCCCCTCACTGTAGACTGTCGAATGTTATGCCAGGTCTTGCACCGGATTTATATTTGACACCTTCACTGTGGTCAACACGTCATCCTTGAAGCCGC
Source organism: Ixodes scapularis (assembly GCF_016920785.2). Lineage (NCBI taxonomy): Eukaryota > Metazoa > Arthropoda > Arachnida > Ixodida > Ixodidae > Ixodes > Ixodes scapularis. Next base: position 66,728,152 of record NW_024609883.1, on the reverse strand, counting down.
TGTCTGATGGTGCAAGGGTCAGTCAACAGTATTTGCTTTGTTTTGGTGGGGCCCTCATTGACGCAGACAGTGAAGATGCAGTTTGCGAAAGATGACCAAACGTCCTGTTTTCGAGCTTTCGAGGCTCATTTCTACCCTCCCATCAGTTTGTCTCGATGAAGCCTCATGTACCGTGTTCATAGAAACGTGCATAGCTAAAAAATCTGAACTAAGCGAATGGAAAAAAACCGGAGTGTTATGCACATAATTTATAAAAAGGAACATACTATGAAAGTGTTACCTCCGATTGAGTACAATTTCAAGCTCTTTCTGTGGTTACGTCTGCAAATACATTTTGTTCCCATAGACGGGTGTATGGGAGACTTCTTCAATATTGGTGAAATTAGCTTGCTTCAGCTGACGTTTCTTAGCCAGGCTGTGTTCCAAAATGTACTCAATCTCACTTTAGGATAAAGGTTCTGTACCTTGGCGTTCGAAAATCTACCCGCATCCAGCATTTCTCTATCTGTTTTGCCACGTGACATGATCTGCCGGAATAGCTCGGATTCATTCAAGTAAGATCTGGAACACAGCCCCAGTGTTTCGGAATGGGAAGGAAAGACTCTTGTACTCTTAACAGAGAACTGCGTAGAAATGGACGTCTTTGCATTGAGCTGAACGGTACCAGAGTTCTTCCCTCTGCCTAACCCCCCCCCCCCCCCTTCCCCCTCTCAGATCACCTAAAGGGCACTAAATGGGGTGTCTCTCTCCTGCAGTTGTGGCCCAGAACGTTTCCATCGTGACGTCCCTGGTGTCGGTGGCCTGGTCCCTCGCCTCGTACAACAAGGCCCTGCGGCTGGTCATTGAGGACAAAGCCAACATGCGCTGGCGCGGGGCCGCGCTCTACTTCCTCTGGCGCCTCTTTGTCATCGTGCCCCGAGTCCTGGCCCTGGGCCTTTTCGCCTCCCTGTTTCCGCTCTTCATGTTCCTGGTGTGCGGGGTGCGCTGGCTTCTCATGTCCGCCTGGATCATCTCCATGAAGACCCAGTTCTACGAGAACAGGTGACGTCAAGCCTCCCGAGTTTGCTGTCCCCACGACTCAGATTTATCCTTGAAGGCTGGCTCACACATTTGCGTCTGACTTTGACCTAGTGTGTTACAATATCTTGTGACCGCTTAACGCGCTGGCACGCCGGTGCCGTCCATTGGGTCGACCCAGAACACTCCCAACTTGTGTGTAACTAGAAGACCGAAGGTTTTGCAGGATTTGCGAGGTCAAATTTATGCAGATCCGTTAAGGAGAAATAGCCGCTTATAACATTGTCAGAATTATTTCAAGCCCACGGTAAAATAATTTTTGCATAATAAAAATATATACACAGATCAGAAATGTCTTGGGGCTACTCGACAGATGGTACCAGTGTGCTGGAGATCACAATACAAGAGATCACAGTCAAATGCAGATCGGTGACCCAGCCCTTACTCTGACTCCTCCACAACCTTGACCCCCTACAGCAGTGGTTCTCAAATGGGAGCCTACAGACTCTTTGGGGTCTCTGAAGGCCTTCTCGGGGCCCTCCAAAGCTTTAGACCAGTCATTCTCAACCCTCAATGTTTTGGGGACCCTATCCACCTGGGGGAAGGGGGGTTACTAGATGATTACGATGACAGAAGTCAACTTTGAGGCCATTTGAAGCTCTGAAACGGAGAGTAATCCACCCTACTCACTCGGCACACTTGGTTTGGTCTAGTCTTTAGCTATGTGAGACAGCCAGCATCAATAAAAAACTTTAATCCTTTCCGCTCTGGTGAAGAAGGAAGACCAGCGGAGCTGTACAATGGAAAGTAATGGCCAGCCGCAAGTCGGCAAGCCAGAGTGGAAAGGTTGCCACCATCTTTAAGTGACGGCGGCAAGCAGATACGTGGCTTGCTGCCGTCGCTCTTAGATGGCGGTAGGTGTCCAAAGTTCGGTGTCTTCATTTTTTTGCGGGGGACACGATCCTGAGGAAACTAGCCCTTAACAGCTCCGCTGTAAAAGAAAGTTTTATTGCTCAGCTTGACTGACAATTGATGACCTTGAGGGACCTTGGGGACCCTAAGGTCTTCAAGGTCATCTATTGTCAGTAAAGCTGAGGGTTCACAGACCCCTGTATGTAAAGCACTAATTTAAACTACAACTTTTTTTTTTTTTGTGCTGGCTGTTTTTTTTAGGTTAGTATCTGTGACAATAATGACAATAATAATCCCTTGAGGAGGGGAACTGTTATAACCATCTGTGAGAAGGGTTGATTATTCTCTTTTTCAGAGCTCCAACGTTGGTTTGCATGCAATTAGTTTCCTTAATTGACCCTTTCGTCAGTGTCGTTGTCTAAAACCCCACTCCCCTCCAGTGAATGGCGTCCCTTGTCACTTCCGCCGATCTAGAAGGGGTCCTCGAGACATCAGTGGCTGAGAACCACTGTTCTACAGGTCAAATGCTTCCCCAGCTGAGACACTTCTGTAACTGCACTCGCCTTCGCCTTACGGCAAACCACAGAGGACGCTACAAGCCATCGAAGCCATTCCAACGTCGTGTGTGCAACGTGTCCTTCGGAGGGAGTGCAGCGTTGCGCGGGTCGCACAGCTGTCAAGCGACATGTTCACAGCGCTGAGTTGGCTGACATGACTCGTAGCATTTGTGGCAGTTCATCCTAAGGTAAAGTGGAGCATATAGACCACCTTTGCAGCTCGGGCGATTTCAAAACGCAGAAGCTACCATAACCCTGACCGTCCGTAGCTCAGATGCTTCCGTAGCTCAGACCCCTCCCCAGCCCCGGCACCTCCCTGACTCGGACGTTCCCTGCAGTTCATTGCAGATGCTTGAGCTGGGTTGCTGTCAGCGTAATGCTGCTTGCAAAGGCTCCCAGGGAATGTAAAGTAAAGGTTGCAAAGTTTTAGTCTGTGTGGTGTCTGGCAGGCATAAAGCTCAGAATGTTTTTCCTAGCTCTAGGGAGTAGTGTTCACTGGCAGCCATGTCTAAAAGCTCTTTAGGTGCGTGCTGACAGCGAGCGTCTGCCAGATTTCTTTCGCACCGTTAAAACCGTTGTTTGTGGCAGGCGATAAATTGCTTCACCCACAGCTCATGCTGGTGATACCTCAGTACCTATACCTCGTACACCTAGAAAAAATAAAGCTCAGGTATGAACCGAGTAAATCTTCTGTTTGGTCGAATGCGACTGCATTTTTGATGCTCGACTTTGCTGTCTTCGCAGCTGGACCTGAGAAGTCCGAAAATTGCAAAGTTTGCGATTTTCGAGTGTAGGAGGTATGGGAAGAGTTAGCTTCCTTTCAATTTTTGTGTTCGACCAGCAAGAATAGTTATGTTTATTGGGGACCACTTAGGTAACTGAGTGTTGATTGTGTTAGTTTTAGCAGTGCTTGCTGCACCCTCTTTCAGATTTTTGAGTATTAAGTAGGGATGTGCGAATATTTGGAATTTTGAATACAAATAGGATATTTTCCATATTCAATTCGAGAATTGCATATTTGGAATTATCCGAATATTCGGCCATAGGCAGATAATCGAAGACTATGAATATGTGGACAAAACTCTGAATATTCGTGTAAAAGAGGATTAAACCCGCATGCCCTGAACATTCTGAAGTATCTCAGAATGTTTATTCATTGAAATCCACACACAATGCCTTCTTTATCTGTTCTGTATCGGCTCTGTTGCCTTTTTGCACGAAACTTTTATCTGTCCCACAAGGCAGCAGTAGTTTTGGTTTCTTATTTTTATCAAGCAAGTTGTGTACAATTTTTTTTTCGCAATATACATTATGTATGCTTTGCAGAATAAAAATAAGCAAAACAATAAGCTTATCTTGAGAATGTTTTTTTTTTTCAAAATATTGATAAATGTTTTGGAATTAAAGAGAAAAAGGTATTAGAACATTGCATTACCATAGACAACAACTCAACTACCGGACAAGATAACTGCCACTGCGTTTTGCGCTTTGTTTGGCAATTTGTCAGCCGCGCTAGCTGCTCTAGTTAATGTTGGTACTGTCCCAGTTCAAACGTGTTCTCAGAGAATGGCCTCAGCCGCAGTTGACAAGCAACTGAGCTAGCAAGGAGTGAAAGCCGTAAAATGTCTTCTCTGGCAGTACCACACGAAACACTCGCCGTTGACTGCTCAGTGCGTGCAAAGGTGTTCTTGAAACGCCCATGGGAACAATTGCAACACTCCGAAACCACCTGAAACAACAGCCCTTGTTGATGGAAGAATATAAAAAAGATGCTTCGAGCAGGCCATTGGGGAGTCAATCGACACAACAATATGGTAAATATTCAATTCAACATTCGAAGTTAGTTTTTTTCGGGGTGTGCGACTATTCATATTTTTGAATATGAATCGAATACAAATAGTTAGCTTCGAATACTGAATTGAATATTGAATAGTTGAAGGCAGGTGCATTTGTTCACAGCATTTTTATTTTCACATGTCGGAACGCCTCACTGGTGTTAAAGAGAATAAAAACACAAAAACAAAAATTCTAGTTGTAGGGAAGAAGATTGGAAGTTGTCATACAGAAAATTCAAGTGCTGCACATGGTCAGGTAGGAGACGCTACTGTCGGGCGGAAACAACTCTTCCTGCCACAGAAGAAACTCTCTCACTCGGCACTGAAGTGGCAGCTATTGCTAGGTATTTGATGCAGAGCTTTGCCAGACTGAGATATCTTCAGCACCCGACAGTTTGACACCACTAATATGGATCAATCTCTCTCTTTAGTAGTGCTTGCTCCAGCTTCAGAATGGGAAGTTGCACTGCAACTTCCCATTCTGAAGCTGAAACTGCTTGTCTTTCCACTGCACTTTTGACTAAGTGGTCAAATGCTTGCCAAACATCTGCTGACGGCATAGAGCCTTGCTCTTGTCTCTGTGTTGTAGCTTCCAGCTTGGTTTTTTCAGTAGCAGCACATGAGGCTAGCTCTTGCAGCACCAGATCTTTTAGCCATGATAATTTTAGTTTTTCGGCTTTAAAAATAGTGGACTTGAAGTGTGGCTCCAAGAACATAGCAAGGCATGCTCCCTTGTCCTCCTCATACAGAGTGAACCTTGCCTTGATGGACCTTATCAGTTCTGCGGGAAATTCTGATGCCCCAGCAGAGTTACCTAGACAGTGGAGCATACCAAAAATCATAGGAACTTGGGAGGACGATGGATACTTCTAAGCACTGGCTGTTTTGTGCGTCTTTTTTATAGGAGACCCACGAGGCTACACACTTACTGAACCGCCATGTTTATTGTCCCCCCATGATGATGATAGCACTTCGAAACCAAAGTCAAAACGAAACTATAACATATTGTAACAGTGGCACCAAACAATGACTTCAATGCTTGTACATAATCAAAAGCATCTTTCTACCCTGATGGACCGAGTCCATCGATGTCACAGTCCAAGGTAGCAAGCTCCACAGTGAGTGCTCCTTTGAGATCCGGAAGACGAGGCAACATCAGATACTGGCTATTCCATCTCGCCTCCACCTCGTCTCGCATCTCGTCTTGCACCAGACGTAGTGTGTCCTTTCCCATCTTCTTTTGGCTTTCCTCAATCCTTTTTTGGGCTGATGAACTGTGGTGTAATGTCCCACAATATATTCCTCACTTTCTTGCACAGGCGATCAATGGCTGGCGTACGGGATCTCGCATCATTATTGCCAGTTGAAGCGTATTCGCGAAGCATGCTCTTTCAGTCCACGAAAGTCTCCTTACTGCGGTACGAATCTTGCGCCCATTATTTGTTACAATGAACTTCGCACATCCATCGGGTATCTCCCAGTCACGGCATATTTCGCCCAGCATAGTTCCAATGTTCACAGCACCGTGACCGGCAGCCATGTATCGAGTGTTCAATGATAACCGCTTCATCATGAATTTTGAAGTGAGAAGATCGCAGGTGAGCCTCACGTAGCTTTCGTTAGCGTGCAATGTCCACATGTCGCTTGTGAAGGCAGCAGCGGTAGTGCCGCCTTTGGAGGCACTGTGGAGCTCTGCTTTCACCTTCTTTCAGGTTTCATGCATGAGAGTGTAGAGTGCGATGGTAGGGGATGGTTGGGAACAGCTTCTGTCGGAAGTTCTTTGAAGCCGTGGTCTTCCAAAACGCTGTAAAGCTGTAAATCGAGCGCCACCATGGCAGTCACTTTGTTATGTAGCGCTCGCACCCTCTTTTTTGGCGCACAAAGTCCGTCAACGTCGGTTGACCTTTTCCTGGCGTACCAGCGGTAATCCCACAATACCCTTTCAAGAACGCTGAGTGTAGTTTGAGATGGTTGACAAGGGGCGTTGTCGTACCTGTGGGCATCTGAAACGTTGACTCACACGTCGTGCATTGTGCCATCGATGCCGTCACCCCTGCAAAATATTTTTAAATAGCACCCCTCTCTCTTCGTTTTGGTGCCGTTTCCCGTTCGTTCCTCCGCTGCGCAGACGGTTCACTGCAATCGCCTCTGTCCGCCATAACACGGGTGGGCAAACGCGAAAGTGCACGCAGTTTAAAAAGTCAGGAGTCACAAGGGAACAGAAACTATACACCTTTCCAAGAAACACTTGACCCCAGGGGCAACAAACCGTTTTCGAGCCAAGTCACTGGGTTTGAGGCTAGACTCTCACCATCGGCGTCCCTGCTAACGTTAACCGAGTGGACTGATTTTTGCTAGGCACAGCCTGCATAGGCGCAGTTTCAAACACTGCTGGCGGCTAAATTCTCGTCTTTTCCCACTGTATTTTGTGTTTCATGGTGTATGTATTTTTCCGAGGACATTGAGAAAGCGTTCTACCAAAATTAAAAAAAACAAAAAAGCACCTATTTTTGTTGGGTACACGCACGACAGATTGAATGCAACTAGAAAGTTTTGACAGCGCCGCCCGATTAGCCGCGTGTCAAACGACAAAGCGCTTGGGTGTCGAAATTAATTTACAACAAAAGATAGCCAAAAGGCATGCATTTTTCAGGCTCACAAATAACGTGTTTACCGATGGACAGGACACGGACATACAATTTAGCAAGTGTTAACATTCAAACAATAGATTGTATGTACCACACAATGCAGCGTTATCAAAAAATAATTTATTTGAGAAAGATCTCAAATAACACAGTCATAGTCGAGGACAGTCACATCTTGACGATCGGACGGAATCCAAGATGACTTCGTTTGGGGCACGTATTGGGAGAGCTTCCTTTTTTCACACCAGCACCAAGGCGAAGGAACGAGCTCGACTCACTCCAACCCAAACAACTATTTTTGGCCATGACTGAGAAGGACTCTACGCGGGGTATCTCTGGGAGAGGGGAGAACAGTTGTCATTGTTCGCAAACTCGCGTCGAGGGCCGTTCGATGTCCCTCTCCTCCATTGCTTCCTGTGAACGTCGAGCAGAAACGCTTGAATGGCAGGCACTTACCAGCCCTATTTCTCACAGTGGAAGGTAGCACAGAAAGGGTACACAGCATGCATCAGAGAAGTTAAGTGGAAACTTTCAGGAGGGGCCAGGAAACGTTGAGTGCCAACCGCAAAACATTGGTAGAGAATCACGCTGAGCGGGTTTCCACAGCCCAAGAGAGTGGCAAAAATTTCTAGCTGATAGGAGCCGCGTTTTTTTGGAAAGGTGTAGTATTGCCCTGGACTGCAGATTACCGCAGATTACTGACATCGACGCCACCAGTTTAGGTTTAAGCCGCCATGCTGCTATGTCGCTGTCGATGGGCCTTTCTTACCGAAATCGAAAGCAAAACTTGCGCTCGTGAATAAGTTCTCGATTATTCAGTTAGTTTTGAATATTCATACTGCAACAAATATTTGAAAAATACCAAAGACTTAGTGCACGAAGTGAATACAAATATTAAATGTATAGTATTCTATTCATCAAAATTTCGAAAATTCGCCCACCCCTATTTTTTTCCCTACTGTAAAATCCCGAGACAGAGCCTACCTAACATCAAGAGCAAATCGGCTGAGAATATGGAGTGGGCTAACTTTCAGTGTACAATTAAGAAAAGTTTTAAAAAACTGCTATTTTTAGGTCATGCCCTTCCAAGCTTGTTATGGAGGCAGGGGGCAGCGAAGCAAAGGTGACTGTACTTCCAAGTCAGCAATGTTCGCTTATATCCCACCATAGCAAACTAGCCACATTTACGCCGAGGCCATCACTGATCCCAACACTACTCTTACTAAGAGTGGGCTAGCTTTCACTGTTTAAAAATATAGCAAATCAAGCCAAAAAATAAAGGTGGGCTATCTTTCGGGGCTGGGGCATCTCTCGGGATTTTACGGTATTCATTATCGACTCACATTCCAAATATTTTAAAATTCGCACACCCCTAATAAATATGGCTCGTTGCATCACAAGGTATGTGGGAGAAGCTCTGCACCCCCCCATTTCTGTGGAAAATAACTCTATTCAATTAAAACTCACCACTTTCCAAGTGTCATAGCTTGAGGCGCTGCAAGACATGCTTCTGTAACCACATATACTTGCTACAAAATTAATAGTGTCACGAATGAACAGGCGAGGAAACAAAGAATAACTGGGGAAACTGAAACATTCAATGGGGCAAACTTGTGCCAAAAAATAAAAAGGAAACAGAAGATTACAGCGGAGCGTCGAAGTCGGCGTAGCAGCAGAGTGGAACGCTGGGGCGAGACTGACTCCGTCTTGGCTCGCGGAGTCCCTTATGTACGTGAGTGGGATTCTGGAACAATCGGCGTAGAAGGTTCGGCACGGAGAACATTCGGGCCTCGAACAAGCAACAGGATTCTCGAATTTACCAGAACACGAAATTGCAAGAATAAATAAAAGAGACGTCCTCCCAGGAATCGAACCCTGACTCTCCATGTGGAAGGCAAACATGATAACCGTTAGGCCACGGCCGCGCTGCCTACTTGGCCAGCTGCGCGCGCGGCAATATCATGTATTATATTATAAATTGTCTGGTCGATGGTGTTCAGCAACTGCCACTGAGCTTACTAGAAGGGGGCCACTGCCTCTCCAGTCTGCTTCTGGGGGGGCAGAGCCTTGTTTTTTGTGGGTGGAGCATCTCCCGTGTGGTGAACAGAGCTTTGCCTTTCGTGTGTAGAGCCTCTTACTTGTGGCCATAGCTTCACCTTTTTGGGGGGTGGAGCCTCTCTGATATGGGTGGAAATTTGCCTTTTGTTGGTAGAGCTCTTACTTGTGGGCATAGCTTTACCTTTTGGGGGTGAAACCTTTCTCATGTGGGTTGAACTGTGCCTTTCGTGGGCAGATCCCCTTATTTGTGGGGACAGCTTTACTCTTTGTGGGTGGAGCCTTTCCCATACTTGTGGGGCTTTGCTTTTTGTTGGTAGAGCCTCTTACTTGTGGGCATAGCTTTACCTTTTGGGAGTGGAGCCTCTTCCTTGTGGGTGAAACTTTGCCTTTTATGGGCATAGCTTCAGCTCTTGGGGGTGGAGCTTTGCCCTTTTTGGGGAGAACCTCTCCCACAGGTCTTTTGTTGCAACAGACCGCAGCTCCCTCATAATTTTTATTCCTCCATCGTTTGCAGGGTGGAAGAGTTGGTCTACAACCTGGTACTGGGAGTGGTCTTCATCTTCTGCTACCTGAACCCCGTGGACACCCCAACGCGGTACCGCTTTGTCATCTTCTACGTGGTAACCTTTGTGGAGAACAGCGTGCTCCTGGGCATCTTTTATGCCTACAGCCCCACGGGCATCTGGTACAAGTTTCCGGCAGTGCTCGGCGGAACCCTCTGCTTCGTGCTGGGCATTGCATTCATGGTGGGTTTTCTCGAAAGGGACTCCGACGCCAAATCAACAAAAAAGCCATTTTGATTGGGTATACTAAAATAATTAAATAGCCACTGTAAGCTTTCATTATAACAAGTCAATGGCAAGATAAAAAAATTCATTACAAGTGCTAGTGCAATGAAAGCGGGAAGGCCACAATGTAGCGAAGTAGCCTTGGCAGTGGATGGAAACACCACGGAGGACCCAAAAACAAGTATTTAATTAAACGAGCCTTAGCGGTGAGCAACTTGAAGGACCTTTACTGAGGGGTAAAAAAGTGTAAGGTTAGTTTTTCTAGAATTTTTTTCTGGGCATCAGTAATTCAGGTCTGTTCATGCAGTGCTTTTTCTCAATGCTCGACGGTTTCGCAAAACTAATACTCTGTACTTTCGGCTGACAGACACATTCAGTTTGATGCAGAACAACAGTGACGTATGGACTTGCAAGGGTTTCACCAAAGCCTGTCATTTACACCGGAAATATCAAGCGTTTCACTGCAAATGACGCAATTCAATGAGAAGTCATTGGTAGCTGAGGTATCAAAATGAGCTGTTGGGGTAGTTGGTTTTGCGGATTTGCATTGTAGCACAAAGACAACACAGGAAGGAGACGGAGATAGGAAAGAACGCTAACTCACAACTAGGTATTCACGATACCTAGTCTTTCACGATACATACAGTAAATACCTAGTTGTGAGTTAGCGTTCTTTCCTATCTCTGTCTGCTTCCTGTGTTGTCTTTGCGCTACATTTCCTGTGTTGTCTTTGCGCTACATTGCAAATATATAAATTTCTAGTTCAGGAAGGCATTAAGATCGGGCCCTGCGATTGAGAGTGGAAACAGCGACATGTTTTTGTTCCAGAGAAGGTATACTCATTCTCTGTTTCGGCGGGAATCGTCGAAACGTGCCTTACTAGCAGACGCTCTCTCATCACAGAACACAGGGAGGAGCGTCAAAAGTAAATGAAAGGCGCTACAGACACATATGGGCGTCCTGGGAAGCCGTTTCGCAGAGAATCGCACGATGCTGGGTTTACGCCGGCGCATTAATCCAGTTGTGCCCAGTGCATTTCCAGTCAATGTCACGAATTGCTGGTATCTGACCCGAAGTTTTCGGCGAAGTCGTTCGAGCTCGAGACGCGGCCCAGTTTTTGAATTGGCGCTCCAGCCATTGACACCAGCACTCCAGGGCCCCGAGTGCCCGCACGGACTTGTGTGTTTGGATGCCCCTGCCTCCGAGCGAGAGGCAAGACTCGCGGGCAGTGACGCGCTGTCGGGGATATACAACTCTGCTCGTTGTAGACGGGACGAGGTAAGGCACATGCAAGCGCTAAAACAAAACGAATGTCCACAGGTCAGCGCAGCATACCGATAAACTAAAACAAAACGCCGTCTCGGTGGCGCGTGAAAATTGCTACCGCCTCTACAGTCGGGTCACGCAAAAACAGTCTTTGGCACGGTGCACGAAGGACTGGTCGGGCCTTCACGGCCTTTCCCGTCTTCCTTGTCGTGCTGCTCCACCTTACGGTATCTGTAAGAAATGAGAGTGGATCTTGGGTGTGCGGTGCCGTTTAGCTGCCCTTCTCATCTTCCCTGGAAGGCCTATCACACATTCTGTGCTTACCAGTCTTTGTCAGCGCGATCAAACTTGTATAACATTTTTAAATCAAAATATCACTGCACGGCTATGCCATGTAAAGGTGGAGTGTCGATTCTCCGAATGCACCATGCCCCCAAAACTGAAAATTATAGAAGTTAATTAAAGGCTTTTGGTACTAGCTTCTACTAATTAACCGATTTCATTTCCTTTCTACTGGCCACTAGCTTGACAACAGTGCTAAAAAATCCCTAATATAAGTTCCCCTTTTTTGAAAACTCTGAACCAACAACAAAAAAAAAAGAAAAAATTCCGAGGACACTTAAGCACTTCTTGTGGGTTGTGAATGCGAAAGTATGAACGTCGTTCTTCCGCTGCCTTAGTTCGTCTGCGGCATGCTGGCTTGGGTGGCCACGTTTTGCTACTGCCACGGTAGCGACTGAGCCCGGCCGTGCAACCGCTCCGAACTTTGCCCGTGCGGCCAGGTGCTCCCTCTTGCCAGCGGCCGGGCTGCTGCGTGCACTGCGCCGCCATGGAGAGGGCTTCTCTGGTGGCATTCCTTGGAACTATGCCACACGAGAGCCAGTGGGAGCCTCGTTCCTTGAAACTATGACGCGCGCCAGCCAATGGGAGCCTATCTGTCAGATTTCTGCTACAGACGACGGCCTGCTCTCTTTGGGACAGGGGAAGGTGCTGTTCAGCGTGGCTTGAAAAGCTGACGACGTTGGTTTGCTAAATGGAACAGTTAATGCTTTTACATCAAAATCAAATGCCCTCTAGACAGGCCTTGTGTCAGCATGCAGTTGTGTGACAACCGCAGGTTAGCAAGTCACCCTGCACTATAATCGAATACAATTTAAGAATGTGCCACGAGCTCTTCCCATACACTGATCACCGCCAGCCACCAATCCCCCGCGATGCGCAAACGGTCTGCCACCAAGGCAGACACCACATATATCGATGCGTTGCACTGACGTCACACTACTTGTCGTGGCTACTCCGTTGCCTGGTTGGTTTGCGGATCGATTCAATACCTCATCTGGAACGTGGTGGAATTTGGCACACTTTAACTTGTACCCGACTGTACCTGAATTGGCCCCCACGGATTTGAACTGGTACCACCAAATCTTGTGGGAACATTGACCTCTTGCTCTATAGACATTTGCATCTCTGATTCGCTTTTTCTTCCGTTTGTCTCGCAGCTGATCTACTACCTGCTCCTGCATCCGACGGGCAACATCCCCGTGGTCCTACGCAGAAACCAGTGTAGCCCCATCTCCAGGCTCCAGATAAAGCAGGACATCCTCAAAGAGGATGTGCTCCGGGAAGAGGTCCTCAAGAAAGAGATTCTCGGCGAAGAAGTGCCAAAGGAAGAGATCCTCCGCAACGACGTCGGGAACGACGTGGAATCTCCGGACAAGCCGCAGGCCGTCGAAAGAATGTCGTGCCGCTGCACTTGCGCCGAAGGCATGACGCAGTGCTGACGACAATTGTCGTTTCGCTTTTGTCTTTAAGACAGGTTCACTCGTTTGCGTTTGGGTGTGCTCAAGCTCGTTGCGTTCACACTAGTGCGATCATTAGGTAGCCCAGGCAACACCTCCGACCTACGTATATAACTACTGGAGGTCTTGTAGTATTCACGAGATCAAATCTACGCACATGGTAAGCGGCTTCGAAGGAACACAACGCACCTGGATGCACTCAAACGCATACGTGCGAACCCACTTTTATAATTTCTTTACGAGGCAGCCAACTTACTCGTCGTCTACAATGAAGCCACGAGAGAGATTGTCGAGATACCTTGTGTGGAAACGAAATGCATTTGCAGTGAGATTTCTACTTCTGCCGGCGCTGTAGTCACTGATGGGGCGAGAAGGGCGGGGAGCTCCTTTGGGTGTCCCGCCTCTGGGTCAAGCTTCCTACTTTCGGCGCATCGTAGACTGCGGGCACCCACGCGCAGCCAAAGCATGAAAGAAATGCAACAAGCGCGTGCCAGGGGAGGGGCATCCGAAAGAGACGCCTCATACTTTTTGAGTCGTAGGCAAGAATGGCCGCTGCAGATTCGGGGATTTTGCATGTCGGTCGCGACTGGATTTGTGTCGCAGTCGCAAGTTTTTAGTGTTACGGCGATGTGACCGTGAGTTCGAGCGCGGCAGTGTTTAGTTCAAATATTGCGGCCATGTAGGTTGGTGAATTCGAGTGGCAGCTTCTTGAAAATTCTACCGTGTATGGCGTGGGTGGCCAGATGTCGGGTGTCGTAAAGTTTTTATGACGTTGTGATTGTGGGCGGCTGAAAGCTTCGGGATCATGCGACTCTCCGGTGCAAAAACGTCGACAGGCAATTTTGTCGCTCCAAGCACAGAGCCGTTGGCGAGAGACTGTCTAGTCAAGTACTTGGGGTAATATATACGTGTGACAGACGTGCAGAGTATAACTTGTTCATGCTATATTTCGAAGGGACTGTTGCCTCGATTTTTTACACTTGTTTAGCTGTTACCTAAGGACTCCATGTTTTGTACACACATATTTAGTTTTTATACGATGAGCTAAACAAAGTATTTGTTGTGGAACGATGTCACTGAGTACTCCAGGTTCAATTCAGATATTCAGGTGAGAGACATTGCAGCGTCCTTGGACATTTGTACCATTCTCCAACCTCCAGTGACCCTTGAAGAAACCATGGGTCCATTCACAGGTGGGGGGAACGCAAAAGAGGTCACAACAGAGCTCACAATTTACCGGAAAGGAGTCCGTACACGAATAGCATGTTATACCTGCCAATTGCTGTTCGATCTCTACAAGGTTTCCCTGATCTCAGTTTCTTTATGTGCGCCTCCCTTTTGCAGGGACTCTTATCAGCCGGGCGTAATATTACATTTCCACCAACTGTACAAGTGCCAATAACTTAATCGACCTGTCCTTTTCGGATCATGACAGAATGTTAGATTTAGGGATATCTCCATAGAGAGCCTCCCACATTCCCCACTAACATAGTTTGTGTTCTTCCGTTCTCCCCACCCCTTTTGGCATCTCGGTTTCTTCCAAATAATACATTTGCTATGAATTTCGACTTTATTTCACGAGTTGAGAGCTGCACTATCAAAAGCACATGGCACAAGAGCACAGCACCCTTTCAATCCCTAATTTGGGGGATTTAAGTACCAAGCCAAACCCTCGGAGCAATTTATGTTCCAAGCCAAAACCTCGGAGCCACAAAAGTTGTTTCTAAAACAATGTGTTTATGCCTTTTACAATGATGCACAGGACTCTTGGGATAAAGTGTGGGCCTCATTATGGAAATGAGACTCTGTCAAATCCTATTCACCTTAGCAATGTGGTGCAACTTCTAAGGACAGCCACGTCATCAGTGGTGCTTGTGGTTATCAGATTTTGCAGGATTGAGATTTTTAAAGCAGTGCAGTGCATTTATGGCGGCGACACGCACTTCGCCGGATGGAAACGAAATGGGCCGTCTGATTAGCGTGTGGCGAACCATCGTAACTTGCGATTCTCCACAATCTAGTGGAATGTCTGTGATAACTGAAGAATTCCTGTAATGGCAATGCTGCCGTGTTTCTGGTATAACGCTTCTTTTTTCCGTCGTGGCGAGAGGACGCATTTTTCCGCCAGGATTCCACAAGCACGAGTCTTGTACTCTTCGTTTAAATAAAATTAGAATTGCAAAGTTACTTTTTTTCGTTTTATTTTTTGTGCATCATTACAGGCACGAGGGGGCATTGCATGTGAAGTATACACCTGAACAGCCTGTATTACAGAGGGTTTCCGACTACTTGATTGGGGTCAGATGGTGTATGGGCCACATTTGCAATACAAGCTGCTTGGAGGTGACGGACATATTGGTCATCCGCGAGCGTCTCCACCTGGATGGATGGATGGATCAAATACTTGACTGGGGAGAATACAGACTGACAGTATCTGGGACATTTGAATGGCTGGGTGTGTTGCAGCGTCGTGGTTTTAACATGAAACGTTTATAGGCTATGTTTTCAGATGAAGTGTAGCCGCGAATTTGTTTGCTAAATTTAGCGGGCAAAAATGATGCCGCATGGCTTTATGTCACGAGGCGTTTATTCAAATTCAGTTTCCCAGCGTAAAAATGTATGTCATGTCACATGACCTATATCCAAATTCAGTTTCTTTGCTAGATTTAGCGGGAAAATTGACTTGACGTCACGTGATCTCAACACCAATTCAGTTTTCCAGCTAAATTTAGAGGTAAAAAAAATGTTGGCATGACCGCGTCTTGTGACCTATACACAAACTCAGTTTCCCCTCTAGATTTAGCGGGAAAACTGACATCACATGACCTCAGGAACAAATCACTTTCCTCGTTAATTTCAGCAGGAAAAGTTATGTCACATTACTTCATGTCACTTGACCTATAGACCTTTCCAGCTGCAGTCTCGGACGAAGTGATTTACAGTGCGCATCCCTGGTTTTGAGAGTGTACGTCAGTGTTGCCTGACTGCACCGAGCTGTGGGTTTTCTCGTCAGTAGGCTGTGGCAGCCTGCGTAGGCACAATTCCGGACGCTGGTGGCGGCAAAATTGCATTGTTTTATTTTTTGTTTTGTGTTCTATGGCAAAGAGAATTTCTCGGAGTTTTTAGAAAGCATTACACAATTTTTGGGAACGAAAGCAAACAAATATAAGCTATTTTCGACGAGTCCGTGCTCGACAGAACAATTTCAACTGGAAAATCTGTTTGATTTTATGTTGATCTTTTTTAACGGCACCATACACTCAGCCGTGTCAATCTTCAAAGGTCTTAACTGCCCAAAACATTTGACCAGACCACAGTATAGCCGACCTGCATGAGTATTTCCCGCGCTCGCAGCATGAAATTCAATGTGTCTCATCAATCGAACATATATTGTACGTACTCCACGGTGCCGCGTTATCAGAACAGGATTTCACAAAGGTCTCAAATAACACAGCATATACAATATACAGTGTCGACGATAGTCACTTCACGACGATCAAACGGAATCGGGCTTCTCTTGGGGTATGTTTTGAAGAGTGGTGCTTTTTTACACAGCACTAAAACAAATGAAGCAACGTATCTATACAGTCCCCATACCCCGGACCCTACCAGCTACTTTTTGCCAAGACCGGGAACATGGCCGAGAAAGGTTTTCGAAGATTATCTTAACGAAAATAATCCTCGAACAATGTCGAACGGCCCGCGTCGCGGGCTGCTGACGCTCGCTCTCTACGCTCGTTTCCTGCAAAGGTCGAGCAGGTTATGAGCCCTGGTAATCCCTGGTTCTCACGGTGGAAGAAAACGGCACCATGACAGAACAGCACACGACAAAACAGCACAGCGTCAAAACAGCACAGTGTCAAAACAGCACGGCGTCAAAACAGCACAGTGTCAAAACAGCACAGCGACAAAACAGCACAGCATCAAAAGAGCACAGTGACAAGAGAACGGCGTCAAAACAGTACCGCAACAAAACATCTACAGCGTCAAAACAGGACATTGACAATATAGCTAGGGTTTGACCTTTTCGGTTTTTATTATTTTGAAATTCGGCGTACTTCTTTCGTTTCTAATTAGAAACAGAAGTTTTCGGCTTATTGCGATGTGTTTTTGTAGACTCACAAACTTCTCGGTTATTTTCAGTTTATTGACGAAAACCAGTATACTGACGAAAATGCAGGTTTTTAAAAGCATTTGTTAAAATGTATAGTGAGTAAACCATGTACTGGTTTTCGTATTTGTTGCGATCTGTGGCAGCCGACGGGACCTGTTCTGCAAGACGCACTGGGGCCCTGTTGCGATCTGCCATTATCGTCGTGTGCTCGTGTTTATACACAGGACGAACATGATCTTCACTATACCATTTCAGTCGGAGAGGAAAATATCAAAATCCATAAATTCGGAAGCACGTATACTCAGTGCGTTTTTTTCCCCATTTTCACGACTGCGAGAGGTGATAAGTTTGCGCCAACCACAGAAACGACAATAAAACAATCGTATTTATGCCCTCCTTTAGTAGACGGAAGCTAGAGCTGTTAAAAAATGTTCGGCATTTACGGACGCCTATGATCTTCATTGTTCAGTTCATGATTAAACTCCCTTATTTGAACAAAGAATTCTGCACACAAAAAACTATAATGTGCAAAAACCCAGCTTTCGTCCTGAAAACACCTGCGCCCCTGGAGCTTTTTTTGAAAGTTCAACTGATCTCGAAGACAAGATGCGAACTGCGAAAGGAAGTGGTCATATGGTCAGTAATGAGTCACCCCCCCTCCAAGCGCCCTCGAAAAAACGGACCTTTTTCAGTAAAAACCAAATTTGGAGAAATGAATTCCGCGTACGTTTACCGGTTTTATTCTGTTTAAGCCGAAAAACGATGAACCCTAAATATAGCGTATGGAGTTAAAAATGCATGTGTCAAAGTAGGCACTGAAAAGGAATGAAGGGTCTAGGCCAGTTTATTTATTTATTATTTCAGTACCCTCAAGGCCCGAGGGCATTACAGAGGAGAGGGGCAAGTGACAAACCATAATACAGAAATGAGAATAAATACAAAAAAATTAACAAGAGACAAAGCAGTCAGGGTGCCTGCTGACAAAAATTACTGGTTAATGCAGTTCTAAAAGAATCAAATGGTGACGTAGATACTAAAGATGCGGGAAGCAGGCTTTCGACGAGTTGGCTTACGTCGAAAGCCAACTCGTCGATGGCCAATTTGTCGAATAGGTCAGTTCGTCGAAGGGCGACTTGTGGAAGAGGCCAACTGGTCGCCGCTTTTTCAAAACCAAAATATATAATTTTTGCCCTTAAAAGGCAAAGCAAATACTGCCCTATATAGTGTAATTCGTAAAATCGCCGCACGATAATTGACTTTCAGTGCGCTCTTTCTTGTCGAAGAGAACAACTTGTCACCACTTTCATGAGAGCCAAATTAGATGCTATATTGCAGTTAGGGTTGCGGAATTTGGTAAGCACTAAAATAGACAATTTTTTTTTATAAACTAGCGACAGTAAATGAAATGGTCAAGGAGGTTCGAAATTATTCGCGCAGAGAGAGATGAAGGGCGCGCTTGAAGTTGCTGCATGCGTGCTGTTTTGACGCCGTGCTGTTTTGGCATGTGCCCTTCTGTCGCAGTGCCATTTTGACGCTGTGCTGTTTTGTCGCGTGCTATTTTGACGCGCGCTGTTTTGTCGCCGTACTGTTTTGACGCTGTGCTGTTTTGACGCGTGCTGTTATGACCGTGCTGTTTTGTCGCATGCTGTTTTTCCTTGTGCTGTTCTGTCGCGTTCCCGGAAGAAAACACAACACACGCAAGCATCCTGAACAGGCAAATAAAGTAAAAACTTTCAAGGAAAGCCGGCGAAATCTGAATGCACATTGCAGGTGGGGAGCCGCGTTAACCGGGTTTCCACAGCTTAGGCGGGTGGCAGAAAGTTTTGGCTGATAGGGGTCGCTTGAGTCGCAAAATGGCGGCGGCCAAAGAGCTCTTTTTGCAAAGGTCTATACAGCTTCAGTTTTCCTGCTAAATTTAGCGGAAAAATTAACCACTAACTTTAACTCTACTAAACACTTAGTCTAGCTAAAGTGAACTTAGTTCACTTTAGTTTAGCGCTAGTGGTTTCAAGGTAGAGTACTAAAAGGGGGCACGTTGCAATATTGGTGAAGCATAGTCATAAAAAGTTTAAACGATTTTGTGCCCAGCGTGACCGCAGATTTCTCTGTCGATTGGTGCGCGTGACATGTCACGTGCGAGACGGATGGTTGATTGTAGGAGGATTCCTTGCAGGGTTGCGCGCGCTCCGTCCGGTAGGTTTTATCAGCTCGAAGGCTACGCTGTGGTGTATTCTAATACACCATAGCTAGACGAAGGCTAGCTATGGTCACGTGACGTGGTCACGTTGGCCTGATAAGTGAGGAGAGTAAGGAGAAAAATGAGAAAGAGGCGAGGCGGTCAAGGGAGCATGGTTTGTGGAGGCTACGCGGCCGACGGCATGCCCTCTCCTACTGCGTGGTGCACGTTAAAGACTCCAGGCTAGCGGTTGTACTGCACTGGCTAAATTGCTCATCTACAGCGTGTGACTCGTCGCAACTTTAATGGCTGACCAACTACACGCTGTATAAATATCCCCATAACCCAAAACCAATGCCATCTCGGGTTGGCGTCTTCGCGACCGGCCGCAAATTTGGTATAGGAACCGTGCGCATCTAATTCAAGCCCCGACCAGGGCGCCCCTAGCGGCAAGCGGGTCCATTGCATCGGGGAGCTTCTGCCAGTCGCTGCGTTGGTTGTGCGTTGTAGTGGGTTAGCGCTGTAATTTCTGCGATGGCTATTCCGCACCAAGAAAGCCGCAACAACTGCTGCGTGGTCGGCTGAAACAGTACGTCGAAGGTCGCGCACGGCACGAAGTACTACATCGTCCCTTCGAAGCCGTACGAGGCGGAGTACTGCGCGATCTGGGTGCGACTTGTGCGTCCATGCAGGTTAGTGGCGTTTCTTACCTTCCAGTTCGCGCAATACAATTAACTTTTTTTCTATTCTAGCGACAATGGAACAGCATCTACACCGACGGGAAACTCTAAAGTATGCAGCAAACACTTCACCGGAATTGAGAAGCGGAATGCGGTCGCCCACCTAAGCCTACCCTTGGATGTTTCCATCAGCCTACAGTGGCAATCGCGTAACGGCGCGAAAAAAATCGCCCAGTTATTGTCAAGCTGATTCAGAAATAAACGTACAGAATTACCACAGTCCACTCAACGCCAACTACATTTTTTGCGGGCGCGCTTAATTTCGTTAGCGGAGTACGGCGCTCCGTGACATCCACTTGTCCGTCGAAACGACCTCCTTCACGTCGTACACGCGGCCAGATTCACGAAGGAGTTTTCCCTTCTTCATATTGGTGCCAGGGAAGAAGCTTTCTAGATTCGTATCCGCCTTAAACCCCGTCGTAATCACCCCGGGGACACTGTCCGCTGTGCTGCTCATCGCCATTGCTTCCCCCCGATGATTCTGCACCGGCAACCAAAGAAGCTTTCCGGATTCGTAATCGCCCACTGTCCTGTGTGGTGTTCGTTGCTATTACTTCCCGATGATTCTGCACCGACGGCACCGGCTACCGAAGGAACTTTCCGAATTCGTAACTGCCTTAAATTCCTTCGTAATCACGACGGGGACACTGCCCGCCGTGCTCTTCATCGACATTGCTCCCCGATGCTCCTGCGGCGGCTACCGCTAGGTCGCGGCGAACAATAGGCGACCGCCGCGACACGGCCGGCTTGCTCGCTTCCTCGCTGTTCATTGCAGCGTCCTGGTCTTTTTCTTAATGTAAAAGAAACTTTAAAGTAACCGCACCCTGAGGTCCAGCGAACCCTTAAGCGCATCCAATAAAATAAAATTTAATTTTTTTTTTTTTTTTTTGCAATTTGAAAAGTTTAGTTTTTTTTGGTACATATTTCGGGCTGAAAATCACTTCTTCCGAAAGCGGTAGCAGGTGACCACGCCTCCTTTTGGGATATGCTCCGTGTTTATCAATAAATTTTCCAACAAAAATTCAACGCCAGACCTAAAAGCTTGTTCGGTAACAGATAGTCTTAAAAATGATCTCGCAACGGATTTTCGCAATTGCATGTTGCAATGGATTGTTGGAAAAGAACGGTGCCATGAAGCGAGGAATGTGACGTCACGATTCTCCTGGAACAGTTGAGGATGAGGGGAAGCAGCCTCGTATCTCTTTTGCTTCGGTTCACCTACAGTGGCTCTAGGTTCACCTGCTCGACGGGACGAAGCAACGAGGAGAGGGAATAAGAATCGTGACGTGAGTTGCGTCGTCGGTCTTGTTTCAATCACACACTTATTTTCCGAAAATACGACCATCCGTTGGATATATCGATGTATGAGT
Source organism: Ixodes scapularis (assembly GCF_016920785.2). Lineage (NCBI taxonomy): Eukaryota > Metazoa > Arthropoda > Arachnida > Ixodida > Ixodidae > Ixodes > Ixodes scapularis. The sequence goes on along the minus strand of NW_024609883.1, from coordinate 66,706,875 downwards.
GGTGTTTTGGGGCTTTGCAGCGTCTCGCCTATCGCTCCAGCCTTGTTTTGTGAGCCCTTTATGTACAATGTACTTAGGAACACTGACACCCCCCAACCGGTATTTTGCTGTAAGTTCACATATATTTTTAATAATAATAAAAAAAGAAAAAGAAAAAGAAGAAAGATAGAGGAGAGAGTTGTCAGAAGTCACGTGGTTGTGCAACTTTTTTCCAATCAACATATTTTTTTTTATGAACCAGAAAAGTAGGTATAATTTTTTTTCTATTTTTAATATTGAGTGTGTATTATTGTGTTGGTGGAGGTGACCTTGATATATTGATAGCGTGTGCGAACTGCAGGGGGTGCTTCTCTAGCTATCACCATCATCGTTTGTGACGTCACCGGTCGGACAGACTGCGACTATGGTGAACGTTATTAGATTAGCTCATAGAAGCCGCGCCGCATGCACGAACAGTACCCCCTCACTCACCACGACTCGCCCAGCGTCGCCCGACGCGCCGCCAGACGGCTGCTTTGGTAACTGAATCAGGATACGTACGTTTCAACGTTACTAGAAATATAAAAACCAACGGAAAAAAAACTCTTCTTGTAGTAAATTTTATTGGAGTTTAGTACAAAATAAGGGGCGCGTGATGTTTTCTAAAATCTTTAGTTGGCAAGGTTTTGCGACACAATTAATATTGTTTTCATACAACCATGCCTCAGCGGTGATTTCAGGTAGCGCGTCCCGACCTAGGCTCATCTTAACTTCGGGGTACACGATGGGTAAACTCGCGGCGCGTCCGCTGGGGAGGTGGGGGTGGCATCCCTGTAACCCTTTCCACTGTATCTGTTTCGGCTCCGAAATGGCCGATTGAAGTCAAAATACGTGTTACGTGCAGTTCCTCGAGTGACCGCTGTAGGGTGATTCCACGTCAGTTCATGCAATGATGGTCCGGTTCATAATTTAGATATTTTTGTTAAAAATATATATGAAAGCCATGTTCTTGGGAGGAACATTCAGCTAGATATGAACGCCGTAACAATTGTTTTCGCTGAGATATAAAATAGAGAAGCTTGAGGCGTGGAAATTGAGAAGATTTCACAATGCTACTTTGCACAGTCGTCATTTCCTTATAAAACCTTCCACGGCACCATAACTTTTTTGATGGGTTTTAAAAAAGTTATACAACACATACACAAACAATTAAAAATATCCATAAAATATTTCAATGCAAACAAAAATATCAAACATGGCGCAAAAACGCGTTTTAGAGACATATTCACAATTTTTTTTTGCAAATAAACCATCTTTTATAATACTTCACAAAACATATCAAAATGCGCGTATTTAAATATTCTTTACGAATATATAAAGATAATATGCCCACCATTAAATATATTTTTGTTATCAACGCGGAAATGCAGCTGATTTCTTAAAATGCGGCACGATTGGGCGTCGATATTTAAAAAAACTCCATCTTTTATTTTCTTTAAACTCCCCTTGGCACTTCGCAGTGACTTGAACTAACCTGTGATGGCAAAAGATTGAGTAACATATGACCTCCAAGCGGGAAAAGCTACGACAAACCTTCACTCGGAGCGAGCCGACGTCTTCGTCAAGGCGGCTTTGCCGCACAGCACCAAACGTTTGGGCGTTAGTTGTGGCATGTATTTTATATTATTAAAATTATTTTTTTATAAGCGGTGAGTATCAGTGACGTGAAAAGGAACTTTGAGCTGGAATACCATTAATTAGCTTACAATTCACAGGAATAAAACGGCCTCACTCTGCAAATTCGCTACCTATGCATCATACATAAGCTTAAAACTCTCAGTTGCGCGAATGGTCATGTAAACATCTGGCCTCTCGGCATATGATGACTTTCACAGATGAGTTTCCTGGATTCCTTTGACAGGTTTTACGGTGGTCCACTTTGCTTGCTTCACCGCACGAAACTCTCGAACTCGAAGACAGTTGTGAGCACTGCGCAGAGTGGATTGACGCGTTTTGCGAAGTGCTGAAGGCATGTAGTTCCCACCAGGAACGCAAGCGATTGTACGTGCTTCTGCCATCAATCATCCTTAAGAAAAAAATATTGCGTCTGGTGTCGGGTGCGACTGCCTACATGATTGATCAAACATGAAAACTGAAGCGCAAAGGTGGTGTTTGGGCAACCCCTGATCCCTACATGGGGAAAAAGGCGAATGCCGAAGACGTGGGGGTTGCAATTGAGTACTACACACGCGACGACCTCGCATGCTCTGTTCAAAGAAAGGACGTCGTCAAAGCCATGATCAACGACATGTTCAAAGTCGTAAAAAGGTTTATGACCCGCTCTATTAAGGAAGCTTACCAGCTGTTTAGGAAGGACCATCCCCATCCCGAACTGGGCATCTCCAAATTTTATTCCCTACGACCAAAATGGGTAAAAAAAAAAGTCCCGAGCACGAGGTGTGCGCATGCATATATTGCGTCAATTTTCAGTTGCTTTTAACGGCAATAACAAATGCCCCAAAGAAGACATTTACTGAAGACGACCTCAAGCGCATCTACCTCTTCTGCGCTCCACAGAACGATTGCTTTCTGCGCCGTTGCGAAAAGTGCCCAAAAAACGCAGAGCATCTCGCTGCAGTCGCTTCATCTCGACGAAGACGAAGAGATCTGTTTCGCGTTATGGGACGCTGGCGAACTCGTCAAAAAGGTTATGGACACTTCTGCCTTCCTGCGGCAATAGGAGAGCGAAAAGTATATGAGGCATTCTTACATCCTTGACCTTGAACGAAGCCTGATACATGACACAAGAACCGCCTTACCACTCAAGGCAGTGATGTTCCACTTCGATTTTGCGGAAAAATGGACAGTACTCTTTCCAACCGAAGTGCAGAGTTTTCATTGAAAAAAAAACTCAAGTGTCTCTCTCCACAAGTGTGGGTACGTCCACGCAAGGCACGCAACGCTTTGCCGTTGTCACTGATGGTACACGACACATGACACAGCTCACGCTCTTCTAGCCACATAGGCCATAAAAAAGTATGTTAATGTTCATCTCCCAGTCTTTTTTGAAATAATCTTTGTATCAGACGGAGCGGCGCCGCATTTAAAGAATCATTTCCAATTGCACGAATTGTCTCGGAAGCCGTACTCTTCGACAAGATGGATCTTTTCAGCTACTGTTAACGAAAAAAGCGCTTGTAAGAAAGTAGGTGGTGTTCTTAAACACCACGCAACGCTCACCAACTTGAGATCTTCGCTCTGCTCGACGATTGTCACCACTAAAGACTATGTGGAAGTGCTACGTGAAAAAGTAACAAATGTCTGCATGTTCCACCTGTCTGTGGAACGGGTTCGAGAGTTTCGTGCGGTAAAGCAAGCAGAGTGGACCACCATAAAACCTGTGAGAGGAATCCAGGCTTCTCATCTGTGGAAGTCATCATATGCCGAGATGCCGGATGTATACATGGCCACTCGCATAACTGAGAGTTTTAAGCTTTTCTATGCATAGTTAGCGAATTCGCACAGTGGGGCCGTTTTGTTCCTGTGAATTGTAAGCTAATTAATGGTATTCCAGCTCAAAGTCCATTTTCGCGTCACTAATACTCAGCCCTTATGAAAAAAAGAATTTTAATAATATAAAATACATGCCATAACTAACGCTCAAAACGTTTGGTGCTGTGCGGCAAAGCCGCCTTGACGAAGACGTCGGCTCGCTCCGAGTGAAGGTTTGTCGTAGCTTTTCCCGCTTGAAGGTCATATGTTACTCAATCTTTTGCCATCACAGGTTAGTTCAAGTCACTGTAAAGTGCCACGGGGAGTTAAAAAAAAATAAAAGATGGAGTTTTTTAAATATCGACGCCCAATCTTGCCACATTTTGAGAAATCAGCCGCATTTCCGCGTTAATAACAAGAAGACAATTAAGGGTGGGCATATAATTTTTACATATCCGTAAAGAATATTTATATACCCGTATTTTGATATGTTTTGTGAAGTATTATGAAAGATGGTTTATTTGCAAAACAATTGTGAATATGTCTCTAAAACGCGTTTTTATGCCATGTTTGATATTTTTGTTTGCATAGAAATATTTTATTGATATTTTTAATTTTTTATGTGTGTGTTGTATAACCTTTGTAAAACCTATTAAAAAAGTTATGGTGCCGTGAAAGGTTCGATAAGGAAATGACGACTGTGCAAAGTAGCATTGTGAAATCTTCTCAATTTCCACGCCTCAAGCTTCTCTATTTTATATCTCAGCGAAAAAAAATTGTTAAGGCGTTCATATCCAACTGAATGTTCCTCCCAAAAACATGGCTTTCATATATATTTTTAACAAAAATATCTAAAATATGACCCGGACCATCATTGCATGAATTGACGTGGAATCACCCTGTAGGATAAATGGCGGCGTTGTGATCGCCATTTGGCGCTTCAGTGGGGCTTTTTGGAACACATAGTTAACAAACGAAAATATAGATCGCGCTTCGAACGACGGCTGGCGGATTGAAGTGAGTGAGGGGGGGGGGGATAAATGAAAGATGTATACAACACCCTGTAACGCCGAATTAGAGCGCAGCTCTTGAGGAGGAGGAGGGAAGGGTACTGGGGGGGAGGGTATACCCCTTTCCCTCCTCCTCATCCTCCCTGCTACTCCTCCTCCCCTTCGGCCTCCTCCTCGTCCTCCCCTCCACCTGCTCCTCCCCTCATCCTTCAAGGTCCTCCCCTACCCTCCTCCTCCCCTCCCACCGTCCTCCCCTCCTCCTCCTCCCCGCGCGGTGCATCATGGGAAATATCCCATAATGCACCGTGCGGTTACGCCGACGGCGACGCCGACGCCGCTCAAGCCGGAAACGGGCGCCTAAGAGCTGCGCTCTAAAAAGAGTCTCGTTGCCATGGCATCTATGCGCACGTGTATTCCGCTTGTAGCGTGTGCTATGACCTCGACCATAGCCTTGATCCGATATCTGCGGATCCGATTTGATCCGAATATCGACGGAAGTTGCTGGCCCGTAGATCCTGCTCAGCAAAGAGAATGCGAGGATTGTTCGACTTACATAAGCGATAGACTTATTCCATAACTCGAAGCTCCTTATCGCGGCGTAATGCCACGTTATGCATCGTAGGAATCAGCGGGAAGCAAAACTTCACACGGGCTCCGCTTTCGGCCCAAAGGTTGTCAGAATGCAACGCGCACAGTGACGGATTTATGCAAGTAGTTTATTGCAAGCATGGCGCCTCACTGGTGCCGCGCGCGCGCAAACATGTGAAGCGCGCGCGTGAACGTATAGTTTTGGCAGGCTTGCAACTGCGCGCACTTGCCCGCACGAGCAGAGACATGGCGGCCGTCAGCTATGCCGTGCCATAGCCCCCTCTGTACTCACAAAGCCTGGCAGTTCGACGACGGAGCCATAGAGTGCCCGGTCGTAGATTTGGAGCGGGAGGATCTGGTAGCACAGAGCCATTTCTCGGGGAACCTGGACGTCAGCGCTCATCTTTTGCAGCGGCGAGGACCAGAAACACACGTTTTCACTCGGGAGAAGTTTGTTTCGGCGCCTCGCCACAATGGGGCGCCAGTCACGTGGCTCTCCTCTCATTCGGTCTGCGCAGCTCCACCTTTCCCATTTCGGCGGCCGCTTCTCATGGCGATCTGTCGGGCTTTGTCAGTACATAGGAGGCTATGCCGACAGACGCTGGCTCGAACACCGCGCCAGAGATCTCGCCGCTTCAACGCGTTCATAAAAATTTTCTTGCACCCGTTGAGACATAAAACTACAGTCAATGACGAAGCTGTGTCTAAGCAACACGCGAAGCGCAAAGGTGAAGTTCTACATGATGCGGTACACCCAGAGGACGACTTTAGAAACATGCGTATCTCCCATAGAGAAGCATGGGAAATCGGGCCCGCGACAGGCTACCTACCACTATAGCCATTCATCGAAGAGTCATCTGGTGACGCCGCTTGGAACCAGGTGTGGAAAGGACTTAATCGTGCAGCTGCGGCGCGCGCGGTCTCCACACGTACCATCGATCACCCGTAGGCCGCGATCGATGGTTTCCGCGTGCCGCCAAAATTGAAATTTGGCGCGCAGAAACGCGTTACGCCATCTCGTGGATAGCCTAAGAACTACAATTTCGGTTTTCGATTTTGTTTTGCTCTTTCTGCCAAGCTGGTGAGCTAGGAGAATTAAATCTCTGCGCGGAGGTAGCACTTGTCAAATACGGCGTCCTGCCGACATTGGTGACCGCTATAAAGACTGCCTCAATCGCAAAATTTAACTGATTTTGCTTATTCTTTATATATATATACATATTTTGATGACAGCATCAGCGAGGATTGTGGTTTGATGTTGGGTCATTTGATTCTCGGTTAGGGTGACCACTGACCACCTTCCCGCTAGCGAAATGCGGGACACGCGGGGCCGCCGGGGGGGGGGGGGGGGGGGGGGGGGGGGGGGGGGGCGCGATCGGTCGGTTAGAGGAAATTTTTCTGTAGTCTCTGTAGACACTTTTATTATCCTGTGCGGTTTATGCAGCAATTAAGCCGAAATAATTTTCACTCCCAGCGATATATCTTTATGTCAAATAATATACAATCTGTCGAAGTTGAAAACATAAAAATCGACGGTATCAGAACTCAATGCATCAAATGCAAATAAAAAATAGTAAATTTTTTTCCGGTTATTGTTTTCTGCCAACGCTTGCTTTTATCAGCACGGTCCTACTCAAATTTTCAACATTATGTTCTTTTTCGACCGTTGTGAATGTGGCTGTCTTGACAATAAATTAATATATATACATATATATATATATATATATATATATATTTATATATACAGGGTGAAACAAGGAGACGGTAGGCTCTTTAAATCGACCGCAAAATTCGGTTTCTTAACCTATAACGCTACGACTTTGTGCAGCGTTGCCCACAGATGGTGCATTTTTTTTTTTGTAAAATTTGCAAAGAGTGAACTTACCTGAGGAAAAAGTAAAGAAAGAAAAAGGCTTAGCTCCTATGGAAACGTAGCGACGCCACCGGTCTTCGAACAACACGGCGACGTTTCGCACGGGACACAAGAGATGGCGCAACGAACGCCGCCAAACGAACGAGCATACGTCGCCGAGAGCCAGCGTCTTTAGCAGGCAATCTTTTCGACTCAAAAGCGGCGCGCGTTCCGCGGGCGGCGACAGTCGCAGAAACAAAAACAGGCGCGGTAACAACAAGGAACTGCAGTCCCTTGTCTGCTGAAGGGCCGGCTCTCGGCGTCGTCTGCTCGTTCGTTGGCGGCAGTTGGCGTCGCGACCGCTTGCGCCATCTCTTGTCTCCCGTGCGAAACGGCGACGTGTTGTTTGAAGACCGGTGGCGTCGCTGCGTTTCCATAGCAGCTAAGCCTTTTTCTTTCTTTGCCTTTTCCTCAGGTAAGTTCGCTCTTTGCAAATTTTACAAAAAAAAAAAAAAATAAAAAAATAAATGCACCATCTGTGGGCAACGCTGCACAAAGTCGTGGCGTGATAGGTTAAGAAACCGAATTTTGCGGTCGATTTAAAGAGCCTGCCGTCTCCTTGTTTCACCCTGTATATATATATATATATATACAGCGATTGAAAAATAATTACAATATTTTATATTTAAACTATACAATATTTTGCAGCAAGGGGAGATGTACAACGGCGCATGCGCGTCCTTACCTCCTGCAATAACGACGGTCGCTTCCCGCAATGCTTGTATAAAAAATGGTGTACCATTTCGATTCACACGATTACCAGCGACCTCCGCGCTTCCCCGTGCCCCGTTGTTCGGCAATACCCATCTGAAAGTGTATTTAGAATAGTATTCAAGTTACTTTTAATACTAACACTCTTGAGTAAGAGTAAAATACTTTGAAAAAGTAATTGAATTACATTCTAAGTCACTTGGCAAGGTTTGCAAGCGGGTAATATAAGAAAAATATTAAAAAGGGGGCGCTCTATCTTTTTTATTCCTCTTTGAAAATCCCATTTTGCTGTGATTTTTATGACCTTCAAAAGCGTCTTAGCTTCTGCAATAGACCCTTTCCCAAGTTCAGTGCCATCTGGTGGCTAAAATGGCGGTTTACCTTTTCCCGTACTAATGGCGGCAATGAACCTGAAGCCTGCAGTATTGTATCGGACACCGCCACTTTCGAAAGTCAACGGTAAACGAGATTGTGCTCCCCCACTGTACAGTTCTTTCTCGAGCGTCTCTTTCAGTGCCGTTGGCCTCAAAGATGCAACCAGTCAGAACGAAGCGCCAACCCAGATAGACGCCCTGTTAAAGTTCTTTACACCAAAGGGTTTTGTAGTCGATTCTGCGCTACTAACAAATTGACTTGGCCCGAGCTACAGATATGAACGCTTACGCAGCTCTTGGATTCCATTCCTGCTTCGCATCGTGCTAACGTCTCGAATGTATAGGCCTCGAATACTCAACTTAGGAGTATCTTCAACATGTCCCTTCATCAGAAAACAAAAGGTTGCCATTAGTATGGCACATGTGCCATTTTTTTGGATGATGATGATAGTGATAAAAGTGGCCAGACTGAATTTCGGAAAGGGTCCATTGAAATCTACTTTGAAATAATATGGAATACGCACCCTAATGCGTGCTGAAATATTTTAGGACGTGCTTTAGTTTGACGGCAGGCTCGGCTCCTGAAGCATATTCCGCAATAAGTGAGTAACATGCTCCTCCGCGATCCGGGTGTCTTCACACGTGGCCCGGCATTGAATGTTCATAACAGCCGAACTATACTCTGTTTCACCTTATAAAGTACCGCAGGAAAGGCTACAAGCGCGAGCTTGTTGCTCTAGGGCACATCAAAGCGGAACAAGCTCTCGCGCGTTAACAGTAGCTTCCAACGCTATGAGCTCGCGCTTCTAGCCTTGTCTGTGGTACAACATAAGGTGAAACGGAGAATAGAAATTGATCAGGCAGCCAGACTTGTTGATGATTACGCGAGTGAAGGACACACGTGCATGCTCAGGGGAAACTTCGACTTAAGGCTGCGGTCCCGCGGCAGCCATCTTGAACAAAGCGTTAGTTCAACCAATAGATGGCGACACGCACCCGTGGGGTGGCCGAAACATTGGTTCACGGTGGGATGGCTCGAGCACCATCACGTTCCCCTCGTGGCCTTGCTCGCGCCGCTGCCAGCTGTGCTCAGCTGGTTCAAGTAGCGTGGCCCCGCAAACTCCTGTATGCGAGAATGTCAGGCTGGTTGTCACGGTATTTCGCAATAAATCTTACCAAGAAGGAATCACTCGTTGATTGACGTGTCAATATTATTTCAATGAAAACCTTCTGCAGGAATGCACGCTCAGTAAACTCAATCTTCCAGGACACCAGTGGAAGCGGCCGTCAAGTAAACTGCTTCGCGATTTACGGTACTTACCTCACCATTATAATGACGACTGAAAAGTGACGTCACGCAATATTGTGTTTCACGGGATCCGGACGTTGTTGTAAAGGTTGTTACATTATAGGTTCCCAGAAAACAAACGCCGTTCCAATATTTTCGGAAGTACCGACACACATAATGGTATAAGTACAGCTTAGGAGGAATATGATGAAAACCATCAGAATAAATAGGAAGACGTTTATTTGCAATGAAGAGTCTATGAATGAACGGCGTTTAGCGACGGCAAGTTATGAGCGTTCGGGAGTTTATAAGTTCACGTGATTGCTAACTATGGACATGCGGACAATGAAGACCTGCTTTGTCGGGAGATGGAGTAGCTGTGATGACCTGATATCGGACGACTCGTGGCAGACGAACAAGCAAGTTTCTTCTCAGCGAATGGTAAGCGTCCAGTATCAAGCACAGCACGTGGCTACCGACGTTGTCGACTTTTCGAACACTTACCGCTTTCGACAAAAGTGCTGGCACCTGGGCTAACTTTGTGGAAAGACTCGAAGTCTTCCTCGAGTCCAGCGCCATCATGAACAGTAATTGAAAACGATCCATTATTCGGTCGGTGGGTGGCGAAGAGTATCCGCATCTGCGGAGTCATTGTCGATGCATACTCTAAGTGGTTGAACGTTTACACGATGCCTGCCACGACGTCCAAACGCGTCATTTACGTTCTACGCTCTGTTTTTCCTGCATTTGCCCTACCGAAAATGCTTTTCTCTGATAACGAGCCAAATCTTGCTTCAAATAAAATAAACAAGTTAAAAAAAAAGAAACCCGGCATTAGGCATCAGCTTAGTGCACCATACCATCCTCGAACTAACGGGCAAGCAGAACAGATGGTGTGTGAAACGAACAAAGCCCTCTTGAAGCTTACGGAAGAAGCAGTTCAGTGAAGAATCGCCAGGTTCTTGTTCCAGCAACACGCGACGGTCTCATCTTACACGGTAAAAAACACCCGCCGAAGCAATGTTCGGCGGACGAAGAGCAACACCCCTCGATCTCATGATACTATGGCCTACAAACGAAGATCGACAGATTCCCAGATCGGGAGTAATGGCAGTTTATTCGGTCGGACAAATCGTCTACGTGAGGAATTTCAGCGGAAGTCGGGCCTTCCATGTAAAACTTGAGTAGAAAAGGCTCTTTTTTGGTTGACCAGAAGGTGTCATCCCTCTGAATACGTAGGATTTCAATGCCCTTCAGTTTAAATATAAAGAAATCACAAAACTCTCTTTGTGTATTGTGTAACTGCCGTTGTATTTGGTAGTAGAAGCTATAGTGGTGATTTGGACCTTTCACACCAGGCTCCTTTTTCTTATTTTTCGCCTCATACTCCTTTGTGGTTTCAGCAGGCTTCAAGAACCTTTTGGAACGGGGACACTTTACGTCAACGAAGCCATTTGTTCCAAGCAGTCAATCAGGAAGTGCTGCTAGAAATCCGTCCCTCATATTAACGAATAAGCCGCACTTCTGCACAGTGCAGCTTTCCTGTTCCACATACAGTTCTAAAGCAGCATCCTCAATAATTCTACCATATTCTATTGCGGGTGAAGAAAGGTCTTTGGGTACACAATACTTGAAACAAGTCTGGCAATGTACGTTGTGGTTCGGCACGCACCAATGTCGTCGTCCTTATAGAGCCTCATCATTTAATCATTACCTCGTCACCTCATATTGCTTTTCATCAACAGTAAGTACAATAGGCTACCGCCTTATTACAATCCAAGAATTGAAAAATTGAGCCGTTCAGTCTTTCAATATGTTTGTCGTTTATACAATGTTATTACGTTACATTACCTCGAGACGATCGACGTCCATCGTCGATCTTCAAATACTTATACCTGTATATAAATTAGACGCACAGAGGGGGGGGGGGGGGGGGGGGGGGGGGGATTGGTGGCCGAGTGCATGGTCTATACTCTGTTTCACCTTATGATGTACCGCAGCAAAAGGACAAGCGCGAGCTCCTTGCTCTAGGGCACATCTCGGCGGCACAAGCTCTCGCATGTTAAGAGCAGCTACTAACGCTATGAGCTCGCGCTTCTAGCCTTCTTTGCGGTACAACATAAGGTGAAACGGAGTACAGTGCACGCCAGCTCGGAGCACGTGGAGCGAAAGCTCGCGCTGCAGAACCCACTCGCCCCTGCCCGTTTTGATCTGGATGGGGGATCGGTGGCCGAGTGGTCTAGCGCACACCAGCTCGGAGCACGTGGAGCGAAAGCTCGCGCTGCAGAACCCAGGGATCCTGGGTTCGAGCCCCCACCCCTGCCCGTTTCGATCTGGATGAGCATCGTACCGGCGTGCGGTCGTGTATCACTACTGCGTGATGCACGTTAAAGACCCCAGGCTCGCGGCTGTACCGCACTGGCTAAATTTCTCATCTACAGCATGGGAGACTCGTCGCCCCTGTGAGGCAGACCAAGTTCTAGGCTGTATAAACACACACACAACCCAATTTTTTTGATCTGGAAGAGCATCGTACCGGCGTGCGGTCGTGTATCACTACTGCGTGGTGCATGTTAAAGACCCCAGGTTTGCGGTTGTACCGTACTGGCTAAATTGTTCATCTACAGCTGAGACACCAGACGTCCACTAAGGCAGACTAACTTCCGGCTGTATAAACATACCCACAAGAATTTTCAATTAGATGCACAATCACAAAGAACACAGCGTGCCGCCTCTTTTCTTTGGATCGTATTTTTTTAAACCAGCGCAAGCTCGCGCGTTCACCCTTTTGAGACGGTAAGAACGGTTGCACATAAAACCCGCGTTTTTCCTACCCGGCCACTTCCTCCTCTCACCATGAGTAGTTGGTTAGAACTAAATAAGTTATAATAATAGTGTATTATTCATAATTAGTTTCAGTTTCAGTCAGGGGAAAGGAGATTTGAGGGAAGTAGAGCCAATAAATGAGCTGCGCTTAGAGTATCGGCATACTTTTCCCCGACAGTGTTGTGAACGCCGCCATTATCGTGCTTGTGCAGAGCAGGCGCAACTGCCGATCGTCATGATTCAAAAGTGCGACATCCTCAGCATTAGATTCGGCTTTAGGAAGCTCATGTAATGTTGTTTTGCTTTGTCGCAAACTGTTTAAAGTGGAAGACGGAAAAGCGTTTCTTGTGATTTTAGATAAAGCTTCAAATAACTGGCAGCCATGATTTTAAGCCACAATATGGTCAAGTGTCGCTACTCTGAAGCGTAGCTTATTTAATGACACTATTCATGCTCTTTTCCAAGAAGCTTGTAACACCTGGAGGGGCCATGACGTAAGCCCCGTGGATTCCACAAGCCACTACCTTTCGACACCTGCCTCTTCCTTATTGCTCCCGCTTGTGCCAGTAAATTAGCTACGGTTTAGAGTAACGGCACTTGGCCATATTGTGGCTTAAAATCATGGTTGCCAGTTATCTAAAGCTTTATCTAAAATCACAGGAAACGCTTTTTCGTCCCCCACAAATGTTTAAACAACCCGCGACAGAGCATTCCAATATTGCATCAGCTTCCTTGCACCGCATCTAATGCTGAGGAAGTCGTTCTTTTGAATTATGACGATCGGCAGTTGCGTTTGCCCTGAACAAGACCCGGAATGGCGGCGCCAAAAAAAAATTTGGGGAACGGAGTGCCGATAATTTAAAGCTCATTTAGTGACTCTATGCATGAAGTGAACTCGGGTGTATTCTTTTCCTCTTCGTCTTTATTGTTTATTGATTTCAATCATATCGAATAATGAACACGTTGTATCACGCCACGCTTGTGTAATTATTTGTCTTAGATTTATTAACCTGACCCAGCCCTTAAACCATTCATGTATCGATAGTAAATCTTCCAATATATTTTTTAAATGTGAAGGTAAAAAGACACGGAGATTGATGATGATACAGACGCAAACGCCGCCCTCGGAAATTTTTTGAACATTAGAAATCAGCAGTTTGTCTGCCATCCGCCAGGTAGCGCAACAAAACACCCAAACAGTTTTTAATTGTTTTTAAAATTAGCTAAGCTCTACACCTCTTAAAAAACCAAAGCAAGATCATTGTGAGAATCTAATGCATCGCAATGTATATTTATTCGAAACAATAAATGTTATTTGATGCCAATAAATCTGTTTGATGTCCAAAAAAGATATGCATCAAAAACAGGTAAGTTTGAAGGGCTCCTGGAGCGTTATGACTTTGAAAATGAAAAAAAGCCATCGTCCACCTCTTGGGCAACCATTGTAGCTCTAAATCTTATAAAAGATTTTGTCATAGCTTAATTATTTCCTCAGCGGCATTTGAACTACCATGACTCGAAGTACTAAAAGGTGCTACGTTTGATACAAAATATCTAAACAAAAAAATTTTACACAACATTAAATTTTTTTCTGCATATTACCAATTATAAGCACTACATCTGTAGCTAATTTCATTGTCCTAGATCTTGTCATTAAAAACATATTTGTGCTGCAATATGTCAATTTTAGGGCAATATTTGGAGGGATGAAAAAAACAAAGTAGTGCAAATACCAAAAAAGTGTATCGTTAGATTCTGCTCTGACATCATCTTAACAAAACTGCTATATTGGAACCGTGCTATCTTTAATGGATCGTTCATAAAACATGAACTAGAGGAGCAAGTGAGGGCCCGCGCCATCATATTCGCAACGCTACAAATACGCATGAACAGTAAAAACCAACACACCCATAATATCAAATGAAAGAGGATTGCATTGCCTTTCGAATGACATCAATCCCACAATATAGTATTTCAAAGGAGATGAGTAATGACCTGCCAAAAAGTACCTAAACTGCCATATTTAGTGGGACCGTGGCCTTAAGGAGAGCAGCTACTGTCGCTGATTAGCAACCAAGAGCGAGAACTTTGTCCCCCCAGTCAAAAGCAAGAAAAAACACTTGTACCTCCAAATTGAAAAAAAGAATATATATATATATATATATATATATATATATCAGGGTGTCGAACCGGAACCGAACCGAACCGAAAACCGGAACCGAACCGGTATTTTTTCCGGAACTGAACCCAAACCCGAACCGTTATATTGTTATCGCGATGAACCCGAACCGGAACAGAACCGGAACTGAACCGGAAAAAAAATAACGGTTACCGGCTCATGTCAAAACGGTTCGGCCACGCGCTGTTGACAATGAATGTGCTATCAATGCCATTTGTTCTTTAAGTGCCGTCAACTGACACACACCTCGCTTACATATTTTCCTTCTCCACTCAGTCTTAGGAATATAAAAACGGCATCCATGAATCTTGACAAACGCTGCATCCATGAATCTTGACATAGGAACCAGTATTGCGCTGGTCGCGGGTTGCACGGAAGAAAAAGAATTGGAAAGCTGTGCAAAAAAAAAAAAAAAAATCGCGTCACGGGATTTTATTTTCCTACAATCTCGTAAATCCTAAATGCTGCTGTGTGCTCATTTCATAACACGTTTCTAGAACGCGCGAGTTCTTGAAGCTTGCTTCCATCGGAATGAGAAAAGAAAAGGCTGTGGAGTTTGATAATAATGCATCCGGTTTCGTATAGGCACTTATACCCCTGTTACACGGGCACACTTAACCGCGGTTAACTCAGCTTAACTGCTGTTGCGCGGCACCACAGATGCCGCACTATACTCTCTGAGAGCTATTTCAGAAGAAGTGAAGAGCGCGCACGCACTGCTTCGATAGATGCTCAAGATGCTCAAGCGCACGTTCGCCCATAGCTTTGACTGCATAGCCGCAGAATGTTGTCCGCAAGTATTGTGCGCTAACTGTGACTTAGCGTAACTGCAGTTAAGTGCGCCCGTGTAACAAGGGTATTAGAAGCTAACATATTTGTGAGACAGCGAACTCTTCTATTTTAATATTTATCCTATTACGTCCTTCTGGCGTTGCGTTCGGTGAAGTGTTTTTCATATTCCGTATCTTGTTTAATGAAAACTTCTTTAAGGGTCTAATTTGAGTTACCGAAGGCTAGTTCAAATAAAGAAAGCTGTATTTTCTCCCCACTGTTCCTTCAATTCCTTACACGCCGAGGTGGCGGGATAGTTAGCGAGTTCTACTTGTAAGTGGGTTTGTAAGGAGGTCGCGGATTTTACAGCTACTGCGTCGGACCCAATTAGATGAAGTCCGAATGCGTAAACGTCGGTGAGGTAACCTTTGAGTGCACATAAAGAAACCATTCCTGGTAGAAATCCCTGAGCCTTACACTACGATGTATCCCGTTTCGTATGTGCTGATTTCAGATGTTTTATTTGTAATTTATTTTGATGTTGCAATTTGTCATTTATAATTTCCGAACCGGTTCGCGAACCGGTTCACGGATCGAATTAATTGAACCGGAACTGAACCGGAACAAAATAAATTTACCTGAACCTGAACCGTAACCGAACCCGTATTTTTTTCGGTTCCGACACACTGATATATATATATATATATATATATATATATATATATATATATATATATATATATATATATATATATATATAAAACTGAGAAGAAAAAAACCCTTAGTGAAAAACAGCAACAACGGACGATTTAATCTTCGACGTTTCGGCCGAAGTCCGGCCTTCGTCAGGAAGGCTGTGACGAAGGCCGGACTCCGGCTTTCCTCTTCCTGACGAAGGCCGGACTCCGGCCGAAACGTCGAAGATTAAATCGTCCGTTGTTGCTGTTTTTCACTAAGGGTTTTTTTCTTCTCAGTTTTATACCCACGCCTTCGGCCTCCCGCCACCATGCCCGTTATATATATATATATATATATATTAGGAAACACAGGAGAGCGTCCACAAAACCGCTTCTTACCTGCCCCTGCCACCTCTGCACCATTTCAAAGCATTCTTGACGCATCGAGGTCAAGATAGCCAAGATTCCAGAATTCGAATCCACTCGTTCATAAATTACACCACCTTGCAGAAAACTGGTTTCGAGGATGAAACAATGCGCGCACTCGGAAGGAGATGAAAGCAACGCTTTTGAAAGAGCGAAAGTTAAGCTGGTTAAGCCACAATGGGCACAAAAGGAGATTTGGAAAAACCTTATATATATATATATATATATATATATATAAATAAAATAACTGCAGCTTCTATAGCTTTTTGCCGAGGGATTGCCTGTGCTCGCATAAAAACGTGTTCCCGCATACTGGAACACCCTGAACCGGCGACTACCAAAAATGGTTCATTGTGACCATATACCGAGCGTTGACGTCACAATCTTCCGCTGACAGAACTACTCTAGCTGCAGAAAAAAGGTGGGGTCTGAGTGTAAAATCCGCATGACGTCACCAGCACTTTGCTAACTAAAAACAATAACAGTTTGAAAAACAAAAAAAAAAAAATGGACAAGAAGACAAAGGGACATGAGAGGCGGGGGGTCACTGCCATTTGGGCCGATAGTCGCATTACGGCCGAAATGGTCGGAAGGGCCGGGAGGGGCTTTGAGGCTGAATAGGGCATAACGGCCAAGAACTGCATTAAAGGGGCGATACAACAATTTTTGTACTTTGCGCAAATACCGCTTAGAACGGATTCCTGACGTTAATGACCTATGAAACACACGTTCGTTTTTCACCCCACATAATAGAAGTCCCGGAAAAAAATTAAACAAAAACCATCAGCGTTCATCGCCTCAACTCGCAGCCAGAACAAGCGGCCACGTGATCTGGTGCCGATTTTATGCCGCCAATGTTGATCATAGCCACGTACTGGGGTTGGCAAAGCGCAGGACACGCGCTGAATTCCAGACATTGTTATGGCTCGGCTACTGTCGTCGTAGTAATTATCACGAGCCCAAATCGAGTGCCCACGCAACGCTCGGGTCCAATCTATGAACCGCGTTCAAATATCGTCATTGGGGTGTACTGCGATCCCCACGTTACGTCATCAAATTTTGAAAGGAGAGATTGAATGAAAATGATCGCTTTTGTCCTTGAAATTACACCGCAACAAGGGAGTTTCTTTTGCGTGCGAGTATCCTTGAGTCCCACTAGTGCCAGCAAGCTCGTGTAAAGTGAAACAAAAAAAAAACAAAAAAAAACAACATTTCAATTGAATATTGTTGCACTGCTCCTTTAAGGCCGATAGTCTCCGAATGGGCTGGTGTGGCCACCTCCTCGGGGGTTGCGTTGCGGTTGACCATGGCCTTCAGGATCTCGGAGGCCATGGGTTGACGACCATAGTTAACACCATATTGGATAGATGGCGCCACATATTTCTTTTATTTTTCAGTGCACATTGTACATCTCGGTGATGGCAAATATGCGTTTTTGGTTTTATTGCTTCATCCTTCACGGATATTAAACATGTACTTTGACCGTTTCGACTAGCTTTTTTTGTGCTACACTCCGTGTCAACATTATTTGGCAAAGGGCGAAGGCTATATGCCTCCGTGAGTCAAATAGAGCGATGGAACGAAGCACGTGACACTTCTCCAAGGCAAGAACGCACTCCGACGGTGAGTTGTCATGTTCTGACGTTCCGATTGACTGGCACTGCAGTAAGTTTTGCTGTTTGCCAAGGTATGCTGGCTTTGCTCTCGCGGCGCGCGGCCATCTTGTGTGACATTTTTGTACGTTTTACTTTTAGCAAGTCATACCTATAGTACACGACAGTTCTCGGCCCGTACGGCCTATTCAGCCTCAGAGTCAGAGCCACTTCCGGCCCTTTCACCCCTCTCGGCCCTAATGCACTCTCGGGCATAATGCGACTATCGGTCTTAGCGGGATGCTCCCTTTGGGGACTGCGTTTTTCTCGTGGCTTCTTTCCGGTTGTGTGTTTGGTCGCTTGGCTCCAAGTTTGCAATCAGTTCAGATTTACCCTATAGAGTCTGACGATCCCTATTTCCATAGAATGTTTCGGCGAAATTTTTTTCGAAGGTTGCAAAATGTATTTAGGATACTGGGTACAAGATAGTGAGAAATGTAATTAAGATAGAGTAGCAAATACTCTAGAGTAAATGTATTGGCAAGATACCAAACTACTACCAAGAATATTTGAAATACAGTATCTTGAGTAGAGTGTTTAAGATAGGCACAAGTTTGATGAGAACGAACTATTTTTTCCTTAAAAAATGAAGCGTAGAATTATAATTTCGGTTCGTCCTTTTTATGGGACTATTTTTTTTTTTTTTTTCGGAGAACATTTGTTCCGGGACCATTTTTTCCAACACCCGCTCCACTCGTTTATATAGCCAAAAGACCTTATTAACGTCTCTGGATATTTTTTCGTGAAAAAACATCGAGGGACTTTAGACCTTATTCATTATTAGTGCCATCTCTCGGCGGCCACGCGTAATATCAGAGGCTCGGCACGTAGCGTTCGTCGCGTCTTCTTGTTTCATTTCCATTTATTTAATTTAATTTATTTATACCTCACAAGTGCCCTAATTGGGGCATACATGAGGGAGAAATTCAACAGTATAAAAGGAAAACAAAACAGTGAAAATATGAACAAACATCATGCAAATATACAATATAATGAAAACACGTGGAAACCATACATACCAATTTACGCAGTATTGAGCACACGCACTTTTAAATTTTGCCGACATTTACTAAAGACACAGTTTGTGTTTTTTTTTTTGTGTGTTTTTTTTTTTTGTATATTGATGGTGTTAGCCTTTTGGATATAAGTTACGATTATTAAGCGCAAGTTTGTGTTCAGTGGTTTCACTACGAGATTCTTTTCTATAAGAATGAGCTTCACAGCGTTAGAGCGGGCCAACTCACGCGCTTGTTTCAGCATTACGTACGTTGACTTTCCTGACCAGCGGATTATGCCTGTTCGCACAATGACGCTTTGTGCGATATATTCAGCGAGGGCCTTCGACCCCCTGCGTGACTGTTTTCTTTTTATTTGGCATTCGCGACTGCGGATCTAACGAATGCAAGCAGTTATTCCCCAGTGTGCCTTGGCCCTGCGCTTGCAAACCCGAATTGCAGAGTTTTGTGATGGGAGCGTTAAACGTTTCGTTTTGGATCATTGTTGCCTTAACCTTGTGGGATTTCCCTTGCTGCTACCCGTCTCGGAGAATGACACAGCACACCGGTTCAACAACACGTAAACATTTAATGACCGCTATCGCCTGCGCCGCGATCCCAACAGCCCCCGCGCATCCGCTGCGACGGCCTTTTATCAGCGGCGGAGCGCCGCTCGCGTGGCCAGTTGCCCTTGGCCCCCTCGTGGTCAAGATGACCACTTATGATTGTCGGAGGGGCAGCCTGGGCCAACCGCTTGGAATCGCCAGGTTGCCCACAACCTTAAGACTGTTGCAGATAGTGTTTAAAAAAGAAAAAAAAAAAGATCGAAATTAAATATATTATTTACACATTTATTCAGTTTTTTGCGTAGATAAACAAATGAGCTCAAAACATAATTATAATGATTGCGTGTGATACAGCACCAATTAGTATCTTTTAATATTGCAGGTAACAAAAAAAAACTACGCTGAATATATACTATACTAGCATACTCATACAACCGTATACGAGGCGCACTCACGCAAAAGGAAGTGACCGGCGTGTTCCCGCGGTGCAAGTGTGCTAAATATCATGTCTTCAAAAGAAAAAAAGATAAAAAAACACATTATTTTACGGAAAGTCGAAACGTTTCCCTTTCATAATAATACCAATAATACAAATAAACAAATTCCGTATACTTGCGCATCTTTACTCTTAGGCCGTTTTAGAGAAAAGTATTATTAAATGTCTGCGACATTTTAATGTGCTCCTCCTGATAGCTCGGTCATGTAACTCAGCGCGCTTTTCAATTAATGTCATGCTTACTCGCTATAGAATATCACTAGTGCTTATAAAAGGGGTTGCTTCCACTATTGGCTACAAATAAAGAAGGTTCTCCCTCAGCGCGAAGCCGATCTGTTGGAAAGCGCGAGCAAGCGTGATTAACAACCTCGCCAACACGTGCAGGTTAGCAGTCAAGACCCAGCTCCCAGCTTTTGTCTACTCTACACATTGAAAATGTTTCTCGAAATTGAAGAGTTTCGTGATAATAATGATACAGCGTAAAATAAGCGAGCGTTCACACTTGCGTTTCAGAACCGCTGTCTTTATCATTCATGTGCGAAACGAAGTTGTTACGTTGCCTAGCTCTTCAGCACTCTGCATCAGCCGTTAATCGGGTGTAAAAAAACCTTCCTGACCGAGCAAAAAAAAAGAAAAAGAAACAAGCTCAAGGCAGTATATGGAGTTATGTTGACTGGGTTGCTCACCGTTGCTGTGCGGGAGCGAAGCTACGACGCTAGCTAACATCAAGCTAAAAAAAATTACATAAAAGAATGGATAGTCGTTGATGTTACATAAATATCAAAAGCCCTTCACGCAATGATGGAAAGTGTCAATTTCAGAACCCTGGTAAAAGCACGCAATGCGCGGATGCTCTTTTGAGGAGCACGAATAGTACAGGAAAGCGCTACGGCTGTTCAAACGTTGGCTATGTAGTACCTTAAACTTGAAAAGAAAAACAGCAAGATTGGAATCTTTACATCGCTTGTTTTTAATTTTATTTCCTCATTGGATAGATAGCAGAACACAGCAGTCGTGCGGCCGCTGTGCGCACGCCGGAAACGTCCACAACGCTTTGCCAGTCGCCTCAAGATGGCGTCGGAAGGAAGGTTGGCGCCACGTCCGACAGATGGCGGGAGAACCTGCAGAAGGTCTATGACCCTTTTCAAAACCCCATCAGGCAACATTGGTGGTCGCCATTTCTAGGGCACGAAGCGCATGATTGGATCCGAGTCCTTTCCGAACGCTGACATCACGCTCATGTCCGATACGTGCTCAGACTATCGTTTGTGGTTCATTTCGGATGAAGGGAAAGGAGTAAGGAAGTGGAGGTGGTGATCAGTCTTGTACAGGTTACTCGACAAAAAAGTAATCGATTGCAATTATAATTACTCGTGCTTAAACTACTTAACCCTAATATAATATGTTACAAGTAACTTTATTATACTTGTATTGAAGTCGGACTATACTAATATGGAGTGCTCTTGAAAAGGTTAAAAAGAGGGAAAATGCGGTGAAGGTGTGACAATAAATATTATCTGAGGTAGCTTTCTCTTCCGTTCAAAGATTTGATGAAGAAGAAAGAGAGACGATACCTTGCGTCAGAGAGAAAGTGCGTCTATGTACAGTCAGCGGACTGGCGTAATCCTGATATGCTAGTTCATGGAGTTAATATAACTAGGATAAGATTCCAAAGTTTCAGAACTTACGTGGCTACCGAAATAAAACGTGGGAAGCGATTTTCGGAATTGTTCGATGAGGTGGGTCCCGTTTCCGACAGCAGGTGCATCCGATGCCTCCGCGCTGACCGCCATTTTTTCATCGAAAACTTCCAAAAATTGTTCGCAATATATTTTTTTTTTAAAATATAACGCTAGGTCTTGAAACTTTGACCCCCCAAACACTATAGCCAGGCGGTGGAGCAGTCAAAAGAGTCGCGTTTGCCATCACGTGCGTGCTTTATTGCGTCACTAGTATTTGTTATTTTTGTGTACAAGACAATTGCAGCATGTGGTGCGTGGTGCGCGTTACTAATTGTTGCTCGTAAAACATTTCTGGGATACAAATCGGATGGCCAGCAACCCCTCTCTCTCTGGGGTGTTCACCAGCACCCTAAGGGTATCTGTAACACTCTTACGCTGTAAACCCTGGTTCAATCTGCACACACAATCTTCCCCCGCACCCTTGAGGGTGTAAAATTCCGTGTGCACCCTTAAGGGTGTAACAGCATGTAGAGTGCTGATTTCGAAGTCAACGTCAAATTAGTTTGTGTGAGGGCCTTTGTGATACCCTTAAACCGTAATCACACAGTTAGTGCATCATACAAAAGACAGCCCACAGGCGCTGCCTGAGACGCGCTTCTTCACTTTATGACAATCCCGGACGCCAGCTTCGACCATGTACCGTATTTTCCAGGCTATAGTCCGCGGACTATCCATGTTTAAAAGTTGAAATTTATGGCTGTGCGGACTATCTACGCGTGCGGACTATACAGAAATTATGTTTTTCAAGATCGTTTATTATGACGTGACGAAGTTTGTGCTCGAAAGTGAATGTTAATGATGATTTATGAACATTATAGGCTTTGTTGTGAGCTAAAAAGCAGACATTTGTAAGCGTGTGCCGTCTATGAGAAGATTTTCGTGTCGACTGAGCACCAGGTGCGGACTATGCACCGGGTGCGGGCTATGCACCGGGTGCGGGCTATGCACCGGGTGCGGGCTATGCACCGGGTGCGGGCTATTTAAGCAAAATCTTTTATTTTTGACCCCAAATTTCCCCCTGCGGACTATGCACCGGGTGCGGACTATTGTCCGGAAAATATGGTACACATTGACATAGTAGGCCAACTACCATCATCAAACGGATTTAGATACATACTCACATGTGTGGACAGATTCACACGATGGCTAGAGGCCGTTCCGCTTACCGATATCACAGCAAAAAACAATCGCTCACGCCTTCATCTCCATCTGGATCGCGCGTTTCGGCTGTCCGTCGACCATCACAACCGACCGCGGCCGAGAGTTCCAATGCGCTTTCTTCATAGCCCTCATCAAGATATTGGGTGTCCGACACGTGCACACAACAGCCTATCATCCCGCTGCCAATGGTATGGTGGAAAGACTGCATGCAGCTCAAAGCGGCGCTGATGACAAAAGAAGATCGAACCCATTGGGTTCATCACCTTCCTCTCGTCCTTCTTGGATTTCGTGCCATGCACTTTCAAAGCCGACATCAACTGCACCTCAGCTGAACTCGTTTATGGAACCACGCTTCGATTACCTGGAGAATTTCTAACCTGTATACCCCCTGACCCAACGGACATCCCATCATACCTTCAGGAGATGAAAACATTTTTCAATTCCCTGCGTCCAGTCTCACCTATAGACACTCAAATTCTCGGCACATATTTATTAGTGACGCGATCTGAATAGATGCAAACATGTATTCGAAAGAAGAGACGCAGTACGACCACCCCTCACGCCACCGACGGTCCATTCGAGGTACTTTCGCGAACGGACAAGACCTGCACCATCGACATCAACGGACGCTACGATGTCATCACGCTTGACAGAGTCAAACCAGCATACTTGGCCTCTACTGTGACAGCCCCCATCATCATGCCCGCTTTACCACCTATAGTGCACCAAACACCACTACCACCTCCCCTTATCCACCCCCACCAAACAAAATCGTTACGTGGAGGTCAACAAAACTTTCTGCTCCGCACAACAAGGGTGGGATTCTGTAGAGTCGCAGCTCTTAATACCTCCTTTCAAAAAGAAGAAATCCTTTGCACTCTAAATTAAAACAATGAGCGCGCCCCAAAACCGAGCACAGCGGGCGCAAGTTGCTCGTGCAGACTGTCGCTCTGGCCCGCTCTAATGGATCTCGGGAGCCGGTGCGACAACAATAAAAGGAAGAAGAGATGCCTTTCGCCTAAGCTCCGAGCCGGATGTCTCAAATTCTTTTCCGGCAAATTCGAACACCGCCGACAACGGGCGCGTCCAGTAGCAGCTCCAGGAGTCTTCCCTCGCTTGATTGCGCCCTTGTTTTCCAAAAATACGGCCATGCTTGTGACATGGATGTATAAATGCACGATGTATTGGAGTCCGTAGCGTCCCGTTGAACGCTTCTGCGGCCTTATTTTGAGAAATCCACATTTTGGTTCAGTATCCCTTTAAGTTCACGCAAGCAAAAGTTGAAAGACATGCGCGAAATACGGCATATCAAAGCGTGAAAGGCTTTTTAACTCTACCCCCAATCCCAAAATATTGTCCGTTCCTTCCGTCCGTCCGAGCATTTCCCGCTAAACTTAGCGGGGAAATAGATATCACGAGTCCTTTACACGAATTCAGCTTATCAGCTAAATTTAGCGGAAAATAGAAGTCACGCGGGACCTACACACCAATTCTGTTTCGCCGCTAAATGTGCCGGGAAAGTGGTGTTACGTGACATACACATCGACTCGGTTTCCCCGCTAAATTTAGCGGAAAAATTCAAGTCTTCTGGCCAAAACATCAATTCAGTTTACGCGCTAAATTTAGCGGGAAACTGACGTCAAGCGACCCATACTCAAATTCAGTTACCCGCTAAATTTAGCGAGAAAAGTTGCGTCTCGTGACGTCACGTGACCTGACTTGACGTGACCTAAACAGTCATTCAATTTCCCCGCTAAATTTAGCGAGAAAATATACGTCACCTGACACACCAATTCCCTCATCAATTTCCTATAAATAATGCATTTCACGCATTATGAAATGACCTCAAAGGCATTTTGTCTGTTTCCATTATAAAATGACTTCAAAGTCCCATAACGCGTTCCATGCAATATAGGACTTTAAAGGTAAAGTCCTATATTGATATACACGGTTCGCCTCCTCTCTTTCCCCCCCTCTTTTCACTTTAGCAGAGCGAATTCCGTAGAGGAGGTTGCCTCCTTTCCAGAGTTCGCTCTGCTACAGTGGAAAGAGGTGTGTGGAGCTTCCCTGAACTCTTAATCTATATACAGCGCTCTGGAACCCTCGAAGGGGAGAGAGCAGAGAAGCCCCCTTTCTGTACGAGTATTTAGTGGTAGGATAACCTTCGAGGGTAATATGCACGAAAAGAGGACCCGGGGAACAAGGGAGTTCGCCCTTCCGCTCCAACTGCTTAGGTTACGCTCGCATACCTGTGTTCGCAACTTTCAGCGACGGTGGTACCGCGGTGTGAGAATCGCGATCCCTATAGCTCCTTGAAGATCCGCTTCAAAATGAAGGTGATATAAGTTATCCACCTTCCTAACGTGGAAGGATGAGGTAAGACTCTAATATATCGCTCGTGTTTCAGAAAGTCAGAATTATTTACGCGTCGCGGACCCACCCTCGTACTGCTGTTCTGCGAAGATCATCTAGAGGACGAAAAGAAGTCTGTTCTGTTCTGTTCTCACTGCTATTGTGAGCGTCTCGCTATATTTTGATTTCAATCAAGTTTCTCACCGCTCGGGCCAGGGAAAAACCATACGATCTTCTAATTTGACGCACCGCTCACGGACATCCATGGCCGCGGAGGGCCTTCCTTCCGGCCAAGCCGCCACGCCAACCGAAATGGAACAGGATTCAACGGGTATGTCGAGCTCCTCAAGCACCATATCCTACTACGAAAGTATCTCTGATGATCAAGATATGAATTCAGAGCCATATCAAATGGTCCTGGGCCGAAAGAGACGCAAACCATCTACTAGCTCAGATTGCAGCAGTAAGACAGTCAAAACCATGACCCAGGCTCATCCCCGCCTTACAGTGATAATCAAGCCCAAAGATCCAGTAAGCATGATTGCAACAATTAACCCGATGAAGATTACAGAGAAACTTGAAATGACTGCTCCAGATGGGGTCATCTTGGTTAGGCCCAATCGAAGACTCAACGTGCTGGCGATTGACACAAGAAACACTGAAGCCACGAAAGCGCTTCTTGGACTCACCTCATTAGGTGGAATACCTGTCATCGCTTACGAACCACTTCCACGGGAATTGGCGGCCGGAGTGATCTACCAGGTACCAGTAGACATTACCGAAGCCGAGCTACAATCGGCAGTCCGTGCAACTGCACCCGTCATCTCCATTTCTCGACTGGGTAAATCTGAGTCTGTCAAAGTCGTCTTCAGCACGGACACACTACCAGAATATGTCACCGTGGGATACACAAGGTTCAAGTTGCAGCCGTACATAGAGAAACCACGTCAGTGCTGAAAATGCGGTCGTTTTGGACATGTCCAAACCGCCTGCACAAACGACGTGCGCTGCACTCGCTGTGGAGGAGCACACGACCGAATTAAGTGGGAAGCGGCTGACCTACTCTGCACAAATTGCGGTAAAGCACATGACTCAACATCGCATCTGTGCCCTGTGTACCAAAGGGAAAAGAAAATATATCAGTACAAGAGTGAAGCTAAAGTTGGGTACACAACAGCAAAAGCGGCCCTACTGTCATCGAAGGAGAAAGTGTCCCAAGGTCGCTCTAAAACAGAGGGTACAAAAACGAAACAAGACCTGGGAGCTCACCAACTTATACAGGACGGGATTCAAGATCCACAACCCTCCTCGTCAACACAGCTGTCAAACGTTAGACAAATCCAAACACATGTGAAGCCAAGAGACGCCCAAGTCTCCACCTTGGAGTTGAAGAATGAAAACGAATTCCCCAGACTCCCCAATTCAGCTTCGAAATCTGATCTAGAAGTCAAAGAAAACAGGCAACCCAGGCAGGACCAATCCAAGGCACCAGCCAAAGAGTCAACCTTCTATTACCGCATGGGGACAAGCTTCAAACAATCGTCAATGTCATACGTAGTATCCTTTGTACATGGGAGTCTCCCCTATCCCAAGCACTACTAACTGTGATCGATGCAATACTTCCACTTATCAAGTTATGGTGTCGTTAGAGAAGCTTCGTGGTGAAACCACCGTCTTTCAATGGAACGCGAGAGGTCTTCGAAACCGACTAGCGGACTTTCGTCAATTTGTGTTTAAATATCAATTTCTTGTTATTGCGATTTCAGAGTCGCGAGTGTCTCACAACACCAGGTTATCAGGATATGAACTGTATCATTCTCAAGGGGGAATGAGCTCAGCAGAGTTTTACTCGGCGTTCGGAAGGATATGACATTTGTTCAACATAACATCCCGCCACACCCTACAAATAAGTATATCGCAGCAACTACTAGAAAAGCAGAAGTTTCCTTCACAGTTATTGCTGGCTACATACCCTCCCCCCCCCCCCCCCCCCCCCCCCCCCCCCGAGCACCCTTCGACGTTCAAAGGCTCGATACTATTCTACAGCAAACCCCATCCCCTCATATTCTGACGGGCGATTTCAATAGTCACCACGCATCATGGGGAAGTAAAAAGAATAACACTCGAGGACACGCATTATTTGACCTCACTCTAAAGCATGATGTTGTAGTACTCAATGACGGAAGTCCGACGTATTTTAGAGGGGCATCTATGAGTAGTCCTTTAGATGTTTCGTTCGCATCTTCAACCCTCTCTGGGGAAACAACGTGGTTTGCTGATATTGAAACACACGTTAGCGATCATGTTCCCTCATACACTACGATTTAAGGAATGCACTGCACGAAGCGACGTACCACAATGTGTTATACTGACTGGGATCTCTTTAAAAATAAAATGGAATCCGCATGTATCGCGGTAACCGAGCCAAAAGGTCTTGCTGAGGCTATAACCTCTTCAACTTCGCAGGCGACAAAAAATGTCAACATGACAAAACCTCATACCCCAGTCGATGGTGAATATGAGCGTCTTCGGGCCATTCGTCGACGAGCAGAACGCCGGGCAAGGAAGTCTAAAAATGTTGAGGATGTTCGGGCTTCTAGGCGAGCGCAAAAACGTGTTCAACGCCACTTGGACAAACTTTCCAAAAGACACTGGAGGGTCACTTAGTTCCAACCTTGACCCGAGAAAACCACTCGGTTGAACATGGCAAATAATGCAAAGCCTACGTGCAAAGCCACAGCAAATTCACCCGTTCTGCGCCATCAGTCTGAGTCGCCAAGTAACCGAAACAGTCGTAGCTGAAGAGTTCTGTATCAAGATCACATCCAGCTCTTCAAGGTCCCATGACAAAGTCAGTGCACAAAAGGGACATGTATCCGTAAGTGTGTGCAAGGCTATTGATGCATGTTTTACCTTAAAGGAACTTGATATGGCGCTCGAGATGTCTAACGTTAGGTCATCCCCAGGCACGGATGGTGTACGATATTCAGCCTTACGCCACTTGGGGGAGGGGGCGAGGACCGCACTGCTACACATTTTTAACTCCTCGTGGAAACGGGTTCTGTACCGAAGGAATGGAAAATTGCTCGGGTTCTACCAATCTTAAAACCTGGGAAATCTCCTTTAGACATTAACTCTCACCGTCCGATAGCACTAACAAGTTGCATAGTCAAAGTAATGGAGCGAATGCTGCTTACCCGTGTGGAATGGGATCTAGAAAATAGAGATCTATATCCTTCGTCCATGAATGGATTTCGACGCGGAAGAAGCAGCATTGACAACGTTATTGACTTAGTAACTAGTATTGAACAAATGAAGGTAGTAAATAAAAAAAACAACAGCTGTATTTGTGGACATAAAGTCGGCTTTTGATTGCGTAGAACACAACACTAATCTTCAAGATATGAAGGCCATTGGATTTGGAGGACGTGTATACAAATGAATAGCCAATTACCTAAAAGAAAGAGAAGTCTACATATCGACACAGGACGGCAACACCGGTCTTCATCATATTACTAGGGGAGTACCACAAGGAGGCGTCCTCAGCCCGATGCTTTTTAGCATTTCTCTCATAGGTCTCCTGAAAATTCTCCCAAAAACCGTTCACGTGTTTATATACGCGGATGATATCTGCTTCTGGACTTGCAGTAGATCTCTGTATACAAAAAAAGCACGACTACAAAAAGCCATTAACATTACCGCACGGTATCTACACCTCCGACGTCTGCACATATCGCCGGAAAAGTCAGCGGCGATGGCATTCACAAAAAAACACACGGACAAATACCCAATTGAAATAGACGGAAAGGAAATTCCATATGTCACGCAACATACTTTCCTGGGTGTCACTCGCGATAGGCAGCTGACCTGGAGCCCCCATGTAACACGCCTTACAAAGAAGCTCTCCTCTTTCATCAATATAATCAGGATGATTAGTGGAACCAAATGGGAATGCTCTGTCTCCGCACTTCTTGTCCTTTATAATGCCTTATTTCTCGGACTTCTGCGCTACAGCCTGCCTGCTATGCATAACATCTCACGTACTCTTTTAAAAGAACTCGAGAGTATTCAAGCGCAAGCTCTTCGCACATGTCTAGGGCTTCCTAAAAGCACTTCTAATTTGGGATCTCTTGCGGAAGCACAAGCGATTTCACCAGCCGTTTTAAGAACGCAAGAACGTTAACAGCCCATCTTCGTCACAAATCTTGTACATATAAGCATCACCTCACAAATATGGTAACAGAGAGACCATCATCTGGCTTTGCACAAGTTATCACACTCTTGGAGGATTACATCCCAACTTCTTTCGAAGCTGCGGTAATTCCAAGCTATCCACCATGGAGGTACCCTCACTTAGAAATAAAAACGAGTATTCCGGGAATCGCTTCGAAGGAAACAATGCCCACCCCCGTGATTACGCAGACAGTGCTGGAATACATAAACCGAACTTATGCCTCATTTAGACATGTCTTCACCGACGGATCTACAATGTCAGCATCATCAACCCTGGGAGCCTATATTCCCTCTCTGGACTCATGCATACAAGCAAGGTTGAGCCACGTTACGTCGTCAACAGCATCGGAACTCGCAGCGATTCGAGCAGCAGTTGCTCGCGTGGGAGCCGAGAGTCCTAGTTTTTGGGCTATGTTTGTGGACTCTAAAACTGCTCTACACACCCTCTCTACGACGAAGAAATGTAGCCCGAACTTGCAACTCGCACAGGATATTCTGGAAGCAACTCGCCAGCTTCATGCAAAGGGCACCAGTATATTATACAGTGGATTCCTGGTCACTCTGGTATAACCGGAAATGTTATCGGTGACAGAGCCGCTCGAAACGCTCATGAGAGCGCTATTACTGTGTTAATACCGTTTTCTAAATCAGATTCAAATAACTTAATTAGAGATATTGGCCAAGAACTAGCATCTTCCCTTTGGAGACATCCTCAATATCATTATTCCTATCTTTACAATATCGATCCCAAACTTAGATTT
This sequence comes from Ixodes scapularis, assembly GCF_016920785.2. Lineage (NCBI taxonomy): Eukaryota > Metazoa > Arthropoda > Arachnida > Ixodida > Ixodidae > Ixodes > Ixodes scapularis. The sequence goes on along the minus strand of NW_024609883.1, from coordinate 66,676,684 downwards.
CGGGCACCTCGGGGACTACCAAGGGCAGCCGAGACGGTCCTACATCGCTTGAGACTGAATGTGCATGGCATACACCAAAAGCTACCTTTATAAAATCGGTAGAGCTGAGTCTTCAGATTGTGATTCGTGCGGAGTCACCCATAACATCGAACATGTATTGTGTGAATGCAAGGACTACAGCCATGAAAGAGAGCTTATGAAGACAGACCTGAGGCTACAAAATGAACAAGACGTAAGCATTCGTACTCTGCTTGGTCCGTGGATCTCTGCTGCTGAGGGGTATAAAGCTACGAAAGCTCTGCTGAAATTTATAGCAGCTACTCGCTTACAGAAGAAACTGTATAGGGGCGTAGATGAACAGCAATGGCCGATGACAATTTCCAGTGAAACATTTTCGTAAGTTTTTTTCAGTTCTTAGTACTTTGGTTTTGTGTGTTTTCTCCCTCTATCTTTTTCTGTTTACCTTTCTCTCTTCTATTTTTATGATTTTCGCTTCCGTTCATTTCACAGTGTAGCAAACCAGCACCGGGCGCTGGTTCACATCATTGTTTAATAAACGCCTACCTCTCTCCTCTATCTAGAGGACAGCCGTTTTGATAGGAACATGCCCGCTACAGGCCGTGAAAGTTGCGAAGACATTTGGTAACTCTGCGCACAACTATATATAATCTGTTCACCCCAAGAACCGTAACAAAAAAAAAAAAAAGGGTACGTTTTTTTTGTTTTTTTTTGCGGAGCGGATCTCATTTTTGCCTTTATGTGTTGAATTAAGATATATGTATAGGTGCATCATCAGTTTTATCTCGTTTTATCGAGACGTATTCGTTTTCAAGCGTCAAAACCCTCGTTTTTTCCTTCGACAACCAAATCTAGTAGGAAATACTTCGCGCAGCGCATAATTGCGCAAAGCTTGCTTTTTCCTTTGAGGTGACGACGAGTGTGAGACAGAGAATAGAAAGGGAGTTCCCGAGAAAAGAGAGCCGCGTTATAAATAAACCATGCATGCATCGCAGAAAGTTCAAACTTCCCTGAGAATGCGAAGCTAGCGGTTGGGATAGAAGGCGGAAGTTCGAGAAGATATTTAAAAATAACCATTTTTGTTTCGTTCTATGAGCCGTCGCCTGTTTAAGCCTAATATCGTCGAAACAAGAATTTATATTGCGAACGCTTGAGGGTTTGCATCAGTGAAAAAACACTTGTCAGCAAGAAAGATAATCTTTCCTTTCTTGCTGACAAGTTCGATTAACTGGAATAGATGTTACAGGCGCCCACAATGTATTCTTTTGAACGAAGTTAGGCTTAGGTGAACGTCGGCTCACAAGGAAAGTTCGTTCTTCTCAACTAACTTTTGATCCAGGTAACGTCATGCTCTCAAACTTTCGCATTTTATCCCAACCGCTGGCGTTGCAATTTTTATTTAACCGTGCCGAAAAACACGGTTCTTTTTTCTCGAGAACTCCCTTTATGTCAAGGCCGCAGTGCTGAATTTATGACGTCACCTGAAGAAGGCCAACGCGGGGCCGTTAGAGATTGATGCATCAGCGTTCTGGCTGAGACTCGCGTCCCACCAGTGACGACACGGTTCCAAGCCGAACCTTGACGCAGTACTTGGACTCCGATCTGTGACCCCACGTAGGCCTTCTTCAGGTGACGTCATAAATCCAGCACTGCGGCTTTGTCGTCCACGTGACGGCGCAATTTTAATAGGCGGTTGCGTCACTCCCGCAAAGAAAACTAAATTAGAAAAAAAGAAAAACTACATTTCAAGTTTCTGCAAATTTTCGAATTTGAATAATATACTATTTAATTTTTTTTTCTAGCTCTGCTGTAAAGTGTTGTTTTTTCTCTCACGATTTTTTTTTTTAGTTATTTCTTCTCTGTCACATTTTATGTTTCCTGATTTTGACGTCGTTCAGTTTTAAATGTCTTCAAAGGAAAAAAAAAGAAAAGAAAAAGGAAAATACACGTTTCTTTTCTCGTGTTTTCTAGGCTCTGAATAATACAAAGATGTCACAGTCCAAGATTAAGTTCTCGACTCGCGGTTATATGATCGTGAATGCGATCGTGGAAGGACTGAGAAGATTGTCTGCTATTTCGTCTTCGCCCCAAGCGGCAGGTGAAAACGTCGAATAAACTGGCGAGAGAAGGCACTCTCCGCCTCTCTCTCTCTCTCTCTCTCTCTCTCTCTCTCGTTACAATTTCTTTAAAAAAAATGAAGAAAACATAACCTCGGGTTTAGATGTGTCGTCGGACTGCCGGCTGGCACGCTTTCCAGCTGCTCTAGGAAACGAGAAGATAACGCTCAGGTAGGAAGACGGCATGCACACTCAATTTTTTTTACACCATGAAGGGTGTAATTTTTTACATTCTTGTAAGCGTATATTGTTAGAAATAAAATAGTCAGGGTGCAGGCGAGCTGGTGGATGTTAACCAGGTTGAATATACCTGAGACTGGGGTAGAAAAGAACATAAAAGTCGAAGAAACAACAAGGGACAGGACAACGTCTCAAACGCAGCTACCAGGTTTATTTAGTCCTCCTTATATTGCTATAAGGAGGAGGACTAAATAAAGCTGGTAGCTGAGTTTGAGACGTCGTCCTGTCCCTTTCTGTTTCCTCGACTTTTATGTTCTTTTCTACCCCAGTCTCAGGTATATTCAACATGGTTTTCGTATATTGCTATTCTTTATTTACTGAAAATGACGTGCAGTGCTGAAGCTGTTGCAGGTAAAGCCCTTATATATATATAGGCGTAGACTTCGGGGGGGGGGGGGGGGGGGGGCAATCGGGGCTTTGCACTCCCCCCCCCCCCCCCCCCCCGGGCCCGGGCCATCATCCTTACCGAGACGCTGTTTAGGTGCCATGTAACGAGCTTCTAGTTGTGGCATGTAAACAAAATAACGCCCACGTTGGCTTTATTGACAAAATACGTGGGAAATGGAATCCCAACGTGCTTTCGTTAGCTTCAATCTCCAGCTCTGGCGAAGAAATAACGCGCCCCCCGCCCCCACCCCCCCGGGAGAAAGGAAAGTCTACGCCGCTGTATATATATATATAAACACTCAAAGAAAGGACACTTGAATATACAGCAAAGGCTGTTAATGAAGATAATACAAACACGTTTAGATTAATAACAACATTAAAGTGAAGACCCACTTCCTGAGATAAGTGGTCCCACGTCGTCGTGATTCAGAGATTTTGTTTTACGTCTTCAAGCGTGTCAATACACCTTGAACTCCGTTTCTACACCGTTAAGGGTGTAGACCATTAACCACCCTTTTACACCGTAAAGGGTGTGAATACACATTAACCACCATTTTACACTGCAAAGGGTGTAAAGACACAGTAACCACCCCGTTACACCATGAAGGGTGTAAACTCGTGTCAAACACCTTTTTTACGCTATTAATTTTCAGTGCCGTTATTTCAACTAAAATAACTTATATAACTGTAAAGTAGGGCAATAGTCGCATGGACACCACCTACATTTGTTGAAGGATGTGGAAAAGGGTGCCAAGCGGCAACACGTCCGATTCAGACAGCTTTGGAAGGAGGTTGTTTTAGCGACTTCTGTTGCAGCCTCAAGCAATCGGGAGAAGCTTCTCACGCCATGCCTGCCACTCTTTCTACTTTAGCAGAGAGAACGCTGTAGGGGAGAGGAGGAAACTACCCATCCTGGCGAGCAGGGAGCGTCGTGGGTGGACGCTCGTCCTGCTGCTCTAAACCTGGAACAGGCGATATGTCGAATAATTTCTACACGTGCGGCAAGGCGTTCTCGTTTGAACTAGATGATAACATTTCCCGAGGCTTGAAACCTTCCGTCTCACCCGAAATATGACAAAGGACTGGAACATTTGTTTACCGCGTCCCTCGCACTTTTAATACATCGCACAAGACAATCCGCAGGCGAGGAGTGTTTTCTTTCTCGTACAATGGTCACTTTCGCCACAGAAAAACCGTCTACAGACATGTTCGAACATGGATGAAGCAAAGAGGCGTCCAACATGCCTGAATCATATCCGCAGGAAATTCTGTCGTCATGACGGCTGCGAACAGCGTGAGCCTATAGTGATTGAGACTTTTAAATGTTAACGCAATACAAATTTTTTAAAAAAATGGCGTGGGGTTTGAAGATTAAATAAATTAATCTGAAACTGAAAACAAAGAATAAAAAAAAAGCAGTGGAGACAAAAGCATGATCACAAAAAGTTTTTCTTTTCTTTTATCTTTTAGTTTAATGTACATCATGGCAAACTTTCATCAGCCCTCCTATGCCCACGGCCGAATTCTCGTGGTGTAATCCCTTGTCGCTTTTTGGTAGGTTTATGACTTAGAGGGGCGGTGCAACGATATTCAATTGGAATATTTTTCACTTCACGAGCTTACTGGCACTATTGGGACCAACGATACTCGCACGCAACGCCACTGGCCAAGAAACTCCTTTGTTGCGGTGTAATTTCAAGGACAAAAGCGAGCGTTTTCATTTAATCTCTCCTTCGCAAAATTTGATGACGTAGCTGGGCGGTCGTAGTCTCCCCAGTGACGATATTTGAATGCGGCTCATAGATTAGACCCGAGCATTGCGCGGGAACTCGATTTGTGCTCGTGATAATCGATAGCTCGAGAAGCATTCGGGCGGTGGCCCGTGTCCATCGCTGCAACGACGACAATAGCCTAACCATAACAAATGTCTGGAACTCAGCGCGTGTCCTGTGCCTTGCCAACCCCAGCGCGTGGCTGGGGTTAGCAAGGCGGCATATAATCGTCTCCAGTTCACGTGGCCGCTTGCTCTGGCTGCGAGTTGAGGGGATGAACGCTGATGGTTTTTGTTTAATTTTTTCCCGCGACTTCTATTGCGTGTGGTGAAAAACGAACGGATGTTTCGCAGGTCATTAACGTCAGGCACCCGTTCTAAGCTGTATTTGCGCGAAGTGCAGAAATCGTTGCATCGCCTCTTTAAATGTTGGTGTCACTGCCTCTGCACATGCGTAGGCGTGATTTCGAGAAGGGTGAGAAAAGCGTACACTTTTGAATAATACGACGCTCCTATCCTTCTCTGTGTAGGCACATCTTATGACAGCCAGAATGTTGTAACTAAATAAAGTGGTTGATATTGTGTTGTGTGAGAAGTGTTAGGAACAACAAAAGGAGGAAGTATGTTCATTACGTTTTTGTTTATTCGTTGGTTTTACGGGTGCTGTCGCCGTACGGAGGGCATGGTTGATAAAATGCCGTCTTGGGACCCTTTCCATTTTCAGCGTTTTTCGCGAGCGTTCTGGTTATCTAATCGGTTTACTTTGCCTCGTAGGTAACTGACACAAAAAGGGGGCGTAGAAAGGTACCCAGGAAGAACAATCTATAGCTTGTTCATCGAGAAGGGTAACGGTCATCAAAACGTCACTCATCCGCACAAAAGCAAAAAAAGAGAGAAAAAAAAAAGAAGAAAAGAAGAAAACATTTACCTATCGTGTTTAGGGGATATACCTCCATAACGTAATGCGTCATCAGGTATGCCCAACCCGTCCATTAGATTTGTATGCGGCGACACCGATACAGTCCACGCCACTGTACTCCCATCGATTGACGCCCATGCCAAAATACAACCCAACTATTTTCGTCGTCTTTCTCTTTTATATTTTTTTCCTGACCCGTCGAATCAACGCTGAGGGCCCGGCCAGGCCGCATGAGAATTCTCCAAATGTACCTCGAGCCGCCAAGCCGCCGGCCCAAAAGGATAATAACAAAAAAAGAAAATAAAAAAAAAGGGAGGGGGGGGGGGGGGGGGGGGGCGATGCCCCGTGGTTCTCAAAACAATGGAAACGGTTGCCAGGTAACCTTATGTGTTCGCCAGGTTGGCAGGATCCGAAGCTATGCCGCCTGCGTCGCCTGTGTCGGGTGTTCTGCTGGCACAAATTGATCGAATCGCTACTCGTCAATTTAGGGCCTCGGTGTCTTTGGCTGGCTCCTCTTCGGCATTCCTGCGGCGTCTGCACCGATACATCGTTCATCACGAACCCCCGCAACGCATCAGCGTGGCCTGCCGATGCTGAATCAATTTGATTCGCCCGCGCGCACAAAAAAAGATGGCGCCCACTTTCGCTTTACGCGTCGTCTGCTCACTATATTTTCCCGCCCGCTGCGGGCGCAGACGCAATAAAAAAAGAAAAGCCGAGCAAACGGCGCGGCGTCTGCTGTGATGTCAGGGAAGAAAACCTCCAATAAGAGAGAGCGAGTCGTTTCCATGACAACGCGCGATATTTTCCCCTTTCAAACATTGCTACCCGCCTTCGGCTCGACGGACCAATCGGAAGAGGCGATGGAGGCGCACCCTCGCGGTGGTTTTTGGCGCGCGGCTCTCCGAGGGGCTGTGGAACAGTCGTACTATTCTGGCCTAGAGCTACGGCGGCGACCGGCGCTCATGTTATCGGAGATTCTGGTTTCGAATTTGCGGCGGCGTGCGCGATGATGGCCTTACAGGAAGTTGGTCCCTGTACTGCGTTTTCCGGTTCCAAGAGTGGTAGTAGTTCGGGAATCCCTTTTTTGTGCGAATGCGGTGGCTCTGACCGATTCAGTTTTCTGGTGAGTGAATGGGTTCTATTTTTTTTTAAAATCTTTTCTGGACCTAAAGTCATCACAGGTACTTTTTTTCTTTTTTCTTTTTTTACGTGGTTTGTGGCGTTGAACGACCGACACTTCATATGGACACCGAATTTCATGCAAACAGCCGGCTTGCAAATCGAAGGAATCAGCTTGCAACAAGTAAGTGGCTCTTCTATTCTCATTTTTTTGTTTTGTCTGTTCGGGGAGGTCTGTTTGCAATGCTTAGTACATGTTTCGTTGTAGATTAGTTTTGGGAAGGGGGGAGGGGGGGGGGGTGAGGTGACGGAGAGGTTCGATCCTTTTTATAAATTTAAGTCACGATGTAACCCCTTATTAAGACGATAGGAAGTCACCTGTCTTTGGCGCGTCGGATGCGTGCACGGTCGCGACATTCAGTGAGAACTGAAGCTCCGTAATAGGACAGATAAAATGGAGAGGGTTTTATGGCATCGTAGAAGAAAAAAAAAAAAGTAAAGAAAAGCGTATAAAATTCTGAAAATTGCCCGGATGTCCGGCCACTGCCGCTCGCCACGCCACCTGCTTTCTGGCGCTCTCCGCTCCTGTTTAGTAGTGGCGGCGTCCATTTCTCGCTTTGTGTGTCCTCCACACAGCCACAATAGATAGACAAACAACCAAACAATCAGTTACATACACACAAAAAAGAAAAGAAAGTAAGTAAACGAACAAAAAAAGTCGTTCCGCCTGGCTGCAACGTGTGACGGTTGAGGGGGTAGTACGCACTCTTTTTGTCTCTTATCTATGCCGTATGCGCAGTTTTATTTTCACTGCCAACTGGCTCCGTAGGTAGCCCTGCGCACGGACAGTATGCTCCCAAAAGGAACGGAAGCGGACATTAACCGAAATTAGAAGAGATATAAGAGCAAAACAAAAAACACACTGAAAAGAGAGGAACAGGCGAGCGAGCAGAACGATTGTTCCTTTTGTAGAACGTCGGTAGTTACGAGCTCTGCGCGCACGTAATACCACGGCAGAGCGTCACTGACCCTCCGTCAGTAGGTTCGTCTCTCAGGAGAAGAGCTTCCACCCTTATTAACCGGTTTCGTTGATAATACTTGCGTCTATGTTCTCCTCCCCACCTCTTCCTCCTCCGAGTTTACCTTTTCTTTTCTTGTTTATTGACTTCCTCATTGTGAGAGCCCGGCAGTCGGTCGGCCAAAAAAGCATTCCGTCGTCCGTCGTCTGCAATCAAATTCGCATCATCGCCAAGCCGCCATTTTCCTTTTTTGTTGTTTTGTTTTTACCATATTCTTTTTCCTCCTTTCTTCACTTCGCTAGCGATGCATGTTTTTTTCCTGCAGTCCAGTCGCTTGTCTTTTTGTTCATTTTTTTTTTGCTTTCTTTAACATTGCCTTTCATCTCGAGATACGTTTTATTGCTTCCATTTTTCCTTTTTAAACGCAAACTTTCGTCTGGCAGCGAGGCGCGCTTGCTTGCATGGATTTTCGCATTTCCCTAAACGTAATTTTCGCCTATCCGGTTTCGTCTTGCGCACCGCGTCCACGTGCTACGCTAGCCAAAAGCTCAGTTTCCAAGCAAAAATGAACGAAAAAAAAATCACGCACGAAAAGACAAGGTAAAGCAAACGCACGCTCCGAACCTGACGTACGTTCAACAATGGCGGCGCTCGTCAAAAAAAGCAGACGGGCCAGTCAAACCGAACGGGAACGCGCTCAGCAACTTCGGGTTCGCTTGATATTTGTTTGTTTTGTTTATTATATATATGTACACATTTTTAATCTTTACTCTTACGATATCTCTCTAATCGCCTTCACAATACTTTTTTTTCTTCTTCTTTTTAACGCGATTACGTTGAGCAGACGGCTCGATGACCGACGAGCTGCCAAGACGGTGATAGCAGACGACAAGCGCGCGCGCGTCGCTTGTCGATCGTCTGCTACCGAAGTTGACAAAATTCTCGGCATCTCAAAAGAGTTCAGAGAGTCAAACCGGTAAATGTTTAAGTCTGTAGTCGTTCGAAGCCTGAAAGTATCCATCTGCAGTCAATAAGAATTCGGGTTTAGCTGATATAGGAGCACCAGAAGCCGAATGTCGAATTCTGACGTAGTTGGGGCAAAGTAGCAAAACACTCAATTTGTCGATTGGGACGTACTGAAATTCAAGGGGTTCGTGCCAATAGTTTCAGTTTTCTTCCCGGTTATGCTTTTTTTATATTGTAGTTAATACTTTAACTATTTACTTTAGTTTTTGTCGCCCAACCCAACTACGTTATATTCCCACATGCAAACGTCACAGGAATACAATCTACAAGAACAGTTTTTCTTCCTCGCGCAAACATCCTAAAAATCCGCGCACGGATTTTTATCGAATGAAGGCCACCCCGAATACATTACGCGACTTCAGGTGTCTGGCCAATTTGCGGCAGCTTTTGTTGTCTCGACTTTCGGACGCCTTAACGAAGCGGCTTCCGTTTTGCGTCCTTGACGATCAGGCGGCTCGTCTTCCTTCCATTTTGTATAATATGGACCGCATGCGGGACTCTACCAGCCATCCCGGCCAATCCACTGCCGTCTGAGTATCACGTGATCTTCCGGAGAAGCACATCCACGACGCGGTGTCACGTGTCCACAGCGAGAGCTGGATCGGATAAATTGGCTCGTAACATCCGCTGCACTCCATCGTAAACTCAAACGGAGTGTGTGTGTATATATATATATATATATATATATATATATATATATATATATATATATACACGTTTATGGCCAGTTATTTTACGCACGTTTCGCTCTCCAAGTCTTATATACGCTATGTGTACACTACGGCTGTTCTCGCACCTTTCTCCTTACGGTACACGTTTTCTTCTACGGGACGAGCCAGGTTGTTGCTTGTTCGTGGTTAAGTTTATCGCGTGCGACCTCCACTGTTTTTTTTTTTTTTCTCTATATACAGCCACCCATTCGCGTGTATAGAAGCGCAGAAAGCGAGCTACAAACGTGTGACTTGTTTTTGTATTTTTTTTTTCTCGCTCGTGTCTCTTCTATTGTTTCATGTCGGTGTGTGGAGGTAAAAAAAAACAAAAACGAACAAAAAACACCGACGGAAAAAAAAGAGCGCCGAGTGGCTTGCTCACGGAGGAGCCGGGGTGGGCAGGTGTACTAGGTTCGGGGCATTCCGCCTTTCTTGCTGCCTGCAAGTTCACCGGGTTTGGCAGCGTCGAGTCCTCCCATGCGGCGGGGAGTTGGGAGGGAGGGGGGGGGGGGGGGGGGGGGTGTAAAGACCCGCTTCGTGCCTGAGCTTTCGGCGCAGGATGATGTGATGTGAACGAAGCCCTTGCGACGACGAGTAAGCGTACATCAAAGCGTAAGACGATTCTTTTTTTTTTCCCCAAGTTTTTTGTATATGTGTGTGTGCCTTTTTCAGCGAGGCGCTCGCTCCAGCGGGTTCACACATTCCTGATGTCGGTGTTTTTGTATCCGCGTTATGTGTGTGTGTTGTTCGAGTTATATACGTGTGTAGCATTTCGCGTTGTTTCTTGCCGAGATGCGTTTTGGGCGATTTGGAATCGGTTATGTGTTTTGTTTCGGCGGTAAACCCGGATGTGGAGCCAGTCGTATAGGGTTTGGGGCGGGGTGAAGTTGTCCCTCTCGATACATATATATACAGGGAGTTCCCGAGATATGAGAACCGTGATTTTTTTCGGCTTGGGTCAATAAGCTATGCATCGCAGAATGCTGAAACTCCGTGAGAATGTGAAGCTAGCATGTGGGGCTCGAACGCGAAAGTTCGAGAACTTAACTTACAGCTGGATCAAAGAATAACTGAGGAAATTAAAATTTTTCTGCGAGCCGACGTTCATCTAAACCTAAATATCGTTAAAAAAAAATGGCATTGTGAACACTTGGGGGATTTCTATCGGTAAAATCAATCGTCATCGACAGAGAAAATATTGTTTTCTTTCTGGGTGACAAGTTGGTTTCGCTGAATGAGACGCTGCATGGGCCCACAATGTCATTTCTTATTTTTGACCACATTAGGCTTAGGTGGACGTCGGCTCGCAGAGAAATTTTGTTTTTCTCAATTTTCTTTTGATTCAGAAAAGCAGTGACTCTGCAAAAGTTGCGCAACACTTTAAAACTAGTCTTTTTTTTCTTTTTTTATTTACAACGTTATACATTATAACGTTGTAAATAAAACATATATATATATATATATATATATACAAGGTGTTTCACGAAAAATGAACAAATTATATATTGCGAAAACTACGCGTCGCAAAAAAAAAAAAAAAGGCTTGTGTCGTTTTGGTCCTGGGCCAGGGGCCTTTTTAAGAAAATTATTAAAGCTCGGAATAATTAGATTGTTAATTATTTTTGGCGTAATTACCTTTTTTAATGTTGTATTTAAGGTCATGGTTTCAATTAAAAAATTGCTCAGCATCGTCGAAAAACACTAAATCGACTAATTTCAGAACGATAGAAGACACGCGCAGCATTTCACGGCTTTCCGAAAAACGGCACAAATTTCGGTTTGCAATCGGAGCGCATCTCTGCCCCGACGGTACTGCGCCCCCTGGAGAAATAGTACAACCAGCCTCTGCTGCGTTGCGCGAGGACAGCGCAGCAGACACAACCTTACACAATATAACACAACCTCCGAGGACTCGAAGACTCGCCTCGGGTTGTTCCCGTTCTCCGGGGATTATTATCGTTATTCTTGTCCAGCTCGCTGCACCTTGGAATTAGTTCCATTAACAGCATACTCTTCATACATTCGTCCCACTGCTCTTACGTCATGCAAAAGACACGGAGTTTCTCCGCGGATACGATGGCAGAGAAATGTCTGCGGACACGCCTAAAACATGTTCCAAGCAGGTTTGCATTATACACGCGTGTGTTTTGAACATGTCTGCAAACACGCCCTGGGCATGTCCGCAGTCCCACCGACGGCGACAAACAGCCGACAGCGACGAACCTCGAGCATGCTTGCATGCTGTAAGCGATAACGTTCGGCAGACTTGCAGTGGCTCTCGGTACTCGTGAAGCCTAAGCACGAGAGAGACTTGCAAAAGTAGAGACGCTTTCAGGCAGAACTGTGCATGGGCGCCGCCATGACCGACTTTCGGTGTCTGTTTCCTCTTATTCCGGTCGCTTTACTTCGTCATTACCACTGCAGGACAGGTTATTGCCACTTTAGGCGCTACTACGTCCTTCTTCCGATCAAGGCTCGTCGGTTGTTTTTGTTTTGTCGCCCTACTGGGGCGTGGGGCGTAAGTATACCGTGACCACGGCTTAAATTGTCCATAGAGCTTCACACAAGGGGAGACAAATGTGGTACAATTAACCGACCCCCCCCCCCTTCTTCCCCCCCCCCCCTCCACACACACACACACTCACAAATGTTGAATCATTTTCTCGTGATGACTAATAAAAAAATGACACGTGAGCGTCTAGCGCACCGGCCGTCCCATAGCCTGCAGCCGATACGATGAAACCGACGCAGCGAAACAACCGCCATGGGAGGGCTTTCCATTGAAACAGAGCCAAGTCGAGGGGCGTGCAGGTAGTAGTCGGTTTCCCCCCGTGGGACCCGCGGGAACTGTCACTAAATGAACCGCGGAAGCTTTGAGGACGAACGAAGAAAATAGCTGCCGGATGTGCGGTTCAAACGGCGTGGCGTGTGACGCATGATTCCGCGGCCAAGGGAAGCGAACCTTGAGCGAACTGTGCTTTCACTCATAAAATTTGCTTTGCTGCATTTTTGTTTTTGCTTGCGCGAAGAGAGATTTTATGCCAGAAAATTTGTGCACACGAAGTAACTGTATAATGCACCCCCGCTTACGGGCACTTGAAACGTCGTCAGAACGAACTTTTTGAAAGTAAAATTGGAGAACCAAAGCCGATTGTTTAAAGCTGTTTGTACAGGCCCCTAAGGCAAGCCCGTGAAGCAGGGATATAAGACGTTTATATATCCATGGTTACGTCCTGATGTGGACATAACAATTCGTGGCTCTCTGTCATCAAAGAGCATGCCAAGTTATCTTGCATACATTGACGGCTTGATTGGATTATTGATAATACGCACTAGCAAATAATATTACCCAGAACGGTGCATGCTGTTTCGAAGCATCATCTATACAGAAGACACCCAATCATACACGACTCCAGTGATTAATGCGGCGCTCTGACGTATTCACGATACATTATGGGAATGTGATGTACGGTATATGCGTGGCCCTTATAGCGTAAGAGAGCATGCATGCATTATGAAGCCATGCGTGATGAAAACATGTTGGTTTGGCGAGTTAAGAACGTAAATATACTACAAGATCGACGCGCGGTCACAAAAGAGTATACGTGTCGGGTGTACGGTATTCCGTTCGCTTTGATTTAAGTTTCGAGCTATAAAGTATTGGAGAGAATGGATCATGTCACCTCCGCGACAAGGGGCACGTCGGGCCAAAGTCACTTAGAAGCCATAGTGTTAAATTTTCTACTCCATGCACCTATATACCGAGGGCTAGCGTTGGGCATAGATTTGACCCGTGTGCTATCCTCGGCGTTCGTCTGGAAATCTCGTTCAATCAGACAGATCGCTAGTGCCAAAAGAACGCTGACACAGCACTTTTTTTCCCCAACATGTGACCGACGCTAGCATTTTTCTAACTATCTGGTGTTGGTCAGAGTCGACCCGAGGACCCCATAATTCCTCGCGTCGCGTGATGCACCCTGGGATCCTCCCGAGGCCTCCTGGGATTTTCCGGAGCGGTACTCCACAAAACCTGGCGTTTTCAAGGGCTTAGGACATGATACAAGGAAACTCAGTTTACCTTAAAATGGTAAAATCATGGTTTGCGCACGAGCTTAGAATTGCCCTAAGGGAAAAAGCTCTATATCTATAGGAAACAACCAAAGTGCCAGTGCCAGTATGGACAATGTTGCTTCCTTAGTCACAAGAAGGGTAAAAAGCTAGCGTGCGAAGGACTAAGCAACTAAACAAGTGACGAGTCACAACTAAACATTTACTATACAATTAAAAAGAAAATATTAGGCTCTTGGATTTCCTTTGCTGCCACCCGCCTCGGAGAACGACACAACACACTGCAGGTTCAACAACACGTAGTAGTCAATTATCGACTGTCACCGCCGCGCGCGCTGCACGACCCAAAAGCGCGCTTACTTCCGCGCCGACCAACACGCGAAGTGACCGCTCTCGCTTCTTGACCACCTCGCGGTGGGGATGGCCAGAGACGTTTTAACGTGCGGGAACTTTGGTCGAACGCTTTGGACTATACCGGGTTTCCCGCAAGTTATGAATCAGCGCTTGTCCTGTTCCTCTCCTGGTTCTCTGTTTTCGTTTCTTGCCCGATGTTTACCTTCTTTCTTTTGTGTGTGTGTGTGTGTGACTAAGAAAGCAACCAACGGCGGTGCGCTGCACGCGGTCAATCGCGATATCTCATCAGGATGCCGTCGATATTACCGGGAACCAGTCGGAAGCAACCAGTCACGTGCGCGATGGGGAGGTTCGCCAAATGACTCTGCCTGCACGCTACCCTGATGTCGGTGACCATCGTTGTGGCTAAATAAAGTTCGGGTCGATGGTCGTGTACGGTGTAGGTATACCCCCCGCCCCAACTGGTTTCTCGGGGTCTAGAACGCAGCTGGATCGCCTCTCCCTCCGTCATGTATGAGCTACGCTCGGGCAGCGCCTAAGCTGACAGTGCGCTGGGAGCTACGGGCTCGCCTGACCAATGAACGGCTTCCTTTTTATACACCCAAACCCCGCTCTTTCCGCGTGGGTTCACCGGGAGAAACCGCGTTCCACATACGACGTAGTTTAGAGAAGCGTTTCGGATGATTGTGTATACTCTGCGGTTTATACAAAGTCAATGTTTGAGATAATCGATAAGCGGAAAACGATAAATGTACGAAAAATCACTTTCTAGCAGCTTTTGCTATAAACAGAGTTGTGCTTAAGTGGAACAACAATACGCGAAGCGTTCCGGATAAGAAAAGCAAACACGAAGCGAAAAGAACCGGCGTTCCAAAAATTTCGATAGTTCCAGAAGGAATATGTTTGAACGTTAATTTGACTGGAACCTATACGTGGAACTAGATTGTGAGTGTAATATGGGATGGGAGCGTGATCACGTGGCCAAAGATAAACGTATGCGATTGGTCCAAAGTATCCGATATACCTCCCGCCACACTCTCAGGCGTATATACGGAGGACGGGCTGTCGCTCTGGCAGATGTCTGTGCATACCAGCTGCCTCCCCGGCAACCCGGCTGCAAAATCATCGCATGTGTCAGAGAGGTACGCTCGTTTGCCGTACGCTCCCCGCCGGTCCCTTTGAGGTCAGTTCATGCGGCTCCGATCATCATGTAGGTCAATGGGAGTAAAAGATGTCAAGGGTGTAAAAAAAAAAGCATGCGACTCTGGTCATGATGTAGGTCAATGGGAGTAAAAATGTCAAGGGTGTAAAAAAGCATGCGGCTCCGATAATGATGTAGGTCAATGGGAGTAAAAATGTCAAGGGTGTAAAAAAGCATGCGGCTCCGATCATGATGTAGGTCAATGGGAGTAAAAAATGTCAAGGGTGTAAAAAAAAGTGAGGAGGCGGAAGAAAAAAAAAAGAGAAAGAAAATTGTAGGGGAAGGAAGGAGGGGGTAGATAAGACCTTCTGATCACAGAGGGAGTCAAATGATTATGAGAGTAAAAAGGGAGCAAACGAATTGACTTAGCCACCCGGGAATAAAAATTGTCGGCGAATTCGAAAGGAAACAAATTAGTTGAGCCAGCTTGCAATGAGTAAACTACCAGCAGAGTCAAGTAGTGTGAATTAGCCACGAGCCAGTAAAACTGTCGATGGATCGAGTCAAAAGAGATCAAATATAGCCTCCAGGGAATAAAAGTGCCGACGGAGAGCGAATACGTTGAAATAGCCTTTGGGGAGTAAAGTTGTCAGCGAATTGAATAAGTAGAAAATAAGTTGAGTTGGCTTATAGCAGGGGTCTCAAACACGCGGCCCGCGGGCAGCATGCGGCCCGTGACTAGCTGGGACGCGGCCCGCAGAAGACCGGCTGCGAGCTCTGGTTTCCATGTCTCGAGCGCTAGAAACGACATGTGTCATAGTGATCTCATCTTGTCGATTAATTTTCACTCGAAAAGTAGCGCTGCTCTTTTAATGTATGCACACATTTTATACTTCTCTGTGTTCATTTGACCTTTGTTTCGCTATATTATTTTGCTTCCCTTTTGGTAATGTACAACAATTCCACTACCAGTCTGCAACTTCAAACTATTTGTTGAAGGATGCATGCCGGCTGCGAAAACTCTCGCTTAAAAGCAATTCCTATGAGCTCGGGATTCTCCCCTTCATAAAATATCACAGTTGAAAGACGAGTATTTGCTCAGAATGGTATAATAACAATTGTAAGGAATTCAAGACCTGTCAAATTAAATTGTTGTTTCTTATAGACTTCTTGAGCTGGGAATGACAGATTACTTGCTCTCTTGTTCCATTAAAAATGCCAGTACGTTGCGGGTCAGTGTAATTTTAATTTCTGCTATAATATGAGGTCAGGGCCCAGAGTAGTCATATAAACAAATCTAGTTTAAAGATGTCACTGGCAAAACTGTGAGTTTACGGAAAGCATAGCGCACGAGGTCTCTTCTCATTAAAATCTTCTACCCCCCCCCCCCCCCCCCCCCCCCCCGTCGTACGTTGGCCTTCGGCCTCTCCGGTGTAGGCTATCTGGCCACCGCACTGAAATGAGTTTGTGACCACTGGCTTATAGGGACTCATGAGTCGAACAGGAGCAAATGGACTGCATCAGCCCTTCCGGGGAGGGAAACTGTCGACGGAACCAAAAGAGAGCAACTAAGTTGAATTAAGGGAGCAAAACCGCCCACGAAGTGGAAAGGGAGCAAATAAGTAAGACTTGGCCTCCATGGGAAAGAACCTGCCGACGGAGGCCGAACAGAGATGATAAGTTGAATTATCCTACAGGGCGTAAAACTGTCAATGGAGTTAAAAGAGAGCATATGAGCTGAATTTGACTCCAAGGAACGAATATTGCCGACGAAGACAATAGCGATAAAATAGGTTGAACTCTTCCAGGAAGTAAAATTGTCAACAGAGCCACAAGGAAGCAAATAAGTTGCATAAGCCGGAGCAAAATTGTCAACGGGGCAAGAATAGGGTAACATATGCAAAGGGCAATAACACGCAATACGAATATATTATACAGGGTGAAGCCGTAAGAACCAGCTCATTTGACACGTCTTGCAAGATTTTAATTCTAATCCATACCCGAAACCAAGCACGCTAACGTCGCTTCGCAAAAAAAAAAAAGAAAGAAAGAAAGAAAAGTTTTATGTCTATTTTTTTAGAACTCAGCTGGCGAAGTGTCAAAACAGTGCAACAATGTCGGCCGTGAATTTCCTCTTGACCTATACCGGATGTTGGTCGTCTGCACACTGGTTAACCCAGCCATGCTCCCAGGTGGTCACCGTTCGTATATCTCTCCTTACAATTATTACTTATCGCTATATTATCCCGCTCGTCGCCAGCCTCTACTATAAGGCGTCCTCAGCATTTTTGCGTTCAGCGAGCCAACTGGGGAGCGGGCTTGCAAAACGATGAGCAGACGACGAACAGGCCGGTCTGTGGGACATTGGAAAATATACGGCCGCCATTTTCGCTTCATTTGTAATAAGTACTTCACCATCTCCAAATTGAGCTATAAAAAAAAACAAAAAAAACATCACACATTTGTTTTTACGAGACGATCGCTCGCGTGCGTGGGTTCAGGTGTGTGCGTACGTTTGGAATTTGAATTTTGCGAGGCCACGTGGCCGCTTGTTCTGGCTCCCGAGTTGAGGGGATGAGCAATGCTCATAATTCTAATTTTTTTTTTTTTTTTGCAACTGCCACTGCAAGAAGAAATAATAATAATAAAAAAAATATTAAGAGAAGCTTATTTTGTTATTAACTTTAGGGAGTGGTTCTAGGTAGTGTTTAGCGAAAGTAGAAACATCGTTTCATGACCCCTTTAAAGCCGCAGTAACATTCATCACACGCCGTATATCCAAAAGACACGGAGTTTCTCCACAGACAAGATGGCAGATAATCGTCCGCGGAAACGCCTGAAGAATGCATGTCCGCAGACAGTTTTTGTGCGACCAATGTAACGCGTCTCAGACAGTCTGTGCAGACATTTTATTGTATGATGCATTAGCGATGCGATCTCGGCTTTACGCTGCTTTGCGGGTGCTTCAGACGAAGATGTGAGCAAACATCACGCTCTGCAAAGCACACACACACACACACACACACAAAAAAAACGTGTATATTTTTTTTTGTTATTTTTGTCTCTGAACGCTAATGACGTCACTCTAGCAATGCCGTCAGCATGACGTCACTAAGCTCCGGTGTTTCCCACAGATTAGCGCTCGGTTCGAAACATCGTTCAGGCCGGGCGTTACACGGTAATAGTAACGTAGTAACGAATTACTTCTACCTAGGTACCCTTTTAGTTAACAAATAACGTATTTAGATTTTTTTTTTTTTTTAGAAAAGGAACGAGTAACCTATTTAGTTATTTTTAAGGCACAGTAACGTGTAACGGTATTTCGTTACTTTTGAGGAACAACGTGTACAACACCTTTTAAAAAACAGCCCTATTTTAATAGGAACCTGAGCGTGCGTCTATTGCAACAAAAACAAATGGGCAAATCGAAAAACAAAAAAAAAAAAAACAAAAAAAAAATTAAACAGTATGACAGTAAAGCAACGTTTATCGCTGAACACGTCGGTCGAACTTTACACCTGGAATGTACTGTACCCGGAGAACACACGAAGGTTCGTTGGTCGCACCGATTCTAGAATCGTGTACAGACCTAATGTAAAGACGGAGGTTGACAACACAGGGAGGCACAGAACCCATTGTCAACTTGAAACTTTAGAAGCAGAGAGAACAAAAGAGAGAGAGAGGGGAATGCCAGATTCACCAGCTCTTGCTGAAGCACAATACTGCCGTTCCTTCGAGCACGTCGCTAGAACGACTCTTCAGCGTCGCTGAAGACGTATACTCTCAACGAAGCGGGGAAACATAACTGATGAAAATTTCGAGAGGCATCTACTGCTCCAATGTGGGGTCTAAAAGAAAACAATACACCATGATAAAAAAACAGATGCGTATTTGCTCGTCAAAGTAACAAGAAAGGTAACTCGCTACTTTTGAGGTAAAGTAACGCGTTCCTTTTGAGAATCGGTAACGAGTAACGGCATTTTGTAACTTTTTTTTAATAATGTGTATACATGTCTGGGTTTAGGCCCATTCACACAGGCGCGTCTGTTTACGTTTTCTTACATTACTTTACGAATCGGCGGGACATTCGTACTTCGAATGCTGCCTGCAAAGTTCCATACGAAGTACAGAGGTCCCGGCTACTCTCGTCGCAAGCGGACGCAAGCTCCCATAACGCGACGTAGCGTAACGTACGAAAAACCGGTGCTGTGTGAACCAGTCTTCCAGACTTGTTCCTCTTACAGCGTCCCTCTAAGTCGCCGGACAGTGTTTGTCGGGCCGGTGGGGACCGGGCCTTTTTAAATCAATGAAACGAAGTTACGCTACGCTACTCCGTCGATAGTGAGAGTGTGCGTTCGATCTCACGACGCGGTCGCCGGGAGAGTCACGTTCACAAGGCCAACGCGTATACGATAGAGTACCTGTTTTCCGCGGCACGCCACACGCACATACATCGTGAGTGTCCGCGTGCGTGCGTCTGTGCGTGGGGTCTGGCCTCGCGTAATTAGCCTCATTATCGTAATTGGTCACGTCTGCGGCCTCATATCGCGGTCCCTCCCCTCCTCCTCTTCCTTCCTCCCCCTCCCTCAGTCGCTTTCTTTCCGAGGGGGGACTTTTGTGCCTTGCGCAAGGCTCGCAAAGAGGAGGGTATACGAATGCACTAGTCTTGCACTACGATGGTTACTGTTGACGCAAGGATACAAGGAAGACTCGTAATGTGGGGTACCCACTGGCGGCCAAAGCTGAGTGCATAGCTGTGCTGTGCACGTGCCGACGGCGATCTTCCAGAGTGCTTTTACAACGTGAATTCCACACTTTCAAGATTGCCGGTCTTGGGAAACTATAAGTGAGCGCTCGTCCTGAGCAAGCCCAGTGAGCAGCGCACTCAAATATAAAGTCCACTACACATACCCCCCCCCCCCCCCAAAAAAAAAAAAAAAGAAAAGAAAAAAAGCTATCAATCAACATCGGCGATAACCCACACCGCCTGGTGATAGTTATGGAAATGCAGAGGATAAGCAAATTGGCGGAAAAAAGAAATCATACTTTTGGTTCCTAATTTCAAGGCTAGGTGGCGCAAGCTACCGCCCGTCATAAAGGGTTCAGCCGTTAGCATTCATTCTTTGGGCGCGAAGCGTGTGACTGGATCTGAGTTTTCGCATGCACAACACTGACGCGCGCACCACTCTTTGTCTCTACGCGATGAGCACAAGTTCATGCCGAACTCTGGCCCAGCCCTCATGACCGATACATAGTCAGAGTGCTTGCCCAAACGGTTGTGGACCAGGAAAATTGGTGTGGTGGCTATAAGGGGGCGCGCAGTTCCGCAGAAAAATCCGTTGTTAGTTGCATTTCAGGAAGAGCGAACGCGCGCAGCTGATTGGTGCTCAAATGTGCTGGAACACGCGGATACCCGTAGCTTCGACGGTGACTTCGCCACAGAAAGTTGTCCAAAATAGTCATATTTACTAAAATCATTACGATTATTCATATTGTTTGCACTCGGGGTCTTTGTAAAACCGTTATAAAAAAAGTTACATAAAAAAATTGGCAGCGATTTTAACCTTTAAAGAAAACCTTAAACGGTCGTTTCGAGGAGTGAAGAACATAGATTGCTAATTGATTTCCCGTGAAAATTTAATGGAAATATACAAGGAGGGATAAACGGACAAATATCCCGAAGGGTTCCCTGGGAAAAGCATTGTATGCTTTACAAGCACACGCGCAACAATAACGAGGGAAAAGAACCCACAGTAAGTGGTGTTAAACCGCAAACACAGTTTTTTTTTATTTTACAATGTATAATGTTATTCACGAGGCTTGGGACGATAAATATAGTGTTTGCGATGGTAAATTTGTTGTTGGCCGCATGTGTTTTGGTGTGTGGTGCTTATTGTGTGAACAGAATAGCCGGTGATAATACAAGAAAAAAAAAAACACGTAATAAAAATTTATTTCGCACGCCATTATATATATATATATATTATCGCGCCAACGTTGAGATTATTTCCGTGTCCGAAAATAATCATTTCCGTGTTCGTAAATGATTCCCGTTTCTATCTGAATGAGCTTTTTAGCCGATTGCGCTTTTGCAATCAATAGTACGTGATGCGGGTTAAAGACCGCAGGCTAAGAACGTTGCAAATCGCTGGCTAAATTGCTTGTGTGAAGCATAAACGCCATACGAAATCCAAAAGATGACCTACAACTAACCGTCTACGCCTGAATTCAATACGTTTGACTTAAGCGAATAGAATAACATTCAGGAAAGAAGAAGAGTAACGGATTGGTCCAGATACGCATGTCGAGAAATGTCAATGTATGTGTCAAAATATATATGCGGAGTTCGTCTGCTTCTTTTACACGGGTTGTGGTGACGTCAGAACGCCGAGCTCTGACGTCAACAAAACCCCGGAAAAAGGAGCAGACGAACTTTCGTTCCGCATACCAGCAAAGTATACATTAGTATATCAGCGGTACAGACGCCTGCAAGTGCGGTCTCTGTGTGCCGCCATCTTGCTACTGGTATGCGTAGACCAGTGTTGTCCACGTTCCTCCAAAACAGGAACGAAATCTCGTTCCTCGTTCCTTCTCAATCTTGGAACGAGTTCCTGTTACAAGCTCCGGTGGTTCGAAATAAACGCGTTCCCGTTACATTTCAAAGATTGGAACGTGTCGTTACATTAACGCCACGTTTGCGTATTTTAATGAAATATTGCTCTGGGTAATACGTGGATAAGATGAAGCGAAAAGCGAGCGAACATAACAACATTGAACACGTGTCGAGTCGCCAATGTCAGTTCTTTGTTTTCGACTTTCTCTCGGACGCTTTTTCATCCCTTGTAAGTCTGAAGTTTAAATAGTCGATAACAAAAAAAAACCCTGCTAAATTCGGGTAAAATTATAGACAAAAAAAAAAAAAATGACCTGCCGTTTTTTTTGTTTTTTCTGATGCAAGGTCGTTCCCCCGTTCCTCGTAAAAGGAGCGCGTTTCAGGAACGTCGTTCCTTGGAACGCTGTTCCGTGGCACGCTCTTCCGTGGCACACTGGCGTAGACCGTCTTATAGTCAAGCCCTGCCAAGGCGTACCCACTGTTGCCAGACTGACGCCCAAACAAAGCGTTATGCATCCACGGTGGCCAGACTAGCTTCTGAACCGTAACCGCTTGTAGACTTCTATGTATACTCCTGCGAAGTCTATTTAAGAGACAAGGGAAAAAAAAAAAAAAAACGGCCATGTGATGTTACGCTTTGAAGTCATGTCTGAAATACCAGTGCGGTTGAATCACGTTCAAATCGAGCCTGAACTCAGCGTTGACGCTCACGTCTCATGTATTTCCGTTCGTCTATACCTCAAACGGCTGCGATTCCCGAAACATTTTCTTGTTTTGCTTTGTGTGTGTGTTTTTGTTTTTCGCAGACGAACAGAAATGACATTATAACTCGTGATCTATCATATTTACTCCACAATTCGTAGGAACGTTACTCTCTTCTAATTTATGCTACCCATTCGTCGAAAGACAGCGAAACACACTTGTTGTTATCTAAGTGTAGAAGGGTCTGCACTTTGAAAGGCAGCATGTTGTGTGTTTTTTTTTTTCTTAAAACGAAATTACCAACACTGACATTTAGATTGTATGATGAATAATTCATAAGTGTTGTATTTTTTCCGTTCAGCCATAGAACAAATAGTATCTTGAGATCAATACTGATTGCTACATTGAAAGTCAAATCACTCTCAATAAATAAGTGAAAAGTGTTCGTCACCTTGCGGTTAGTAGCTTTGATTCCTATGTCACGAACCACAGTGTATAGCGAGCCGGCATTTAGCGTTTCGTTGATCTCGTTTTATTCAAATAAATGCTCGTTCTCTATCCTTGTCACCAACGATAGGCTGTAACGCACGCCATCAATGACTGCTAGTATGCATTTACAAAGATCTAACAGCCGCAGCAAAGACAAGGCCTAGCAAGGTAAATTCAGGGAGGGGACAATTCAAGAGCTCGGCACAGTTAGCACGTACACGTGATTGTCGGTTAAGTTGTTCTCAAAGTGATGAATGATTCTAACCAAACACGCTGTATACAGTCGAATGGGCTCATCTAGCGCCACCTGGAGGAAGTAATAAAATCGTGTGAACAGCCTCCTCTGCCTCTATGTATGACGTCATCACCCTAAGATGGAGCCAACTCGGCCATTGGACCCGATGCCGAGCGTCGTTCGACGGGTTGATTGCACCTCTTGTCCAATCTATCTATCTATCTATATATATATATATATATATATATATATATATATATATATATATATATATATATATATATACCGGGTGTTTCTGCGAAGACTTTCAGAAATCCTAAAAATTAGGGCGTTTGAAAAAAGAAGAAACTGTCTTCGGGAACAAACTACCAGACACGGCGGACGTCAGGGATTGCCAAAAACATACTAATTAGCCAGCTAATTAATTAAAATTTGTTAATTAACTTTTTAATTAGGGGAAATAGACATATGGTTCCAATTAGAAAGTTGCTGAGCGTTATCGAAAACCACTAAATCAGTCGTTTTCAGAAAGACTTTGAGCGCGTGAGAAGCGTAGTAGTGCACTAAAGTTACCGCTCTTTGAGCAGGTACAAAGCTAGCGGTTGCGATAAGGCGCCCGCGCGACCTTCTACATATTTGTTTACTCATTCAGTATTCCCGAAAGACCGCCCCAGGGAGGGCTTTTCATATGGGGGGGGGGGGGGGGGGGGGGAGGGGGGGGAGGGGGGGGGGAGGGAGTGAGTGTGACTGTAACACCACATGAACAAAACACGCGAAAACGATAAAAAAGGTTTATAAGTAAAGTACAAAGAAGTAGACGAGAGAAAAACAAAATAACAACAACTCGATGTTATTGTCAGTGCACACCAGTCCTTGACATTTTGTTACCTCATCTTCAGTCGCTATGTGTGCTGGCAGGCCATTCTAATCGATTATTGTTCGCGGTACGAATGACTGCGCATAAAGAGATGAGTGGCGTGTGATACGCTTAAATTTATATCTGAGGGACGCCGGCGTGGAAAAATAATATGAGGCGCCTGAAAGAAATCATCGTGAAGCGAGACTTATGATGGTAAAGTTTGTGGAACGGTGTTAGACGAGCGACTTTTCGGCGATGAGATAAGGCTTGCAATTGGGCACAATTTTTTTAATTCTGTGACACTGAAAAACGGTGAATAATAATAGAAAAAAAAAACCGATATGAACAGCACGGTTTTGCAGGAATTCAATGTTATTTATGATGTATAGGCCTGGTCAGGATCCCGCATAGCAGAAGCATATTCAATTTTGGGGCAATGTGACCTAAGCTTTACAGGCATGCATTGAACACACAACGACTACGCGGGACGCAGAATTTTAAATAACTCTGAATGCGCTTGGAAGAGCCAACGAGATAAATCCAACAAAAACGGACGGATATAGCAGACGAACTGGGCGTCAGCAGGTCGTCTGCTGCACGCGCGGAGTCGTGGCGGCAGACGACCGACCATCTGCCTTTTTGCGAAGCCGCCATATTTGTCGTTTTTACTTTATTATCCTGCTGCATAAACGCTTTTTCTCTCTTTGTTTCGGCTGCGTTCGTTTTTCTTTTTACCACTCTCTTATTTGTTTGTATTTTTTTTTTTTTGTGGTGTATACACCGCACTACCAGCTCAGTATAGAGGTCACGTCGTCTGTTTACAAACTCGTTCGATTTCAACCGCGGACCTGCGATGGCCATTACACGTTGTATATGTCACTGTTTTTTCTTTTTCGTTATCCATACACTCTCCAAATTGCTACTCTGCTGACCCCTATCCAGTTCTTTGGTCGCACTGTTGTTTCAGGGGTGTCTTTTTATTTGTTTGCTTGCTTCGAAGAGTTTCTTCTTTTTGTCCGTTGGGTACATTTACTTTTTGCGTGTCTCTGTTTCGACGCAACGTTTCCAGCTGAATAAACAGGAGGTGTGCAAGAGAGCAGTGCGTGACACACCTGAAATCGATGGCACGAAGCGCGGGGCATGATGGGACGCTGCGTACAATGTTGCCAGATGCCGGGTCCGGAATTGGGGAAGTGAATGACTTCGCGAGCTGGGGGCGCGGGGAAAAGGAAAGAAGGGAGTCTAAAACGTTCAGTCCTTTGCGTTGCCTCCCGTTTTTTCTTAAAGGCGGCCGCGTTTTGATTTTATTCTTATTCTCTCATTCAAAACATTGTTGTGCTTTTACTGTTTTATTTTGAACGATATGCATTGCTCTGTACGACGACTGTCGGTGGTAATCTTTCCTAAGTTTGTTGTACCACATGTGAGGGCCAAAAAAAAAAACAACAAACGTACACGCCCAGTTTTCCATGAGCTTACACGTTACCTTGCAGATTGTAATGTTGAATATTAACTTTATCTGTCACGATGAGTTTTCGCGCTGCTTACGATGCTACCAATGAACAAAAAAAAATCTTTTAGAAACATTTTTAGATCTCTCGCTTGACTGTCTCTCTCTCCCCGATTCGGGGTGAGCAGATTCATAGCGCAAACGATAAGCGCACGATTACATGCAAGTCACCTTGCAACTCATGTACATCTGCAAAGTCAGCTATTCTGTGCAATGCCTCGCTTAAAAACCGTTCCAGTCCGAATTAAGTTACAGTCAATTTGCTCTAAGCGCTAATTTGATCGGAACACAATTCAACGTTTTTAGCGCAGAGCTTTAACCTATAGTGTTGAAGAGCGGTGATATGAATGAACGTTAACCATCAGCGCAATGGCGACCTAAGCAAAATATTTACAGTAGGCTATTGACAGCGTTTCTATCAAAAAAGAGAAAAAATGATTTGTCCAATAAACATGCCAGAGCTTAAATTATATAAGGTGTATATCAGACTGATATGTGTCCTTATATAATCTTAAAATTTTTTCCTATGCTTATTGCACACATTCATATAATTTTTTAGGGATGTTTTTTTCTCTGGGCATGATCAAACGGTTCTTACAAGATACATTTAACGTCACTCGGAGTAGCATGTGTTACCCTATACTAGCAGAAGGCCTCTGTTTGTATACAAACCCAAACAAACGATTGATTGATTGATTGACTGAAGTCAACGAAAAGGGTTCCATCACACTCTTAGCTAAGTGATGAGTGAGTGAACCAACGCCGCCTATAGGGGAAGGCGTGTTCCGTACCGCGTATTGAATGTCTGTATACCTTATTGATTTTGCGCCCTCCCCCCGATAGCAGACGGGAATATTATGATGGAGCACCGCGTTCCCTCCCCGTCCTCCTAGCGGCTGAAACGTTCACTAAAGTTAGGGAAGGTTATGGACACGTTTTTTTTTTTCTTCACTGTTTTTATCCCCCGGAGGGGCGGTGGGGGAGGGGGGGGGGGGGGAGTGTTTCCACTGTATCATGAATAACTGATGTCATCAGTTTCCAACCCCCTACCCTCCCCTCAACCTCCCCCTTGATGGCAGACAAGAGACACGTGGCACGCCAAAATGAAATCAACCGTTCCTTCTTTCCAACAAGCTACGAAAAAAAAAAAAAAAAAAGAGAATGTAAGAGGGCAAGAGGGGAATTGTAAGATGGAAAGAGAAGGTGGAGGAGAGAGGATCTGGTCGAAATTCTGGATTTATTATTCAAGACCCGAGACTATAGCGTCGTGGTTTGAAGCAGCGACGAATGCGAGCTAGTCGGGCTTCATGAAACTTTCATTATTTTTTCTTATTCTATAATGTAAGTTAACTCTGCCCCTTTTTTTTATTTCGAATAAAGCAAACTTCGTGTTAATGTTCTTTCTTCTTCTTTTTTTTTTCCCCCGACGGGAGGGATTAGGGAGACGGCGAGGCGGGGTTGTGGATGACAGTTCGTCTTTTGGATTGGCTGCAGGCTGACTCTTTTTTTTAATTTTTTTTTTCATCGATATAGTTGGTGTATATCCCACGTGAAAAATGTCGAACCCCGATTTATTCCTTTCCAATTTCGAATTTAGACCCGCAGTTTTTATTCATTATAGGATTTGGGACTTCGATCGTTCTATAACGAACTCAAGGGGACAGGTTAAAGACACTAAGTGTGCAGATTTACGGGTCAGCGACGTTTAAGCCACCCTGCTCATACGTCCCAGAAAAGACACTGTGTTGGTTGCAAACATGGCGACGGAGGTGTCTGCCGACACGTGTCCTCAAGCACTTTCGAAATATGCACATTATGCATATTGGCCCTTCAATCAGAGCCAATCAGAGCTCAGCGTCTTTATGACGTCACCGCAGCTTTGCCGCAAGAAGCGGACGACTGGCTCTGCGCATCCATAGTGCGTCGAACGCACATGCGGACAGTTTTCGTATGACCGATGTCACAGGACCGCCAAGGAATAACGCCCCAAACAGTGTTTTCAGACTGTCTATTGTGTCACGTTTGTTGGCAGTGTGACCGCGGTTTTAGGGAACATTAGTCCTTGTAGACAGGTACGACTTGCTCGCCAGAACGGCTGGAAAACGGAGAGCTTTATACTTCGTTTTAGCTCGAGTCCGGATGTAGACCGTTTTGAGGAGGGAACCTGGCACTGTGGAATTATGGTGGGGAAGGGGGGGGGGGGGGGGGGGCGGGCATAGGTTGAATACTGTTACGACGCCGCAAGAACGTGACGATAGCGGCTGGTAATCAACGTTTATTCGTGCGCAGCTTGCGCTTTATATGGTAGACAGGCAAGGAGAAGGCGAGAGGGAAAGGGAGAGAGAAGGTGGAAGATGAGATGACAAGCGCCACTGTGCTTGTGGCGGCGTAGCCGATCTGCAACAGTCTTCTCCCTCCTAGGGGGAAAACCGCACTGGGGCTCTCCTGGTTCGAGTCGGTCGCTGCAGGCCTGGCGCTGCCTCCGGCGGCGGGAGACGTGACGGACTGGAAGCACTTTCCGGTGGACTTTCGGGAAGCCGGGGCTTGACTTGATCGAGGTGTCTGTGAAGGACGTCTCCCTCGTTGCCGTCGGCGGTGACCATGCGTGCGCCGTCCGTGGACTGTACTCTAGCTGGTGTCCACAGTTCACCTCTTCCAAAATTTCGCACCCATACTGGTTCCCCTGTGTGGACAGGATTGTTGGTATAAGTGTCGTTCCGATCGTTGACTCGTGATGGTGGGGGTACGACCGCATTATCTAGCCTTGAGCGCAGCTCGTATCCCATTAGCAGCATGGCCGGGGTCTTGCCACCTGCGGAAGGTGTCCGACGGTACTGATGCAGCACCCTTGCTAGACGAGTCTGCAGCGACCCTTGCTTGTTTTTTTTAAGTCCCTGTTTCACTGTACGGACGGCGCGCTCCGCCAGCCCATTAGACTGGGGGTGGTAAGGTGCCGTACGAAGGTGAACGATGTTATTGAGCCGCAGAAACTTTCCAAACTCTTCACATGTAAACTGTGGGCCATTGTCAGATACAATGGTTTCTGGCAACCCGAAGGTGCTAAATACCGTTCGCAACGCCTCAACCGTAGAAACCCCATTGGCACTTTTTATGGGCACCGCCTCAATCCACTTCGTGTGTGAATCTACCACAACTAACAACATAAAACCATCCACTGGTCCCGCAAAATCGATGTGCAATCTGGACCAGCGTCGCCCCGTCTCCGGCCACGGAACAGGTGTTTGTCTAGGTGGCATCGGTGCGGCCTGCACACAAATATGGCACGTCTTTACGAGTCGCTCAATATCTTGGTCAATGCACGGGTACCACAGCATTGAGCGAGCTAGCGTCTTCATGGAGCCCATTCCCTGATGCGTATCATGCAGTAGTCGTAGCATTGCTGGTCTGGCAACTTGCGGCACAACCACGCGATGGCCCCAATACAAAAGCCCATGGCTAACAGTCATCTCGTCTCTCCTGTCAAAGTAGGGTTTTAAATGGCTGTCCTCTAGTGCTAGACGAGAGGGCCAGCCTTCCTGTACCCACTTCCGCACCTTTGCGAAACCATCATCTTCCGCCGTCAAAACGGCCAACTGCTTAGCCGACAAGGCGCCATCGTTGAGGCTTTCAGTGAGGAGAACATACTCACAGCCATCCACGTCTTCCGCCGATTCAGGGGGTGCTGATCCAGACGCTGGAAGCCGGCTGAGTGCGTCGGCCGGAATATTGGCTTTGCCGTCCTTGTGCTGGATGACGTAGTTGTAGGCCCCCAGCAGCAGAGCCCACCGTTGGATCCGCCCCGCGGCCATCGCCGGTACGGCCTTATCAGGATGAAACAACCCCAACAAGGGTTTATGGTCAGTCGCGAGCGTGAAACACCTTCCCAAGAGGTATGTTCGGAATTTCGACACACCGAACACCAAAGCGAGGGCCTCCCGCTCTAACTGTGAATAATTCCGCTCGGCGGCTGTGAGTGTGCGAGAGCGGAACCCTATGGGGCGCAGGACCTCCTGGCCAACATCGTGAGACAGTACGGCGCCAATGCCCAATGGTGACGCGTCACACTCAAGAATTAACGGCTTGTCTGGGTCAAAATGCGCCAAGAAGTCAGCTTTTTTGAGTTGGGTCTTCGCCTCGCTAAACGCGCGTTGCTGTCTGGGTCCCCATTCCCACTTTGCCTCCGCGCGGAGAAGCTCGTACAACGGCGCCATGATCGAGGACGCGTTCTTGAGGAACTTGTGGTAGTAAGTCACCAGCCCTGCAAAGGACCTTACTTCGGCTACTGTTCGGGGCGCCTTAACTTGGAGGATTGCATCTATGTTTTCTGTCTTAGGTTGCACCCCTAGATTGCTAATTCGGTGCCCCAAAAAGTCCACCTCGGTCTGTCGAAACTTGGACTTCCCTGGATGCACCCGTACCCCCGACTCACGAAATCTTTGCAATACTTTCCTAAGTAGGGTGCAGTCATTACGTTTCTCAGCGATAATGACGTCATCCAGATAGACCTGGACTCCCGATAGGCCTTGAAGAATCGACTCCATACGCCGCTGGAACAACGCTGGTGCTGACGCGATGCCGAATGGCAGACGAGTAAAACAGAATAGCCCTTTCTGCGTATTCACGGTCGTGAGTAGCATAGATGCCTTATCTAACGGGAGCTGATTGTACGCGTCGCGTAAGTCGATCGTAGTAAAAACTTCGCCTCCGTTCAGCGTTGCAAGAATATCTTCCACTCGCGGAAGCGGATACTGTTCAGTCCGACATGCTTGATTAACCGTGATCTTGAAATCTCCGCAAAGGCGTATGCTACCATTACGCTTTACTACCGGCACAACAGGCGCTGCCCAATCGGAATGGGGAATTGGGATAATAACGCCCGTTTCCACTAACCGGTCAATTTCTGCCTCTACCTTTGAGCGTAAGGCGTACGGCACTTGACGTGCTTTACAAAACTTCGGAGCTGCGTCCGCTCGAGGCTGAAGGTGGACTGGCGGCCCCTGAATGAGGCCCAGCCCTGGCTCGAACACTTCCGCGAATTCGTCTAGCAACCCCTTGAGATTGACCTTGTCCACGAAACTGGAGGCCGAAGGCTCACCTTCTGTTGCTACGCTGAGTACCGGCATCTCCAGCAGGTCGAATGCGTGTATGAGGTCGCGTCCACACAGGTTGGGGCCGGAGCAGCCCAGGACAGTCAGTGTTCCTTCCCTGGCTTGGTCTCCCAAGGCCACCTTGAGCTTCAGCTGCCCGCGCACTGGTAGTTTTCCGAGGAAACAAGTCAACTTCAGAGGAGAATCCTGGAGGCTCGGCCACGCAGCTTTGTGCCGCATGTAGGTAGGCCACGTGATGACCGACACCGGAGACCCCGTATCGAGTTGCATGTTGACAGGCACGCCCCCCCAGTCGAAGGTACCCGCAATAGGCTGAGTGGTCTCGATGTGCCCGACGTGTTCCATTGACGCCCCCAACATGAACAGGCCCTCTGTTCTGGTATCCCACTCTTGTTCATCCCGCGGGGCCAGTGCATTGACGTGCTGTTGGGTTGGCCTTGTTGACGCGGTGACTGGTCTGTCGGCGCGACGGAAACAAGCCTTGGCGATATGACCTCGTTGGCGGCAGTTGTAGCATTGCGCTGACCGAAAACGGCACGCGTCTGGCTGGTGTCCCCCTCTGCCACACCTGGAACACGGCGACTCAGTCTCCCGCCATTTCTGCCTTGCCGTCCTGCTTCCCACGGCGTGCACGCCCCCATCCTCTGTCGTGGCGCGTTGCATTTCCTTTACATTTTCTTCCGCCATTTCTGCTGCTACGGCGACTTCCTCGGCTTCGGTTCTCGTCAAGAACGGCTTAGCCAAAAGTTGCCGACGCACCGTTGAATTTTGGAGGCCGCAGACTATCCGATCCTTCAGCATCCGGTCCAATGTGTCCCCGAAGTTGCACGTGTCTGCTATTTGTCGGATGGCCACAACGAAGTCTCTTACCGGTTCCCCCGGCAGCTGGTTGCGGGAGAAGAACTTATACGACTGGGCCGTTTCGTTCAGTTTTGGCGAGAAATGTTGCTGCAGAAGGCTGACCACTTCGCTGTACGGAAGCTCATTTACCTTTGCTGGAGCACAGCGTCCGCTGATGACGTCCACGGTGTTGGTACTCAGCGCTGCGACGAGTAAGGCGCGTTTCTTCTTCCCGTCTGTCACCCCGTTGCCTTCGAAGAACGCCTCCAGACGGATTTGGTAAGCGGGCCATTTGTCAACGGCCTCGTCGAACTGCGGCGGAACTGCATAGCTGACCATGTCTGCCGACAGAGCAGCGGAAGATATACTATCGCATCGTCGTCGCCACTGTTACGACGCCGCAAGAACGTGACGATAGCGGCTGGTAATCAACGTTTATTCGTGCGCAGCTTGCGCTTTATATGGTAGACAGGCAAGGGGAAGGCGAGAGGGAAAGGGAGAGAGAAGGTGGAAGATAAGATGACAAGCGCCACTGTGCTTGTGGCGGCGTAGCCGATCTGCAACAGAATACGAGTGCTAGGTGTGGTCACCGTTTGGCTGGAACCCTCGTTCGATTGGTGCTTCACTGGATCAATACGAGCCCCGGCCGAACGTCTCTACGTCAGAAACACCAACAAATTAGGGAATTGTAGTAGAGCGTTTCCGCAACCCGCTAAGCACCCGGATAGCGCTCCGTAATCCGCCACAAGACCTTGTACTATGCAGACAAAGCTGGCGGCGCGCATGCGCAGCTGCGGCGTTTTCTTCGGGGATACCGAAGCGGGGAAAAAAAACGATCTACTACAACTCCCTATTATCCGTGTTACTGTTGTCCCCGTTGTTTTAGTTCTGTGCATTACCGCTTAGGGGCGTGACGGTTGAATGTTCTCCCCAATGTTGCTTGACAGCGTTTGGACTTTCGAAGTAAGTTCGTCGCATTTGATGCAGTGGGAAGCTTACATACACGTGTGTCTGAATCGACGAGTGCTCAAGTTGAAAATTATGCGCTTTCCAAATCGGACAGTTTCAGACGAGGCTTGATACTTTGAACGGAACCATTTGTTACGCAGATTTCCAATCAATTCGAAATATAAAAATAAGAATAAACTGTATCAGGCGACTTAAGATGACCTATTATTAGACACGGTATACAAAACTTAACGTCATATGCAGCTCGGCAGTTACCAAAAACTGCTCTTTTATTCCCTCATTTTCGTAACGGCAAGGAAGTTCTTCTGTGTGTGTGTGTGTGTCGGAGCGTCGCGCTTATTTAATAATAATAGCGTTACACTTAAGTAAAGTGTTAAAATCGTTAGACGTTCAGACAGCGCGTCAAGCCAAGTTACTCACTTTTCATGATGAAGAAATTCGTTCAAAATATAATACTTTACTGAAACTATTACTTAAAAAAAAAAAAGATGAAAAAGAAAGAACAAGTTTTATTACAAGGAAAGAGCATCGAAATGCTACACTCTCTTTACTCAATGTAGTTAGAGTCACTAAATATAAGGTTCAAGGGTAAGGACATTTCAGCCATCTTTGTGCTTAAAATCATAGTTGCCAGTTATCGCTTAAAACCATAGTTGCCAGTTATGGCTGACCAACTACACGCTGTCTAAATATCCATACAGCCCCTAATTATTAAAATTGGCGGTCGCCATTGCTTGGACGCGAAGCGCGTGATTGGATCCGAGATCCGACTAGCGCTCAATTCCGCTGACTGGCCTACATTGACACCCGCGACGCTCCTTATGGTACCTTATTTTGACGTATGTTCGCCCCATTAACCTTTAGTTTTCTCCACTTATCAGCAGAAACGTTCTACTTCTCATTCGTGACAATATTTTTTTTTTCTTTTACGATTAAATCTCTCTGAGTGTTGGTTAACACACTCCAGGTGCCAGTGAGTTTGTAATTAGGGCACTAAAGTCAACCAAACAGTCCGGGTAGCTTTCGGTCAAAGGAGTTACCTCGTGGTTCTAACAAATGATTCGTTATCTCATACCCGGTTATAAAAGGAAATGCCATGAATTCTTTTATTCTGACTCTTGACCTACTTGTTTACATCGAGCGTTGAACCTGTCGGGCTAAAATCAACACAATATATAAAACAGATGGTTTAGGCAGGCTAGTGGACACTACAGATGTGGAAGGTTTCTTAAGCAGCCTATGTTTACTCACGCAGATGCGAAGGTTGCAGCTCACAATAAACATAGCTTAGCTGATATCAATGCGTACAGCAAGTCGTCTGCTTCTTAAAAGGATAAAAGGATAGTGGGTAGACCTCAATGCTACATGCCTTGAGGTCTACCCACTATTTTTTTTTTTTTTTTAATCAGAAACTAAGAGTTAGGCGTTCTGACATCATCGCAACCTCTGTGAAACAAGCACTCGCGCTCCGCATAGGAAGGAAACACCCATGAAACGAGGACGGTAATGAAGTTTTTCAAACCTCTCCCCTCGTGAATGATTTATGAAATAGATATAGTAAAACTAAGACCATAGAAAATCGAAGCGCGGTCTGTGTCCAAAACTACTCATAAAGAAAACAACGAACAGATACTAATCGACACTTACTCTCGGCGCAAGGCTTTTACCATCTCCCACGAGGGAGATGCAGAGAAGCCGACGTGGAAGACTAAACACCTTCGAACTAAATATGCGTCTAAGAACGAAGTAAACACACGTAATTTGAGCAGTCCAAGAGCAAAAGTAGCGAGGAATACCACGACTGCCGCACGTTCGGTCGGCCGGCCTAGCGCAGCCGATCGTCTGCAAACCGTTGCCCCGGCAACCGCGTACCCAGCGGCCACACCCGTCGCCATGAGAACGGGGGACGCCTCTCACTGTTGATTGGCTGTCGTCGGCTGTCGTCCGCGTTGTCCGCGCGCGCGATCGTCGCCCGCTTTCGGTTTTTCTTTGGTTTCGTTTTCGGCTGCTGTCGTCTGCTTCGGAGGAGGGTTCCCGGTCACAATGGCAAATGGCGTTCTTTTTCATCCCCGTCGTCGTCCCCCCCTTCTTTGGCTCGGCTCGGCTCGGTTCATTGGATTCTGGATTTTTGAGTCGTGGGGTTCTTCGACGCCATTGGTTCCTCCCGCATCTTGATGGCCCCAGTGGATTTTTTTGAGCGATTCACAGGTATGCTTCTGAATTTGTCAGTTTCAGTCGCCATTTTGGAAAGTAATCCCGTTTGAATGTGTGAGCCCGAAGAAGTGCATCACGTCCTCAATCTGTCAGGTGTTTAAAGGAATGGCTTGAGCGCCAGCGTTGGCTCAGTCGTTAGGCACTGAGCCTATCAGTTCTGTATTTTGTACTGTCTAGGGTTGGGTTCTACGGCTACATTTTGTACCGCGTTAGTGAAATCAAACACGGTCGTGCAAAGCCCCCGGTTGACATTCAAAAGAACATAAAACACGAGTAAAACCCTACCGTAGTCGTGCGGGTATAGCAAATCATAAACCATTGTGGCTCGTCACTGTACAGCGACAGCTGATTGGAACGTTGCGCTAGGTTGACGAAGAAATGAACGTTTAATCAGTATACGGCATGCACCAAAGTCCCTTACTGCGAAATCTAGCCCACTTCACCTTCCAGTGTTCAAAGGCGCGTAGATTGTTGTTTTCCTCGGGATTAGGAAACGAACCCTATGAAGATTTACCAGCAGCCAAATGTGCACGTAAAATATAAAATAAGTCGCGGGAATACATTATGTCATCGTACAACTGAGCAGAAATTGTTGTCTATTACACCAGGATTTTATATCGGAAGCGCGAATTCGTCCACATACCTTATTTTCTTATTCTGCATTCTAAGATTTTTCTTAGTTTTTACTTCTTTTTTTTATTATTCTAACTGAGTCTCTCACCCGTCCGCTTAAAGAAACGAAGCACCAGAGAAAAAAAAAAGTGAGACATAAAATGATTCTGCGAAATACTTGCACCGAGGAAACTTTTAACACGTCATTATTGAAAATTCTCATTTGTATGAGAAATTTCTGTGTCCAATAAACACATATGAATCATACAAGATATATGAGAACATATAAAAACCATATAAGAAATATATAAGAACTATATAAGAGATATAAGAACATACAAGCGCCATATAATAAACTTGTAAGAAGATTCTCATAAGTTTCTTATATGGTTCTTATATATCTTTTATAGTTCTTATATAGGTCTTATATGTTTCTTATTTGTTCTTATATATCATGTATGATTCATATGTGTTTATTGGACACAAGAAATTTCTTATACAAATGACTTTTTCACTAGGGGTACGTTGTCTCCCGCTTTTGTGAATACGCTAGCTCTCTTCAACACAACTGAAATCCGAAGGTTGTACTCTACACATGGTCACGGTTTATCATTTCGTAGTAATGACTTGTGCTTTCGGGAGAAACAGAAGTTGACCACCACTTCGAAACGTTTTTTTTTTTGTTTTCGACATTAATAAAATGCGTGACTTTCGCAAAAAAAAAAAAGAGAAAAGTTGTTAATTTTTTTATTCATAGATCAGTTTTTAGCGTCCTTTGTGCTGCCCCCCACCCCTCTTTTTTCTAACTTATACTCAAACATATTCAAAGAGGACAAAAAAAAAAAGAAAAAAGGCGAGGAGCTTAAGCGTATTGACTTCGGCTTATATTTTATTTACTTCAGAGTGTTTTTTTTTGTCGACCTCATTTCTCTGCCCGCGTTAATAGAAGGAAGCTTGGGCAGTGTGTGGGCGTTGTCTCCTAATTTTTCTCCAGGCCTGAGGCACTTATTTGGCCGGACCCTGAAGGATGATTACGTGGACGCTTTGATTAATTTCTATCGCGTGAGCCTGATACGCTGATTTCTTCTTTACTACTTTTTTTTTAAAATTTCTTTCTACATATATATATATATATATATATATATATATATATATATATATATATATAAAGCTTGAACGGTGAGGCACATCGTATATTTATGAGTCAAACTGGTCGATGGTTAGTTTGGGACCCGCTGGCATGGAAATATAATACGCTGCTCCAATCAACGGTGGTCTCCCTCTCAGGAGAGTGATTATAATGACAATAATAATGTAAAAAAAGTGGAATGAAGAACGATGATTGACAGGAATTCACGAAATAATAAATTTTTCTCGTTAGCGCCCCCCCCCCCCCCTTTCTCTCCCTTTCCTTATTGGCTTTGGCACGAAAAAGTTTTGGGGTCCTTTTGGACCTCCGGAATATCTACCATTGTGGCACAAAGACAGCAAAAATACCTTAATATTTAAATTAAATTGCATTACCAATTACTTTGCCTGATACTGCTAAACTGTAACTAAATTACGTTTTCAATTACCACTGCAAAATAGTGACTGAGTACAATAAAAACAAAATAGTTCGCACAGTCGTGACGCTACTTTTAAATTACTTTTCATCTTCTTATAGAAAAGAAGCGATTAATAGTTTCTTGCTCGATACAATTTAATTTACAACATAAATACTTCACATACATAAGTCGCTGTTTCAGATCTGCGGGGAAGGAGTGGCAAGTTAGGAATTTCCCGAAATGTTTTTGGGAAATTTCACGGACCTAGATTGTTCATTTCTTAATTCTGTATGTTGATTTAGGACGGGTAGGGTACATATACGCTTAATGCAAGTTTTATATAATATATAATAACCAAAATGCAGGACGCATATGGTGCCCACTCCTTTGGTCGTTAAATAAATACGTTTCATAGCGAAAGAATATCATATTTAAATGTTTGATACAATTAATTATAATAAAATTACTACGATTTAAATCGCTGTAACTAGAAGATAATTATTCTTTTCCACTAGGTGCCTATAATTAAACATGGCAGATCGATTGATCAATTCGTCCGATCACTGATAACAGTGCACAAGAAAGAAACACTGTAAATTTAAAGCACAGTTTAATTAACAACTTTTTATTGGTAATAATCCTTGTCAGACTAGAACAAAAAGAACTCAATTTTAAAATTAGAAAGTTTCATTTGCTCTTTTTATTCTGCGTTCTGACTCTTTTGCAGGGCGAAGAAAAAAAATCAAGATGATTTAAATCTTTATTTAAATGACTTATATTGTGATTTAAATCGGACCACTTTGAGTATGATGATTTAAATCAACCATTTTCCGCAAAAAAAAAATCAACAAAATAATTTGTTTTTAATTTTATTTACCGTTTATGAATCGTCTGACGATCTATATATGTGTAATTGTTTTGTATTTAAATCAAGGAGCCATCAAGCAAGAAAGATATGTATCAGGTTGAATCTGAGCCCAAAGCAGTAGTCTTTTGAGCAAATCGGAACGCCTGGGCTCTCTTTTTACCACTCACTTTCTTCGTTAGTTACTTAACGTCATATTGCAAGGAAATTAGAACGTGCAGTAATGAAACTAACACAAAAAAAATCAATGTACCGTATTTTAAAAAAGATTATGCGTAAAATACAAAGCAAATGAAGCTCTTTCGCTGACCTAGAAAAGCAAGCTGTTTCTTTTTACTGTGAAGGGGTTTACTCAATAAAATGTCGCTAACTAAACTGCACTCTAAGTTTGCGGTAATTATTTCTTCCGTATTGTTTCCAGTGATCGCACAATCATTGAAACTTATGTTTAAAAATACACCCAGTGAATAAAAAGCAGTATTTCACGACTACAGTTATTTGATTTAAATTAATCTGCTTTAAATAAAATATATCTGATTTAAACTATATCTGGCTTAAGTCAAACAATCTTCATTTATTTAATTTAAAAACAAAATCATGTTTTTCTTCGACTGTTTGATTGTAATAGGGCATTACGTTTCTGGTATTCGTTTGTTTCTTTGGCATTCAGATTTCGTTGCAGTAAGATGTTATGTAAGTGATGAACGTAGCAATCAAGTTCAACGCTACAGTTTGCTCAGAAGGGCACTTCTTTTTGTTCGTGTTTAGCCATATATAGGAGCATTTCTTGCTTCAAGATTCTTTGATTTAAATGCGAAACAAATGCACGAAATTTACAAAATAAAAAGCAATCAATAAAAAAGAATAAAAAATCGGGATAATTTTTACGGAGAAGTTTTGATTTGATGTAATGGTAGTAAAGCATGGTTTCACTTAAATCACGGGTTGATCATGATTTAAATCATACTGATTTTTATTCTCCACCCTGGGTCAAAATCGAGAGAGAAAGTGGTCGGTCGTTGGTCTATTCCGAAACTTCTCATCTGATACCCCTAATCCTGCACTTTACTGATCACCACTTGCTCACCGTGGATCAGGGGTTGCCATACGGCCATATGCAAAGATTAAAAAAAAAACAAAAAACATTTCAAGTGAGGAGAGCTGCTGTAAAAAGGGGACGTAGCAGTTTTTTTTTTATTCTTATATATTTTTGTATCTTTATTGGCGGTACACCGATAAATCTACGCGTAAAGCGATTGTTCCTTATGCCATTTTATTGAAGTTCAGATCGAGCGGAGTCACCGCCCCGAACTTATGCTTGCCTGTCAGGGTCACGCACGCTGTTTTGATATTATCACCTATCATGTTGAGAAGCGGTATACATATTGACTCGATTGACTCACAGCGGTATACATATTGATTCGAATATCGACGGAAGTTGCTGACCCGCAATCTATAGTGGCACGTGGCTGCCCCCCGGTGTAGATCCTGCTCTGCAAAGAGAATGCGGAGGTTGTTCGACCTACGTAGGCGATAGACTTATTCCATAACTCGAAGCTGCGCATCGCGGCGTTATGCCTCGTTATGCATCGTAGGAATCAGTGGGAAGCAAAACTTCACACGCGCTCCGCTTTTGGCCCACAGGTTGTCAGAATGCAACGCGCGCAGTGACGGACTTATGCAGGTAGTTTATTGCAAGCATGGCGCCTCACTGGTGCTGCACGCGTGCGAACATGTGCAACGCGCGCGTGAACGCATAGTTTTGGCAGGCTTGCAACTGCGCGCACTTGCCCGCACGAGCAGAGACATGGCGGCGGTCAGCTATGCCGTGCCATAGCCCCCTCTGTACTCACAAAGCCTGGCAGCTCGACGACGGAGCCATAGAGTGCCCGGTCGTAGATTTGGAGCGGGAGGATCTGGTAGCACATAGCATCAGAGAGTCATATCTCGGGGAACCTGGACGTGAGCGCACAGCTTTTGCAGCGGCAAGGACCCGAAGCACCCTTGTTCGCTCGGTAGAAGTGTGTTTCGGCATCTCGCCGCAGCGGGGCGCCAGTCACGTGGCTCTCCTCTGACCCGTTGTGTGCCGCACCACTTTTTCCGTTTCGGCGGACGCTTCTCCTGGCGATCTGCCAGGCTTTTTCTAGGCTTGCAATCATCTATCATTCCAGAAACCGGCTCAATGGTCGGTGCACCAGTTTCAGAGCTCGTGCGTGTGACGCGTGTTTTGCTCGCTTTCTGAAGCGATGACCGTGCACGTGCCGGGCTGTAATGTTCCTACGCTGGGCTGACTTTGTAAACATTGGATCGGTGTATACAGACCTCTTGCTCAATCACCCAAGCGTAAAAGAGAATGCTGGGAATGCTTTTAGGTCTTTGCGCCGCACGCGCTCGCCTTCCCCGTATGAAAGATTCGAAGAAAAATAGCCCAAACGTGGCGTTGACGAAAGCGCGTGCAAGACGCCATTTGTTTTAGACTTTCGCTTTAAAGCAGTTCTCGGCGCATAGGTCTATTTAAATATTTAAACTAAAGAAACAACAACAACAACAACAACATAATACCGGAAACTTGCTACGCCCAGACCATAGCCGCATTGTAGTAGTCTAAAAAACGGCGAATTTAAGGCCTGAAAATGTCATCGCCCTCGAACCGCGACTTCTGCAAATCGTTCCCATTCATTGTCGAGTCTTTTCTTTTTTTTTTATCGTTGCAGCTCGATCAGTTACACAACACCCCCCGCGCATGCATAAAGCCCGTATAATGACGTCAGGGGCACGTCCTTTCTTTCCGAGGCCTCCCGAAACAACACAGAGAGGGGAGGAAGGGGACATCCCGGAATCGAGGCAGACAGTCGGCGCTCCCACGCCGCCAACAGGAGCAGGCCACTTCCGTTTCCGGTCACGCAATGGCTGCCCTGTCCTCCCCCGTCCAAGCCATCGACGGGACGTCAAATTAACGCCACGTCGGCCGACGTCGCTACAACGTGCTTCTTTACGCATTCCCTCTCCCCGGGGACGCCGCACAAACCGCCGCAGCATATGCGTGACCCGCTATGAGCTGACGTCGTCGACAGTCCCTTTGGCAGGTCGACGGTTGTCCCGCTGCCGTGCCCTCAGGTGGCCGCATTTCGGTTCCTACGGCCCCTTGACAAGACTACAGCGTGAGTAGAGCGGCTCCGTTAAGCCGGGGTCCACAAAGGACAGTCTGCAGGCAGTAGGGAGTTTTAGGGAACCGTTTTTGCACTTTCGATATGGTATACGCGATGGGCCCTCCGGTACAAACTGCGCGTATGGGAGTCTTCTGCGGTGGCGCATGCGCACTTCGTACCGGAGGGACCATCGTATACCATATCGGAAGTGCAAAAACGGTTCCCTAAAACTCCCTACTGTCTGAGCATTGGTGGTGTTGTGGCCGTGGTGGAGTTCTTATATATATATATGTATATATATAAGAACTTATTTCTTTGGACACTTTTCGTAGATCGCACACGTTGTGAATTTCGGCTCCTGCAGTCGCCAGCTCAAACTGTGCTCAACGTGACGGCAAGAACTCGGGCTACTTTAGTGCAAAACTCTCGCGTACGATCTACGAAAAGTCTATTCTTCCCCGAAAGCAGAAGAAAGCTGCTCGCTCAAGAGTGTGTCGAGTGAATGACACTGGGAATAGGTTGGCGTTTTTCGCGCTGAAAAATCATGACAAGGAACATAAACGTTTCCTCCACGGACTTAAAAAAAAAAAAAAAAACTAATAATAGGATTACACGTTTTTGCTTTTAAGTACTTATATATATGTATAAAAAACGTTCGCAGAATTTTTAGGCGTGTTTGCGTAAGACAGCAGTTCTCGACGAGTGCTTAGGCGTGCAGTTGTGGAGACAAACTGCGACGGTGTGCAGCGAGTTGTGAGCCTCTGACACAGAGACATGGACGCTGCTCTTCCGGAGTTGGACGGTCACCCTGCGCGACTGACATTTTAGAGCACTGGTCACCGGGTGCAGTGCGAACGCCACGATAGCTTCGTCACCCCCAAGACTATTTTGCAACACACATTGACGTGGCCGGCGCCCAAAACACGTTCCGCAACTTTCTAAACTGAACGCGAAGCCGAAGTTTCCTACCACTTTAAGAATGAACATGCTCATTTTCCTAACGCACGTCAACATCTCCGTCACCTGTGATATGCTCCTACCCTGACCGTTTTGCATTTGGAGCGAAATAAATTAATTTAAACTTACTGACCAGAGCCAGCGAGCAGGCGTACGAAAAATCCTGGCAAACCTATCCTCGTGCCTTCCGCCATCTTGTAACTAGCGCCCCGCCATCTAGAGGGCGTTGGAGTTTCAAATAGATATAAGGTACACGATGCATTTTACAGAGTTCCGAAAAAAAAAAAATGCTCGAGTTGAACGGCTTAGCTTCTGCCTTCTGCAACAATTACTCGACTGAGTCGTCACAATCGAGTTTTTTTTTTTTGTCGAATAAGTCCACGATCCGACCAAGACAAAAACGGCACACAGATTTTGTTTCTGATGTGTAGGCCTCTGAACGCAGCTTACCAACGAAACAAAGGTTTGGTCAATTTTCTTTTGTTGATAAAAATGCCCCAATTTGTTTAGCCTTTTTTCCACCTGTGAAATACATCATTCACACACACAGACACACGCAGAAACGCAAAAGAATGATCTCGAATTTGGAATTCTAAAAGCGTTCCTAAATTTTCAATGTCTGTGATCCGCGGAAACACTAAGTGTAAATATGGAGGTAAAAAAATAAGATAAAAAAGAACAACAGCCTCGGAATAGACCCTTTTCAAATGTGCACGCCATCTCGTGGCTGCGGCGCCAATTATCCGAGTCCGCCATTGTTTGGGCGCTAACTCCGACTGCATATTGGGCAGGAGTGTGACGTCAGCGTTCGGAGAGGATTCGGATCCAATTACACGCTTCGTGCCCCTTACAGAGAAATGGGGACCGTCAATGTTGCTTGACGGGGTTTTGAAAATGGTTCTATTAAGAAGAGCAAGACCCCGGTACTTGAGCTGAATAGGCTATATGTACACTCTAAGAAAAAAAAAAGAAAAAAAAGAGATGGTCTCAAGGAACTAACGGCAGTATTTGGTCCTTTATTTGGAAACGCAGGAAGCGCTTCTTTTGTTTCCGAGGAACACTAACCTACAACGTGTACCCGAATGCGGCAGGAAGCCGCATTCAAGAATGCGGCTTCTTGAACCTCAGACTAAGTTTTTCTTCTTTTATTTATTTTTATAAAAAAAAAGAAAGAACCCCCCCCAAAAAAAAAAAAAAAAAAAAATTAGTCTGAGGTTTAGGAAGCCGCATTTTCGAATCGTAGCGATCGAAATTGCTCCCGCTCTGCACTAAGCGCAAGAAAATCACGGAATAAAGTGCCGATATACACTCTAAAAAAAAAAAAAAGGGTGTAGCCATTACACCCCTTCTTACATATACGACACCCCAAAACTTCAGTTCAACGTACAGCGCAGTGACGTGGAACCGACGGCCCCAACTTCTACAAAGGACTTGAGAACGGTGGGATATAACGTATTAAACAGGTAACTACAGAGAAACTAAAGACTACAGAAAAGCAAGAAAGACAACACGAGGATTTGCAGTTAAGCCAAGAAAACCCCGATTACATTTTTTTTTTTTTTGCTGTCAGTCACACGTACATTAGCTAGTTTAATAAGTACAACTGGGTTATCAAGCCGCTCGTGAAAGTTGGTACCGTCGACACAACATCAGTGGGCTGTACGTCCAACTGAATTTATGGGGTGTCTTACACGTGACAAAAGGTGTAAGAATATGCCCTTTTCTAAGGGCATATTCTAAGGGTGTACTCTAAGCGGCGACGTTTCGAGGGCTCTATTGAAGATAAAAGCGTTTAAGAACGACGGACATGTAATATGTACACCAACACGGTGTTCACAAA
The DNA here is from genome assembly GCF_016920785.2 of Ixodes scapularis. Taxonomy (NCBI): domain Eukaryota; kingdom Metazoa; phylum Arthropoda; class Arachnida; order Ixodida; family Ixodidae; genus Ixodes; species Ixodes scapularis. The sequence continues at coordinate 66,633,283 of NW_024609883.1, read as the reverse complement.
CAAGCCCCCGTTTGCCCCACACCGTGTGTGGGCAATGAAGTGCCGACAGCAGCACCACCGCAGTGAGGGATATCGGGGGTTTGAGTTGGCCTACAGAAAAATGGCGAACACGGCAGAGCGCAACTTGAACAACATGTACACCGTGATATCAAAACATGATCGGTGACACCATTGTCCGTGACAGGGTGAAAAGAGGTGGGAGGGGCTTCCAATTTATTTTCATCCTGTCGCCGACTATGCGTAACATCGCACGTCATTCTTCAACTTGTCCGTCGTTTTTCAGTGCTTGTACACCCTAAAACGAATTTAATATCCTTTTGGAAAACCGACGACCGCAATGCCCTTTAATGCAACGGGGCGATTTATTGTTCCCTGCCTCCTTTCCTACACGGATGACGTACGAACGGGTGACGTACGAATGACGTCACGAGCCTCTCTGTGTACCTCGCCTCGAGGAGAACGACGTGTGTGTTCCAGGTGGGCACGAGAAAAGATACTCTGCTGTATACAGACATGGCGGTGAAAGGAATTCCTCTCCGGTCACACAATGCCACGGAACGAGAAGGTCAGAAAAAAAAAAATATAGAAAAAAAACAAAAAACACAGAACACACACACACGCAAAGAAACAGCGACGAGCAAACAGAAGAACACCAGAAGGGAGAGTCACGTGGTCACCTTCTTTCTTTCTTAACGACACCGCAGAATGCGTTCACGGACGTAACGAGCGCACACACAAACGCGAAATCACGACCCTCTGCGTGATTTCCCGAGACGGCCTGGAGTATGTACGATGCCACCTAGAAGGCCTGCACCTATCCCGCCCTCGAACGTCACTACCAGTGGTTCCACACAGCGCCCCCCATACACGCACGCGCACACACGCACACACAGACACAAAGAGACAGTTCCTGGGATCCGTAGAGGCCTTTGGAGGATATAAACGTATTAACGCTTTGTCTCCCATCGAGGCGAAAACGCCGGCCTATACGGATTCCCGGTTTGCCGGTTCGAATCCCGGCCGAAGTGCACCGCGATCTGACGGTGGCTTATTGCAGAGAAAAAGGCGCCACGCGCGAATCCGAGATTTCTTGTGCAAGTCGAAGGAGCTCCTCGGGTGGTCGAAATTGATACTCGGTCCTTCGCCGGGGGCGTGCCGGATGCCCTTAGCTGCTTGGGCACGTGAAAAAACAACAAAAAACAACCCATATTTGACTTTTTGACCGAGTCAGTGAGTTGTGGACGCGTGCGCCGGGTCTGATACATACTCCGTATATATGAGAGAGCCAGTGCGCGCTTCCAGAACGCGTTCCCCTGCAGCCCACAGATGGCGCAGCGCGTACAAGGCGATTCTTGGAAGGCCTGCGACACGTCGGCATGTTCACATGCGACACGTCGACATGTGCGAAGAAAACATGCTTGAAACAAGCTTGAGGGCCTGTCCGAAGGAACTTCTGTCATGATGTCTGCGGCCAACAGCCTGTTTTTTGTCTGGTACATGATCAGTTGGACTCCGGCTTTAGCGCCGAGATGTTTTGGTGGCGCCCTCCTCTTATGGGGTTTCCGTCCGTGACGTCGCTATAACCTCGCCATGACGTCACGAATTGTGATCCCGGCTACTTGTCAGTTGCGACGACGAGTTAGATGGTGTGTGTGTATGTGTGCGTGTGCGTGTGTGTGTCCGCGCGTGTGTGTGCGTATGTGCGTGCGTCTGTGTGTCTGTGTGTGCGTCCGCGTGTGTGTGTGCGCATGTGTGTGTGTGCGTGCGTGTGTGTGTGTCCACGTGTGTGTGTGTGTCCGCGCGTGTGTGTGCGTATGTGTGTGCGTGCGCGTGTGCGTGTGCGTGCGTACGTGCGCGTGTGCGTGCGTGCGAGTGTGTGCGTGCGTGCGTGTGTCTGCGCGTAGGTGCGCGTATGTGTGTGTGTGCGCGTGCGCGTGTTTGCGTGCGTGCGTGGGCGTCTGCGTGTGCGTGCGTGCGAGTGTGTGTGTGTCCGCGCGTGTGTGCATATGTGTGTTTGTGCGTGCGCGTGTGCGTGTGCATGCGTGCGTGCGCGTGTGTGTGTGTGCGTGCGTGCGAGTGTGTGTGTGCGTGTGTGTGTCTGCGCGTGTATGTGCTTACGTGTGTGTCTGTGCGCGTGTGCGTGCGTGCGAGTGTGTGTCCGCGCGTGTGTGTGCGTATGTGTGTGTGTGCATGTGTGTGTGTGCCCGCGCGTGTGTGTGCGTATGTGTTTGCGTGCGTGCGCGCGTGCCTGTGCCCGTGTGCGTGTGTGTGTGTCCGCGCGTGTGTGCGCGTATGTGTGTGCTTGCGTGTGTGCGTGCGCGCGTGTACGTGTGCCTGTGCGCGTGTACCTGCGTGTGTGTGTGTGTACGCGCGTGTGTGGGCGTATGTGCGTGCGCGTGTGCGTGCGCGCTTGCGTGTGTGTGTGATTCCGCGCGTTTGTGTGCGTATGTGTGTGCGTGTGCGTGCGTGCACGTGTGCTTGTGCGTGCGTGCGAGTGTGTGTGTGTGATTCCGCGTGTGTGTGTGCGTGTGCGTGTGTGTTCCCGTGTGTGTGTGCGTGCGTGCGTGCGAGTGTGTGTGTGTGTGTGTGTGTCCGCACGTGTGTGTGTGTGCGCGTGTACGTGTGCCTGTGTGTGTGCGTGTGTGTGTGTCCGCGCGTGTGTGTGCGTATGTGTGTGTGTGTGCGTGCGCGTGTGCGTGCATGTGCGTGCGTGCGTGTGTCCGCGCGTGTATGTGCATATGTGTGTGTGCGTGTGCGTGCGTGCATGCAGGTGTGCGTGTGCGTGTGTGTGTGTGTGTTTCCGCGTGTGCGTGTGTACGCGTGCCTGTATGCGTGTGCGTGCGTGCGTATGTGTGTGTGTGCGTGTCCGCGCGTGTGTGGGCGTATGGGTTTGCGCGTGTGGGTGCGTGCGTGCGTGTGTGCGTGTGTGTGATTCCGCGCGTGTGTGTGCGCGCGTGTGTGTGTTCGTGCGTGTGTGTCCGCGCGTGCGCGTGCGTGTGTGTGTGCGCGTGTGCGTGCGTGGGTGTGCGTGTGCCTGTGCGCATGTGCGTGTACGTGCGTGCGTATGTGTGCGCGTGCGTGCGTGTGTGTGTGTCCGCGCGTGTGTGTGCGTATGTGTGTGTGTGCGCGCGTGTGCGTGTGTGTGCGTGTGTGTCCGCGCGTGTGTGCGTGCGTGTGTGCGTGTGCGCGTGTACCTGTGCGTGCGTGTGTGTGTCCGCGCGTGTGTGTGCGTGTGTGCGTGCGTGCGTGTGCGTGTGTGCGCGTGTACGTGTGCCTGTGCGGATGTGCGTGTGCGTGCGTGTGTGTGTGCGTGCGTGTGCGCGTGTGCGCGTGTACGTGTGCGTGCGTGTGTGTGTGCGCGCGTGTGCGTGCGTGCGTGTACGTGTGTGCGTGTGCGCGTGTACGTGTGCCTGTGCGCATGTGCGTGTGCGTGCGTGCGTATGTGTGTGTGTGCGCGTGTGCGTGTGTGTGCGTGTGTGTGTGTCCGCGCGTGTGTGTGCGTATGTGTGCGTGCGTGTGTGCGTGTGTACGTGTGCGTGCGTGCGTGCGTGTGTTTGTATGTGTTGAGTGAGTGTGTGTGTGTGCGTGTGTGTGTGGGTGAAAAGCACAATGGAATTCGCTTGGAGCCATCCCGTTCTTGAACCAACACCGTCGCGGAAGGTCGACCGACGCTTCTGGTCGCGCATTTCGCCAACAGTTCGTCCGCTATTTTCGTGCTTATGCTTATCTTATAAATACGCCTCACGTGCTTTTGTTCCCATCGGTCCCCAGTCAGTAGAGTACTAGCCTAACCTCACCATTAATAAAAGAAAAAAAAAAGATAATTTGGGAGTGAAATTTATGGATGAATGATGGCTCTGCAGAAGGCAGCCGCGTACGGGAGGCACCCGATGTTCCTTACCCCTGCGGGAGAACTTATGAACCTCTAGGGGTCTTCATCAATTCTATTGCTAGAAATAAGCTACCGACAGTCCGGACGCATGTAAGCGTTAGGACCCGAATTTTTACCGAGGAGTCAATCGAAACAGTTGTATAAAAATATGCATGCAGTTTTGTTCACTATCTATAATGGCTCGACTATGGCTTTTGCAGCGTGGTAGCTTGCCAAACGTCTATATATATCTTTTCCAATATTTCGACCTCGAGCAGATAGCCTGCGCTGTTTGTCAGATTAAGGTAAACGTGTGCGCATACGTTCTATTCTTCGCCAAAGCGTGCTGATGGTGGACTATCGCGGTAAATATAAAATAAAATAATTCTCAGTTTTTTGTGTATGTTAGTGAGAAATCGTCGATTATAGAAGGGTTTCAGTCTATCCAAACTTAATCTACGTTTTATCCTTATTAGACAGTGTTTTGTCTAACCCTGAAGCTAGTAGTCTCCACTCTACTCGCCAAACGCTTCAGAACGCGCAACGCTGGCGTCCGGCGTTTGGTTCTCGCATTCGGACGCGTTCGACGAGGAGACAAAGGCAGCTTGACTTCAGAGGTCAAGGCGCACAGGCGCCAGCGCCTATCCTGTTCACATCTTGTCCTTGTTTCTGTTGCGCTATTTTATATGTTTTACTAAGATGAACCAACTAGCCCAACAACGTACCTTACTGACTTCAGAGGCAACAGGTCTTTCCATACTATCAGCGGCGAGAAGTTAGGGTATCGCCGCCTGGTGGAACTTTTTCGCAACCTAGAGTGAGGATACTTCGACTTCCTCTGCTGGTGCAAGAACGTGCAATGCCAAGCTTCTATGCACTATGGAAATTAAAAAAAGAACCGCGTGGGTAGCACGTGTATTACCCTTAGTGAGAAAAACTAGAGCGCCCCTAGCGAGCTTCTAACCGCGAATACCTTTGATGTATGTTGGTTCCGTGTTTTTAAGAGTTGTAGACGAGCAACTCGCACCCTTAATAGTTTTTCTTTTTGAGTGAGTAAGATTAAAAAAAAAAATAAAAAAAAATTATGTGACACGTACTAGTAGGTTTTCCATGTTTTGAATATATATGGGACAAGATGGCCTTGCCGTTACTCATCGCAATTACTTACACTTTGACTCACGTGGAATTAATACGAATAAAGATTTTTTTTTTTTATCTTGTGTAGTTAAATTATCTCAAGTGGCCATTTTCCTAGCAATCTGGTATCTTTCTCACATAGTGTTGTAAAATGTTATCCAAGTAATATCACCGTTAATGTTTTCAAGTAACATTTTCAGAAGGATGTCCAAGTAACATTAGTTACATTATCCGATGTTGCATAGCGTTATAAGCAAATTCGCTAACGCTGTAAGAAGGCTTTCCCACGATATGTGTTTTCTTATAATATGGCCCGAGTAACATTGTAGTAACATTATATTATGGGATGTAACTTTGCACATCATCCGCAGTTGGAAGCTTTGCAATAACTTGAGGGGTGCACTCTCGAGACAGCCGTAGTTTCGTACGATTTAGTGCGGAACCATTTAAAATGAATGAGGAAACAATTGCCAGACCCCCGATTAAAATTACTCGGTATACTGGGCGCACCAAGTTGCCAACCCAGATTTTGAATGCAAATTATAAGAGAGCTAGCGGAGGTAATTAGGAAACACACGAGCAGCGTGCGCGCTCTTAAATAGTGCCACGCATCTACGGCCCCGCAGACATGCACCCGTGAACCGGAAAAGATGCCTGCCAAAAGAGTATGAGGCGAGTCAACGAACTATACATCTCCTGAACCGACCACTTTTCGCAAATTATACATGCGAGCTACGGCAAAAAAGAGTAACACCTTTATTCGCCTACCCTTCTCTCTCTATTTATTACTCTATCACTCGCTCAAAGCTTGCTTTATTTTATATTTTGCAGTTTTTTTTTTCTCTCGTTGTATTGTTGCTTACTTTGACGGGAGTTTTCACGTACCATCTTTTTTTCTTTTTCGACGGCGCGTCGTCGGCGACGGTCCGCCGGCGTCTGAGCGTGCTCACGAGTCCGTCACGCCACTTCCGGTGACCTCCACCAGGGGTCGTTGCCGTCTTCCGCCTGCTGTAGAGCTCCCTAGCCTGCTGCTGCCTCCGCCAAGGTAGCACGTGGTTTTTTTCGAGGCGCGGCTAGGAGCGCTTACGGTGTGGCCACTCGGGCATGCAGAGTGGAGCGCGGTAACGCGACGGTGGCGCCGTCGTTTCGCGTCGCGGCCGCTGGGGCGCCCGAGTGGCGCCCCAAACGCACGTGGGCCTCATTTTTTTCTTTTTTTTTTTAATCGAGATTTTTTGAGTTTTTGCTTTTAGAACGTGTAACTTTTTCTTTCGTTGTTTGTATGAGTGAATATTTTTGCGGTCAGTATTTTGCTGACGATGCGAGCGTGTTCCGCTAAACCTTCCCGAAGTAACATTCGGGCTTCATTTGAAAAATAATAAGATTTTCCACTTCATGGAATTGTTGTTGCTTGCGGGGAATTATTTAATTTCCTTCTTAATTTCTTTTTGCAATCTTATTAGATGTGTCTAAGTAGCACAGACACTTCAGTCAATACATTTCAAAAGTTCTTTTTAACTGGTACTGCCTCCGCTAAATAGGCGCTCATATATTTTGAGCGCCGATATATCGACCCTCTTCAGTATCATTTAAATACGACTGAACTTCTTTGTTTTTCATTTCGTGTTGTCAACGTTTTTGCTCGGTAATTCAGTTAATACATTATTTCGTTAAATGATAAAACCTTTTTAGAGTTGTCAACCATTGTAAGAATGCTGTTTATCTCCCTTATGCCGCCCACTTTAAGTAGATACGCTGTAAGCGTCCTAGTTTGCCACCCGGCAGTGTGCAAAGGAAAGCGGTTGCTGTCGAAAATGACCAGCACAGGCACTTTTGTTGGTTTAAGTCGATGACACGAAGAATTGTTCATCAAACGGTTGATGCGAAATATGAAGACAGCTTAATTAACACGGGCCCGCCATTCTAGTTTTTTATATATAAAAAACGCTCATACATACAAGAAATAGGCACCAAAATCAGATCGATTATTCGGCGTTTATTATTATTTCAGTCCCTATTAGCGTTGTTTTTATTCGTTGCTGTAAGCATTGCAGCATACTTGGCAACCCTACCGTACCGGGGACACGACGAATCAACGAACGAGGGTACATTCTTCACTTCCACGCTGCCTCACTTTCGTTCGGTCTTGTTATCCACTCTACGTCACTTTGTGCACATTCCTTTTCCCAGCCATTTTGTTTTGCCGGAGTAGGACTCGCACAAAATACCCACAATTAAACGGTGTTTTCACCTAAAGAGATGCGAACGGCGATTCCATTCCACGCCGAATCACGTCAGAAATAAACACCGAAAACCTAACCCTCCTCCCCGTACCAAGCAGTGGGTGAAGATATAATAACAGGGGTCTGGGTGTCAAGAAAAGGATGCAAAAAAAGAGAGAAAGTCAGAAACAAAAGCAAAATAGAATAAAACTAACTGCAGTTGTTAAGCTTTTTCGTTTGCTAGTCTGAATCAAAAGCTTTGGTTTCTTTTTTGGTCATTTTTTTTGCGTTCTCAAGTGTTCCGCAGCGTCGCATGATAGACCACGGGACGCGGCCCGCAAGTCGTCATCATCGTCGCCGTTCGTCTGCTCTGGTCCGTAATCACAGGTTGAAAAGCAGCAGAAGCCCCTCCGACACTTGACGCGAGGGGAAAGAGGTGGAGGAGAAAGGGGGGGGGGGGGGGAGGGGGATGGACCGACGTCGCAACGCCCCCTATACATAACAAGGCCGTGGTGCTTAATCTTTGACGTCACCTACAAGAGGCCAATCGCGGGTCACAAATTAGAAACGAATGTTGCGGGGGCGTTCGGCTGGGGCTCCTGTGTGATCGGTGAGAACACGCTAGTCCCAGACGGACGCTGACGCACCATTCGTATCAAATATGTGATCTGCGTTGGCCTTCTTTAAGTGACGTCAGAAGTTCAGCATTGGGGTCTTGCTGTCAGTTGGCACTGGCGTCGCCCGGTTTCGGGAGGGTGGTGATACAAAAACGAAGGGAAATTAACGTCGTAAACTAGTGTTTTTACACTTTTTCCTGCAGTTGGTTTGCAAATTGCACAGTTATTCTTGGAAATGTCTTTAGGATGTCCTCACGTTCCAAGGATGTCGCGGTGGACGTTCATAGGACATTTGTGCTACTTGGGTTGGTTCCTCCATGTACAGATCTATGAAACTACTGTGGTACCTTCTGACGATCAAATCTAGGCACTAATCCTAGGCAGTACAAAACGTCGTCACAACGTCGGGGAAAAAAAAAGTCGGCGACGTCGACAATTTTTGCGCGACGTTTCGAACGTTTGATCGAGGTCGTTACAACGTCAGAACCTTACGACGAACGAACGACTTTGATTCAAATGAACTCGGACTCTTTGAACAAAACAAGCTTTGACTAGGACGAACGACTTCAACTTGAATGAACTCGGAACAAACTCGGCAGAATTCTGACTTTGAATTGTGTCGTGGCGTAGATTTCTCACCGAGGCTTCATAAATGTTGTTTTAAACTCGCCACAGCTCCGGGCACGTGGAGCGAAAGCTCGGGCTGCAGAATCCAGGGGTCCTGGGTTCGAGCCCCACCCCTGCCCGTTTCGATCTCGTTGTGCATCGTACCGGCGTGCGGTCGTGCATCACTACTGCTTGGTGCACGTTGAAGACCCCCATGCTAGCGGTTGTACTGCACTGGCTTAACTGCTCATCTGCAGCTGAGACACCAGACGTTCCATAGGGGCTTACTAACTTCCTGCTCTGTAAGCTTAAATACAACTAAAAAAAGCTAAAAGAGTTCTTGGAAAAAAAAAGAAATAACAAGTTACAGGTAAGTTTTAGAGTATTTTTATCCGATGAATCTGAATCTCACGTTCATTTTCCCCGAAGATGTAACTAAACGCAAGAAAATATGAAAAGCCTCTTACCAGTCGTTACACCATAAAATGATATTTCGGCCGCCAAGCGCGAATCGCTCGTGGGGGCAGCGCGTTCTATTTACTATTTCGTGTCTGACAACAGTTTTGATCACGTGCCAATTGCTTTAATTTAAAATAAATAAGTAATCCGGTTTTGTGTAAAAACAAGAAAAAAAAAAAAAAAAGACTCGGTGTCTTTGAGGCAAAGCGCCGGCGTATACGGATCCCCAGTCGGCGGGTCCGATACCCGGCCACTGTACGAGCTTATGACTCTTATTATGGATGTGGCGCCTTGCAACTGTAAGCTCTTCCGTTGCACGCCACATTAGACCATCATTTAGGTGGTGCCTCCACAATTGTGCTATCATGCACCAATGTGCATGATGACCGTTTTTTCATTCGTGTCTTGCGCTGCTGAGTATGTTGGCTTCACCTGCATCTAGTTATAATGCAGGTGAAGCCAACTTTAGGGACGTCCCCAAGCAGTTTCAAAGGCCAGCTCACACAGAATCATTTGCTTACGTTATCTTTTTTTCGTTACGGTATAACTTATAAATAGAATTCCTAAATACGACAAGAAAAAAAAAAGAAAATAAATCAGAGAATATGAATCGACGGTAAATTTTTCGTCAATTTAGATGTATCCGAAAAACTACAAATTTCTAAATCACACACACACACACACGCACGCACACACACACACACACACACACACACACACACACACACACACACACACACACACACACAAACACACACACACGCACACGCACACGCACACGCACACGCACACACACACACACACACACAAGGCGGTGTTTTACAAATAAGCTCTGTAAGAGCACAAGGTCAATGGTCCTGAGGAGATGCAGCTTCAGCTTCCTTTGAAATCTAGGACTATTGACAAGAGGTGTTTGAGTTTTTGCTAGTCAAGGTTCCTCCAGGACAATGGGTCACGGTATCCGTACTTTATTTATTTTGTTTTCGAACTTTTAGAAAATTAGGAACAGAGTAAAATAAATAGTGAATATCAAAGAATTGTGAATGTAACAAAAATAATTTCCGATAAACCTAGAATTTTTAACGAAAAATAAACTCCGAAAGACACCCTCCGAATTTCACGAAAAATAAACTCCGAAAACACATTGAATCCTTCTTATAAGTACTCGAAACATCCGTGCCTCGTATATCGCGTGCAAGGCTACTCCTTAAACTGGTTACCTCGCTTAATATGAAGCATATACATCCAGACGACTCTTGACGAAAGCAGACGTAGGCTTCCGTAACATAATGCAACGTAAGCCAAACGGTGCTAAGCGAACCGGACTTCAGAGTTTAAAATGGCTTAGAACATATTCCGGTTAAAATTAGATTCGACGGGAAAGGTAAACCACTACATGACATACGCCTAGGCCCTTGTGTATCGGAAATCCATTACCCATATATATATATATATATATATATATATATATATATATATACTTGTGCGTGAGCGTCACCACTTTGGTTCTTTGTGGATATCGAGCGCCATTAACGATTGTTACGTTTTAAAAATGCCAAGTCCTGAGCTTTAGATGCTCTGCCAGAAAGCTTCGAGGGGATTTCGTCTTGCTCTGTGGTGGACTGTTTTTAACATTTCTCGAGTGCGGACAACCGATTCTTGCGATTTCAGAGAAAACTTCGGACAGCTGGCAACAATGATATTGAGCCCCTAGATTGCTGAAGCGTCGTTACTCTGAAGCTTAGATTATGTATGGTGCCTCTACAAACACCCATCCGCGGAACGGCACTTTGTAACAATAAAATGCTGCACAACATATTTTTTTTTTTTTAATTTTGGCACATTGTGCACACCAGCAGCAGTACAAGCTTCCGCCGCTATTGGTGCCTCTGGGTGTATCTTTCGGTTGTTAGTCTGCCAGCTGGCGTCGTTTTCTTTCTGAGTTCCGGCTGTTTTCCTGCGCCGATTTCTTACGTTCCTACCAATGTCAAAATGAGCGATGTTAAGGAGCATTTCAATAAATTTTGTTTCCAACTCCACATAACTGTGACTGAAACCCACCAAACGACAAGGGGCCTTATTTTGGGAGCAAGCATTAAGGTAATAGAGAGTTTTAGTAGATCGTTCCGATACCTCCGATAGCCCCAATAACGATACTATGCATGCGCAAGGGAGGCGGTGGCGGAGTATCGGGTATCGTTATCGGAGTCATGGGAACGATCTACTAAAACTCTCTAATAAAGCACACTTGAACGGTTTGAACATATTAAAAATGGCCCGGAAGCATCTCGTCAGTGCTAAAAATTGTTCGTCTTTTTTTTTTTTTTTTTTTTACGTTCGAGGAATTCCGCATAAGGAGTGGTTATCCTGTCAAGGGGAAGTTTTAAGGCCGGTTCACAGATACAGCGAAGCGCTAAGTTAGCGTTACCGGAGCGCTCCGAGGAGCGCTTATATGGCGCTTCCTGGCGCGTGATGTAGCGCTCGGTTAGCGCTTCAGTAGTGCTCTGTTAGCGCTTCAGAAGCGCTCTGTTAGCGCTCCAGAAGCGCTTTGTTAGCGCTATGTTAGCGCTCCAGAAGCGCTTTGTTAGCGCTATGTTAGCGCTACAGAAGCGCTTTGTTATAGCTCTCATGCTCCTTGTGCCGTACTTGCTGCTGCCGAACAGCGCGTGCACGGCGATTCCACTGTTGTTGTGTTTCCTTTGGCATTGAAAGAAGAGGAAGTAAAAGAGCCGCTCTCCAAGCAAAGGGTCGGGCAGGCGATCCAGAGCCATGAACTTTGAGCGACTAATTGATTGGGTACGATCTCATCGCTTTCTATTCGATATGCGTGAGCCTGGTTTCGAAGACACGCAGTTAAAAATAATCGCCTTCGTAAGAGCTGTGTGTCTCGGTCCCTCAGCCTGGGAACAAGGTTCGCCGGGTACCCGTCGGTATCTCGGTGGCGAAAGATTTTGCGCACCCAGAAGGCGCTTCTGTGCGTTAAGCCGTTCACACGCATATGCACTAATCACGTATGTAAGAGCATTGGTCGCATTTCTATTTCAGCATCCCACATGTCCGCCATAATGCTTCTGATGCACACCCAACCACAGGAACCGGAACCGCAGTGCACGCGCTAATCCGCAACACCGTGGTACAAGAAGCGCTACTGAAGCGCTAACATGGCGCTACTGAAGCGCTAACAAAGCGTTACTAGAGCGCTAACAAGGCGCTACTGGAGCGCTAACAAGGCGCTACAGAAGCGCTAATCGCGCGCTATGTTTGAACTAAGTCACGCGCTAGAAAGTGCCACATGAGCGCTCCTTGGAGCGCTCACGTAGCGCTAACTTAGCGCTCCGCTGTATGTGTGAACAGGCCTTTAGTGTGTCATTTTAAAATGACAGAGGAAAAAAATCTCAGGCGAAACGGCCTGAGGCATGGAAGTACAGTAGCCATGAGGCATGGAAGTACAGCGAAACGGCATGAGGCATGGAAGTACAGTAGCCATGGTTTCTACAACATGACAGCGCGCCCACACACACCACAGATTTGGTGGTAGTAAAAAGTGCAAATTAGGTGTATACCGATGGAGACATTGCTCTTCTCAGATCTCTCCTCAAAGTTGTGGCTTTTATTTTTAATTTTTTGACAGCGGGATATTGCCAAGTAGACTTGCCCTTGTTTGAATGGCCCGTAAGCCCCCAAAATTAAAGCTAAAAAACAACGCCAAAGAAATAAAAAAAAAAAAGCCCATGCCGGCATTTTTTTTTTGGATCGAGAACTTGTTCAAGTTAAATGACTAAATCCTAGCATTAATGGTTCTAATCTTTTTTCTCGCTTCCTTATCTATACGTTTTTTTTTTTACTTTGCTGTTGAACCAGATGGCAACAACAGATAAAACCCTGCGAAATACCGGGAAAGGGAAACTTGTTCTTTTTTACGAGTCAAAGATAATGGAGAGCCGACCCTCCATATGGTTACTGACAGGTTCTTCCGTCATTAAAGATTACGAAAGAAGGAAAACGCTGCCAAGTGTATTTCATTGTTTCATTCTCCACACGCTGCGTGGCGGGGTATTCGCAACTCTAACAACAGAGGCGGTGCCACCCAGCGGGAGATACGCGGTGTAAAACCGGGAGCTTGCGCTCGTCCAAATGCACACGAAAACTAGAGAAAGCGCCCAGGCGGCACATAGCCGAAACAGCACAGCTGGGACTGAACGAGTATGTGTGTATTTGTGTATGTGACGTTTATTTTTGTTTTTAAAAATACTGCGACCTTACATAAGGGAATCGAAGGAGCGTAATAAAAACACATACTCGAATATGCTAACAAAAATAACACAATGCGATAAGTACACGCCCTCTGCTAGAAGACTAACAATATTTGAAGTCGGTTAGAAGAAATGCAGATTATTGAATAAGAGAAGCAATTTTATACCATCCTTTGTACATCCCAAAGTAAATCCCAAGACGACCTGATGTGCTTCCAGCATACATTTCTCATTCTGAAATGAACGAATCGCTGCATTAATGTATTAGATGTGGTGTAACTAAAATTTACCACGTTGGAGCGACGAAAAGTATGTACGCTGCCTGAAAGTATGCAGTATTATGATAATATTTTTGCGAAATTTACGACGTTGGAGCATCCCATACCCATAGTATATCTATATATTATATACAAGTGGACCAGCATATAGCTGATTTATCATAAAACCTCACTCAGTTCTTTGTACCTTCTTAATTGAATTTGCACGCTTTTTCTTTGTGTCACTGATACATGATTGTACTCTCATCAGCCATGTTGTTAATTATGTTTTCGTGCCGTATAATGTTGGTTACCAGCACGCGCCTCATGCCGCGCCGCTTGATACGTGCATGTAAGAAGAAGTCTTTCGTATTATCTGCGCTGCGTTGTCCAGGAGCGAGCATTCTTAATAATGTCAGATCGGCGCGTCTTGAGCTATAAATATAGTCTTTTAAATTCATGCCTAGTTTATGAAATTCACAAATTCATTTGAACGTTTACACCTTTTGAAGTGAATTGGAACCGACGTTAAATTTTAGTTTTATGACTTCCGTTAACCGGAATGACTCCGGTAACATTATTGATCATGAAGATGGTTTTAGAGGACCCACCATGTGACGGAAGTTTCGTGGCTTTTGTTATAAAGTTTTTCTAACGGCAAATTTAGATTAAAAGTAAAGAATGCTAAAACGCGTTTCAAAGCGAGCGTTTCAAACAATAAAACAATTTCACTCTGCGAGCCAAGTTGATAATAAGGTGATATACCATATTCTATTGTTATTACAAGAAAAAAAAAGACAATACCTAACAAAAAGGTTAAAAGGGTCATGAAACGATTTTCCTACTTCTTCCTCCTTAGCTTTAATCCTCAACTCAAATGCGAATTGTGAAATCCCGTCGTCGTGACATTCTTCGGTACCGGTGCGATGACTCCTAGCTTCCACCGTGCTTTTTATGTACACCATAGAACTTGTCATTCCCCAGTGACAATAAGTTCCGTCAGGGCACTTATTGGCCACGAACGCGAATCCGAATATTCGTCCACGAATTTATTGTTGACGAGCGCATACGTCCGAGTGACACCGTTCTCGTGTTATGCGTGGGCTGGGCTCGGCTGACGTCAGGTTGGCAACGCTGACGCGCTTTGGGAACCGCGGATGTATCATAGTGAAAAGGAGGAGAGCTTTCGAAGGAAAGAAGGTACAAAATAGTCCGCTATATTTTCAAATGTTCGTACCGAAAAGCTGGCTTTCGACTTTCTACCCTCTTTTTTTTTTTTTTGCCAACTAAACGATATTTGATTCGTAAAGCCCGAATTTAAAATCATTTATCCCAGCCTGAAATTCGTTTCATGGCCCCTTTAACTTCCGTTAATGTTGTCACGAGATCAGGAATATTTTATGAAAAACCACCACCAGCTTCTTCGCACCCTAACCTTTTGATCAAGAACACACGCTTTCGATGTCTTTGGTATAGAAAACGACGGTTTCAAACAAGGTCGTTGTGCAGCGCCATGTTTGAGGAATATATTGATGAACTAGTAGCAGTCATGTTCTACGGAAATGAAGTGATGCCTATACCCCCCCCCCCCCTTTTTTTTTTCAAAGAAGAAAAAAAGAAAAAGGAGAAAAAAAAAAGCGATATACATATACTCAAATATAAAAAAACAGCAGCAATATTCTTCAAAATTACACAAGTACATTTTTGTATAATCACGTAAATTTTTTTTTTTACTGCGCGAGATAAAGGTTGGTTATGAGGTTTCGCAGAAGTGAGTGTTTCTATCAATATACATATTGAAAGCTCACATACAAGGTGTGTCTCCGAAAAAAAAATTTAAACAGTTCCTAGAGATGCGTTCCTTGACGTGCGAGATATTATGATTTATGTGAAATATTTACGAGAACAAAGCAACGTACTTGTCATCTTCGCAATTGCGGAGGTGCTCACCTGGGAGTGAGTATATCTTTCAATTGTTGAGCAAAACAGGAGTGCCACTTGGAAAACTTATCTAAGTTATTGCATAGACCTTTTCTGCTTACTCTCGCCCCCGACCGCCAAGTAGGCATATCCGGTATGGGCGACAAAAAAAATATTAAAACATTTCAATCTGGAAATAGTAAAAAATAGAGGTAAGGCAAAACGAGAATGTGTGACGGTTACGCTTATATTCTAAATGTCTTCTATTGGCGTGGCGACGGCAAAACAATGTTTTCGCCCATACTGGAAGTGACGACAAATCAAGATGGCGGCGCCCTTGCGAAAAAGGTCTATATGCGGGAATGCTTACGAGAAACAGGAACTGCGTTTTTTGGTCCGGGTAAATAAACTATGCACCGCAGAAAGCTCGAACACCGTGAGAATGCAAGGTTAACAGTTTGGATATAGAACGCGGAAGTTTGAGCATATGACGTTACCTAAATCAAAAGATAATTAAGAAAAATTAAATTCCTCTGTAAGCCGACGTCCACCTAAGCCTAATATCGTCAAAACAGAACTCGGCATTTTGGACGCTTGTTGGATTTATACGAGTGGAAAACACTTATCAGCAAGAAATAGAACATTGTTTTCTTTCTTGCTGACAAGCCTTTTTCCACTGAAATAGATGCTACAGGAATCCACATTGCCATTTCTTCATTTTACGATATTAGGCTTAGGTGGACTTCGGCTCACAAAAAAATTTCGTTTTTCTCAAATATATTTTGGTTTAGGTGACTTCAGGCCCTAAGGCTCGCTTCAGACGGGGCAATATCCCCGAGCAACTTGACGTCGCAACACTAGCAACACTGGCCGCTCACGCTCACACGCAGCAACCGAATTGCTACAATTTGCCATGATCATTATTAAATTTACATTTTCTTGCAATATATTGACAAGCTGTTACGTGCTATAAACTTGTTTTTAGATCTTTAAATGGCACTGGTGATTACTAACTCGTCTTTCTAAAGCGGTTTATTCCCCAAAAACGATTAATTTCAAACAAGAACCAAGTCTTTGGTTGTCATCAATCATCACCGCCACAGGGGTATCACGTGAAAATATCGCGTCCCTGACTCACTGCTGCCAC
This sequence comes from Ixodes scapularis, assembly GCF_016920785.2. Classification (NCBI taxonomy): domain Eukaryota; kingdom Metazoa; phylum Arthropoda; class Arachnida; order Ixodida; family Ixodidae; genus Ixodes; species Ixodes scapularis. Next base: position 66,616,797 of record NW_024609883.1, on the reverse strand, counting down.
TTCAGACGTCTCCGCGTTGTCCGAGTTGCTCGCCCGTTTCGAGTCGAACGCGATCCGATCAATTCGTGTCGCAGCGCCAGGATCTATAGGAAAGTTAGGGAGCAACTCGACCGAAACACCTAAATTGCTGGGAAAGTTCCGCAGTCTGAAGCGGGCCTAGAGTTTTCGCGTTCGATCCCAACCACTAACGTCATATCTATTCTCCCAAAATTCGAGCTTTCAGTGATGCATAGTTTATTTAACCGGTCCGAGAAACGCTGGTTCCTTTCCTGGAGAACCGCCCTGTATACTGTATCGATAAAGGCGGTGGAATAAGGGCGCAAATTGTGATTCCATAGTTTCGTACGTTCTCCATTGCGTCTGTACGGTTTCTGTTCATGTGACAACTGTATGTGGTGCGTGATACTTGTAAATATATCTTACTCATGAAAAAGGAAACAAAGAAATCAGATTCCCAGCATCCTATTTTTAGGGTTCCCGCTAGCAAACTGCTATAACGCCCGAGTCCCACCAGAGCGACAAAGAGAAACACCCGACGCCGACAAGTCTCGAACACGAGCATCAATGCACCCCAGGGCATCTTTGGTAGGCTTGCAATCACTCGTGCTTACTTCGCGAGCGCCGAGAGACTGCAAACTTACCAGAGGTATCCTCGCCTGTTCATATACTGCACGTGTTTTATAGGTTCATATTTGTAGGTTGTTTATGTTTGTCGCTTGATAGTGGGACTTGGGTATTCAGACTGGTTCTGATCAAAAACCTTTTAGTGTGAACGCTATACAGCCATGACCGGAGGAGCGAACCGAAACGCGTGACCTCTCAAGACATGTCCACTTCGACGCAACATTATCACGTGGCACGCTCCTTTTCTCTGATTGGGTCGCTTAAGCCGTAGCCTCCGCCATTTTCAAAATGAAAAATATACCGATGTTAAAGAAAAAAATGGAAAAGTAAAAAAGAAAAAAGAACGAGTTAGAGGTGAATTTTTGAGTATTTTTATCCCGTGAATCTGAATATCACGTTCGTTTTCCCCGGAGATGGAACTAAACGCGAGGAAACAAGAGAAACCTCCGACCAGCCGTTACGTCATAAAAAAATCTTTGGGCCGCAAAGCGCGTGTCACTCGTGTGGGCAGCGCGTGCAACTGCAAGCTTGCCAGACATATTCACTCGTCGCTAACACCAGTCGCGACGTCTTTTTTAGACCTTTTTGAATATAGCAAAAGTGCGCGTGCATTACTTTGGTAGGCGCTGAAGATACGCGAGAGCGGATATTCCGAAAAGGCGACACTCAGAAGAAAGGTTTTTCTGCAGCTTCCGCGCACGAAACTGAAAAGTAACCTCGATATTCGTGATCCCGGAGGCTAAATGAAGACGATTTAAGTGTTTTTCCTCAAATACAAAACCACTTCAGTTTCCCTTTCATTTGCATCACAAACATCCCATATGGCACGCCCCAAAGCCACCGCGATTTCGCAAACGATGTTATTTGGTCACATTGTCCTTAGCTGTTATCGCAGTGTGGCCTTGATTTCACACAGCTATCCAACCTAGTGGTCTGGACGAAACACTCCGTAATATTTTTTTTATTGTTTTCATACGCGCATAACTATATCAACACCAATTAATTTGGTTATGTTTTAAAGATGTCTAAGGAAGGCAGTCAGCTGCAGTATCTTCCACCCGTGCAATATAGGGGATGAATTTGACAGTACAGTATGATCGTCCGCAGTCTATACCAAAATGAGTAAAGTTGAAAAGTGCCTATCCCCAACTCTCCCCCAGACATGTACACATCACCTATCCACCTTACAAGGTAGCGAAAGAGGTAATGTTACAGAAAACACTGCGATCAGTACAGGGCTCTTTGTAGGACATAAATTTCCCGCGAGTCCCTTCCAAAAACATTATTATCAAAAGTTAAAAAATAAGAGTTTTTTTGCCTTACTTGCTTAACTACCATAAAAAATCCACTTAACTTTATGTTTAGTATTTTGTTTTTCAGTAAAATAGTATCTAGTGCCTTTTTCTCCCCCAGAGTGGAATTGTCGCTACCACCACAATTTATGAAGTGCAGAGTGAATTCCACATATCCAGGTTAGTGCCATGTTAGATGTGTTTCTAGAGTAGTCGTGTTCTGTTACCTTTCCAATGAAAATATTCCCCAGCTTGGTCAAATCCAGTGGAAAACCACACTATATTAACTTTACGCACACTTCCAGTAGATGTTTCTAGTTTGAGAAAAAATGGTTCCCCTACTTCCAGTGTTATGTCCCGTTTATATTTTCTCGATTTCGAATTTCCAGTATCATTTCCAGTCAAATGTCAAACTGTTTTTTTTTGTTTTGTTTTTTTTATTGGTCAGTAAGTGACTTTTTTTCCTTACAACGTAGCTAGCTATATAATGCCAAAGAATAAAACCCACAAAGCACTCGGGTCAAAGCTCTTTGTAGGAACAGCCATTCCGCCATGAGTCAGACAAAAAAAGTGATCCCAGCTCCACACACATGACGTCCGGTTTGCGTAGACAGGTGCGTTCATTATACACACCTCCGTTCGTGTGGCTCCCCGTGCTTACCTGTACGAGTCATTTTATTTCAGATTGTGTCTGCATTTTTTTTTTCTTTTCCTCTTTAGCTACAACCACGACCCTTCCGCCTTTTTCATTGCCTTCCCTCTCGTCCCCCCCCCCCCCCCCCCCCCGGGTTCTCTCACGCTTTCTCTTTCCGTTTTCTCCCCTTCCCTTTTTCACGTAATGTTACGTTGCCTCGCCAGAGCGGTCGGTTCCGACCGACTGACGACGTCCGCCTGTAGACCTTGAATGCAGCTCATAGCGCGGTGGTGGTGCCGCCGCCGTAGAAGCCTATCTCCTACCATACTGCGACTGTCCACCGGCCGGGTGGACGCCGGCGGACGCCATGACGGTGTCGAGTGCGTCTTCCTGTCTCAGCTCCGAACTTTTTTGTGCCTCGAAACATGGTGCGCTCACACTTAGCGACTCGTGTGACTTGTCGACGAAAGGGTGATGATCACGTCGGACTCGTTGTTACACGCCGACCTGATTTCGAGTGGCACGAGCAAGTTTTGGATTTGGCTTCTTCGTTCCCCCGTTTTGCAGACGATTTTCTGGAACCGGCGGAAGAAGAAAATGGTCGTCTGCTGCCGTTTGGAGCTTCTCGTCGTCTGTTTTCCGGCAGGTAAGTCCTTATTCTTTTTTTTTTTTTTTTTCGAGCCTTCAATCTCCATTTATGTTTTAACATGGTCTGCTATGCCTACTTTTTACCCTAGTCCTAACTGCTGGTTATAATAATATAAAAGTAGCACATTAAAAAGAGCCAATTGATTTTACTATTGGAGGCTTGCAGAACTGTACTAGGCATGTTTTTTTTTTTTTTTTTTAAGCTGTTAAGTCGTCTACATCCTTATATCGCGTGATAAAGGTAAGTTGCATTACGGTATGCTATGCCTACTTCATAATCTCCTAGTCCCAACCTCTTATTTTTTATTTAAAATAATAATGCTAGCCCTAATAACTTCTGAGTGGAGGCCTGCATAACTATGTTAGGTATGTCTTTCTTTTAACTTGTTGAATTGTTCGTAACGGTTACCCGAGTTACTAAAGCCGATATGCAGTGATAGTAGCAACCGCGTGTCACATGGTACAAAAGCAAGCCGTAAAACCGAACCCTTTCCCCGAATCTCAACTTGTCGCACGTGGTAAGCTGTGAATTAGTTTCTTTCAAATTTTTTACAGCAAAAAAACAAAAACAAAAACAAAACAAAAAAACTAATTTTTTGCATGTTTTTTTTTTGTATGTCAAGCAAATATCTATAGTTCATAATCAAGATTCAAGCTGTGCAAAGAGAGGTTTTGAAGGTCGTCACCGAAAGTCGCCACAATTCTTTAGTGGACCGCCATTGCTGTTGAATAGGAGATCATGGCAACGTGTGAATAGGAGATCATGGCAGTGTGTGAATGGGAGATCATGGCAACGTGTTGGTAGAGCACAGTATCCGCTGTGCTTTACCAAGAAAGAAGGCTACAGGGTTCAACACATCGCGACTCCTTCTTACGAAACTAAACATGCACGTTTCGTACCGGTGCAGCAGTGTAAAACAAAGTTCGAGACTATCGCGGCGAGATCGGCGGCTAACACGCTTCGTTGGCCCCGCGGTGACTCACGAGACATTGAAGCCAGCTGCACGGCTTTCCTAATTATTTGCGTCACAGACGACAGACTCCATTGCACGGCACACGCGTGTGACGCAACTGGAACGAAGCAGATTTCGTCCATTGTCTTTTATTCCTCTTATTATTACTTTTTTTGTGATACAAAAGTCCTTAGATGCGGTTTGCCTCGAATGTGACGCAATCTATACATCAAAAACATAGAAAAAAAAAGTTAATTTTGTAATGTCTTTTACATAAGAAATCTGTAAAGGTGTTCGTAGCACTGTGACATATACTATGGTCCCTAACAGCTTAAGAACCCTGAGGCGTGGCCTATTATGTTAATCACGCTTCTTGCTTTGTGATTGATTCTTCGTCATCCTTATCGGCTAGCGCTGAAATCTCTTTGGCGGTGGAGCGAGAAATGAGATGTTGAAAACTCGCCACGCCCTTTTCTTTATTATCAGTGATTGTTGAGGGAGAAACCTGTACATCTTTTCTGCAGGGGCGCAGCCATCTTGAATATTGTCACTTCCGGTTTGCGCGAAAACATCGTTTTGATCTCTCCACGCGCCGCTAGAAGCTGTTCACGAAAAAAATGCGCGATTCTCACACATTCTTTGTCTTGCCTCAGCTATATTTTCTCGCATATTCTAGCTTGAAATGTCATATTTTTGTCGTCCCACATACCGGATATGGAACCCACGTGACCAAAAAACGAAAGTAAACGAAAAAACAAACAAACAAAAACGCCTATATACAGAACAGTGGTTAGCGCGAACACTACATCCCCGATTTTTCGCTATTGGGCTAACGACCTAATATATAGAGTACGGTGCCCGCCCTACACCAGGTTGGGAAGCATGTGTTTGCTCACCTCACGTGGACACTGCGTTACACTGTTGATAACTACGTTTAAGTTGGGAGAAAAAAAAAGTGTTTACATGCTTTACGCCTTAAGGTTCTTAAGCTGTTGGGGATCATAGAAATGTCACAGTGCTAGGAAAATACTTGAGTTTTGTGCTGTGTGCCGCCAAACATAATAATTCAAAGAGATAAATAAATCGAATCGAAATTGCAGGCAAGCACGGTCAAGCGGTTACACATCATGGTCATTTTTGACTATTGTAATGCGATAGCCTCTATGACTTTACTGGTGGCAGCTAGTGTTAGCAAGCTAGTTGTAAAACACGATGATTTTTTTTTCTTTATTGAAAGAAAAATTATGATATATTTGCATGTTGTGTAAGTTTACATGAAAAAGTCTACGTTGAGGGTTTGTGGTCTGCAGAACGATCAATAATGGGGGATGTTTGAGGGATCGCATTGCGTTATAAATTCGAATGAAAAACTTCCAATGAGGTGTGCCATTTTTTTTTTGCGTGCACGCTCATCTATCAATATATTCAAGGTCATTAGAGTAGCTATTATTTAACAGTCTAATAATTTTATTATCTTACCATGTCACAGCTGTTTTTTTGGTCAACGTTTGTCCGTGTACTATTAAAACGCCTTCAATACTTCAATTAAGCTAACATAAACATTAAACTCTTGAATTTTTACAAAAATAATATGCATCAAAACAACAGGGTTGTACTAGTATACTTTATATATTAATTATTATTTACCAAAAAGAAAACGTTTGCATTAAACCGCCGTGCTTCTAGATTATAGACGCTATGCAGCAGCAATGCATGGGCGCCTCCGTAACGGACCTTCAGTTTTTGTTTCCTCTTATTCCGTCTGCTTCTACTTGATCATTACCACAGCGGGACAGGTTATAACCTTTTTAGGTTTTACTGTGTCCCTTTCCGCATTGTCTTTTGTGGAGGCCCGTCATGACGCCCGATTCAGTGGCTCGGCATCTCGATATAAGACAAGGAAAGGTCAGCAATGGCGGCTATAGTTCGGAGCGTCTGCCAAGCGTTTCTACTTTTCAACTAGATCACAAAAGAGCACCATAGACGCTGAAGAAATTTCTGACCTAAAACACGGGCACAGAAAATCTACGTGGGCAAGTTAGTTAAAAAGAACAAAAATAAACAGGCGTAAGGAAAAGAAAACAACCAGATGCGAGTCCATGAAAGAAAAATAATTATCGAAATTATTGATGCGTACCTCGATTCTGCTGTTCCTCGAAGAAAGAGTTCCAAGTTGCCCCTTCTTGTGCTCGAGACACAATAATTGAGCGGTTGAGGCGCACGCAATTTATGTGCATTTCCCAAACGAGTCTGCAGGCTTGAACGTCCGAAAACAGCCGCGCAGAATAATTTCGGCAATCGTGAGAATCCCAGAGCAGAGTTGTTTCCGCGGATTATCGGAATTTAAATCTCGTACTCGAGACTGCACTAATCCGCTTGATGTTTTCCGAAAACCGACTGTGTAAACATATTTTTTTTGGTGTATATTATTAACTGGAACGCGTTCGTTTTATTTAGGGGAACACCGCCGTTCCATCTTGCATCGGTGGACCACGAACGGGAACTCGTTCACGTTTTCAAGGGAACAGCAGGAAGAACGTCGATTCCTTGTTCTTCGTCTATACATCTGCTATTTTACCAGCATTTAGTAGACACTTAGGCTTTTTTATTTTTTTATTATCGACTTTTTCAACCTATGCCTTCATAGGACGGTGAATTAGTGTCCGAGAGAGAGAGAGAGAGTTGAAAACAAAGGACTCGAACAAGCGGGATCGTGGAGAGACGATACGTGTAGTTCGATGTGGATACTTTCACTCGCTCGCTTTGTTTTACCCACGGAGTATATCCGGCAGAGTATCGAACTAAGATACGCAGACGTTCACGTTATAGCGACACTTTCCAATCTTTGAAACGTAAACGGGAACGCGTTTCTTCCGAACCACCGGAAGTCGCAACGGGAAGCTCGTTCCAAGACTGAGCAGGAACGAGGAACGTGGACAACGCTGGCTAGCCCCTGCCATCTTGCGAAAAGGAGACCCAGTAAAACGTCTGATTTGTATAAGAAATATTTTGGTCCAATAAACGCATACCATTAAGTAAGATCGTATAAGAACATATAAGAACTTTGTAAGAATATATGCGTGTATTGGACCACCTTTGTGCATATAAGAAGTTTTACTAGGGAGGGCGTGGCCTAATACGCTAACTTCAGTTATTATGCATATTAAAATTAATATTGTGCATTATTAATATTACTTATTAGTATGCCGGAGCGATTACAAGATGTCTGCGACTCGCCACACCAAGCATCTCTAAACGCGGGCTTGTTTGTAAGCAGTGTGTTGGTGCATATATGGTCACTCGGAAATTTAGAAACGTAGGGCCGGCGTATTCCGAACGTCTTATCACTGCTAAGCAGCCGATGAAATTACGGCAATAACCCATTAGTAGGCCATTAGAACGATTCTACAAGCATCACACATAATGGATCACAGCTTCAGTGACTAGGAGCGCCCGAACAAAGATAGTCAATAGTTTCTTTAGAATATTACATGCACCGAAAATTGCAGCATTTCTTTTCTTGTTTTTTTTTTTTTTTTTTCGAGGACAATTGTTGTCTTAGTTTAAATAATACAAGACGGCACAGATCTTATCGCAATAGACGGAGTGAACTTTGTGGTAGTAAGCGTTTATATGTTATGTAGCTAGCCCACTGCACGACCCGTATGTAAGTGAGCACATTGGCTTTCCACCCTATACCATCGTTTCTGCGAAAATATTTCAAGTTCGTTCACACCGAGCTACCCTTTCCGCAATCTATGGAAATTTTATCCTCGCCCATTCCCTCAAATAGAGAGGGCGCTAGGTGCAAAGAGAACCAGTGAAAGCTTTTTTGCACTCGAACTCGTCGGCCCGTGTGTTCAAAACAACTTACGCATTCAAAAATATTCGTCCTTTGCATGCATGCCGTGTTTGGTTTCGTTCGCACACTTTATCTAGATTTATATCCACACGCGCTTCATTCGAGATCACACGCGCGGCGAGTTCTGGGAAGCGGAAACGCTCGCCGCTGCTTCCGGTCCGGAAGTGACGTCATAATGGGGAGGGCGGAAATGGCTTCGGCGGCATAATAATGAAGTCGTCTGCGCATTCATAATGAGGTCGTTGAGCCGTCTAATTGGCCGTCTCCGCACCCTGACGTCGCGGAGGACAACAGTGCTCCCGTCGGGAATAATTGCAGCAACGTGGCTCGTTTGCACGGGCGACATTGGAAACTGGGACCGGTGTTGCCAGACGACCGTTTATTTTTCCAACGGCTTTTGTCCGACGGACGCAAACCGAATCGCCGGAGGCGGTGTAGGACGTCGTCGGGGAGGATCAATTTCGTCTCGTCGGTTCGCATGCAGCCCCAAACGAAAACCCTCCGGGTCGGGTTATACACGGGCGCTTGAACAACTATGTACTTTCTGTAGTTTTCTTCGTAATCCTCGATTTGCCTTATAAATCACCAAATATGCCAACAAACATCGCTGAACTACTAACCTATATATTAGGGCAAAATTATGTTTTCGCGAAACAAATGCACGGAATACTCTGTATCTTAGACTACCTGCTCGACCTGCGAGTCTGCCCTGACAGGAACGTCACGTGACCTAGAAGCGCGTGTAGATTTGAATGTTGGTTTTGGCATCGCCATTTTTCGTGAATTTCACGGTTGCCATTTTCAATTTTGCGGTAGTAATTAGCATACCGCAAAGGGTAAAGGTGGAGGAATAAGAAAATTCAGTTAACTGGAGGAGCTCGAAAAATCGTCGTAAAAGCACCGGCCTCCCCCCCCCCCCCCCCCCCCCCCCCAAAAAAAAAAAAAGTTTTTATCTTTTATTTTTTTGTTAGGTGCTTAATAAATACTCACAAAATAATTTTTTGTTATATTTATAGAGGAGAAATTAGCGTAATATTTGCATCGTGAAGCACATATTTGGAGTTAGGAACAACTTCAATATTTAGGCATTTCGACCGGAAATAGCACCTTGAGATATATATAATTTTAGGTGCCCATAGGTTGCAGACACTGTAACAAAATAAACTCCGGCCCCATTGTCAAAAAAGTAATATTTACAATATGATTTATTACATACAATGTTACAATACTGAGAGAATACTTGCAATATTTGCAATACTTATAACACTTACAATATTAATAATACAAAACGCACAACGTTTACAATACTCCCAGTAATTACAATGCTTAAGATACTCGCAATATTTACAATAATATTAATGCTTCCAATAATTACAAAACGCCCGATACTTGCAGAATTTACAATACTTAGAATGCTTACAATAGTTGCTATTCTTGCAATATTTACCTCGTGAGACTCACTTTTGAGTGGGAAACGATCCAGAAACATGGTTGTATCTCGGCACGTCGTCCCGAAATAAAAGCAGCAACTAGAAGCATGTCGGGATTTTCAAGGTAAATCTCTCAACCTAAAAATAGCGCATTTTTTTAAAAAAAGGACGGGACCCCCCCTTTTTTTTTTGCGACATGTATACGCTGTTTAGGCGTTTAAAAAAAAATGTATAGAAAGTTGCTGGGCAATTGTAATGCACGTCAAACGTGTGGCGTCTACTCTATATCGGCGCTCTTCATTGGTTAGTTTTGCGACTGGCTTAACATGTACACTCAATAGCAATTCTTGAAATAAAAAAAAAAAAAAACGCTAACCCGAATTTAAAAAGAAAAAAGGGTGGCAGGGTGTTAAGTTTTTATCTGCCGGACGACGCCGAGCGGATGCCCCTCAGGGCTTCCCCGACGAACCCCCCCCCCCCCCCCCCCCTTCCCTCTAGCTCAAAACCAATCAGTGTCGAGCCTCGCGGTCACGCTTTTATCCAGGCTTCACTTTTATCTGGGGTTCTTGAAATGCTAATTAAACACTTCACCAAAGAACGTTGCACGTAACCAAGAAAATGCGTTTGAGTTTGGTGTATTTTGACACGAATTATTGGCCCGAGTTCGACAAGCGGTGTTACACACGCGCATTTTTTATCCGTTAGGTTCAATGGGCAAAGCGAAATTACTGTAGCCGGATTTATTCGAGGCAGCCTGAAATAAAGTCATCGCCATGACTACGGCACGAGAGTGCTTTGCTATAGTGTTTACAAATAGCTGAGCTCTTATCTATACATGTGTCACTACTGGCGCCATCTTTTGCTACCTTAATCCCGCCTTCGCTTTGCTTCTAACTAAGGTCGAAAGAAGCGTAGTTCATATCTTTACCACACTCTTCGTAGAGGTCGAACCTCGCAGACAGTACGGGTAAAAATTGAGGTAGGGAAGGATATGAGCGGCAATTCAGACTGAACTATGCAGGTTTGCAAGTACGGACTCTGGGCGCTGCCATCTTGTTTCGGATCGATCGTCTGCTAGTTAAACCGCCTCGCTGACGTGTGCCCTCGGTTGCCAGCTAACTATACAGCGCCACAACAAAGCGCTTTCCGCCCACGGTTGCCTGCCGAAGTATAGTTTTTGAATCGCGGTTGCTCGCGAACCTGCGTAGTTCGGTTTCACCTTAAAATTGACCGCTGCTCGCACGCTACGCGAACCCTCGTGGGGCCAATCTAACGCCGAGAGAGTAATGCTGTGACTTTTTCACGCGTCGCTGCTCCCAACCGGAAGCCCACGTAATTCACTCTCGGCACCTCAAAAACATGTATAGTTAAACAAAGAAAGTTTTTTTTTTTTTTTTTTTTTTTGCGGAGTATTACTAATTTATTACGCCTTTTACGTAGAGAATTAAAGGTGCCATGAAAGATTTTTTTTTTAATTTTCTTTAAATATTACTCAAAATTACTACATAACGTTAATAGGCGAATGAACTTACTTCTTTTTTTTTTTCTAAGCGATGACAGTCGGCAAGTAAATTTGAGAAATATGAGCATCGTTCCCTCAACTTGGAGCGAGAACAAGCGGCCTGATGCCCATCCAATGCTTTATGATATATGTAGATGAATTTTAGGCTAGACATACGTTACCTTACCAAGACGAACACGTCTCAAAGGCCAGAAGGAGTGCTTCTTGCTCCGACAACCCAATCTTGTAGGAACTTCTTCGCACGGCGTATGAACAATGCGCAAAGCTTGCTTTCATTCTTGAGGTTACAAAGAGCATAACGCCCGCTGCGCTATATATTTTGAAGTGAAACTGAGTATATATGTGCGCAAGAACGTGCGTCGTGAACAAAAAGTCATGCCTTTGGTAAGGGTGCAATCGCAAGTGCTTTCTTTACGAGCAAAAATACGGCAAATTGGCGTGAGCGTGAAATCATGATGTACGCGATTTGCAGTCTTGTACACGTTACTTGGGAAAAAATCTATTACAATTACAATTAATCTCGCTTTAAAAGTATTCAATTAGAATACTCGAAGAAGAAAGGTACTTGGCCGTCACTTGAAAAAAAATAATCGTTACTTTTCCAATTACTTCGGATTTTGAAAACGGCAGATTTTCGGCTGGTCTGAAAACTGGCCTTTTGGCACTCTGCATGAATTAAATAAAAATTACGGAATTCAAAAACCTACTTATCCTGACAATTCACCAATATTGGTAAACCACCCTGCAAGATAATTTTAGAAACGGTGCCATTACCGCCAGAAAGAGGAGGAAAAAAAAAGTAGTTTTAATACTTCCAGCAGTAATAAAATTACTATCGTGATTACTTCCTAATATTTACTAATAATTTACTAATATAATTAAAAAGCTACTCTAAACTACTCTAAAAAGTAATCGATCGAACGTAATTTGATTACTTGTAATGGGTCCAGTGACAGTCTGATTTACAAGAGACATGGGAGCTTCCATGAAAACTGAGCAACTAAAAGATGCTCGATTTTCATCATCACGCGGACACGAGTCTTCTAAACTATGACGACATCACCCCATCGTGTCCATGTTCGTCGATACACACATTCCACACACTCACCACCCTGGCAAAAAAAAAAAAAAAAAAAGCCGAGTCATTCCGCAAAAGAGAGCTACAGCGCATGCTCAGAACAAGTTCCACGGCCGAGTGGACAAGCATCCATGGCGTAGCGCAAAATGCAGTTATTACATAAGCCTACACAGCGCTCAGTAACGACGCCGCATCATTTATTGTCCTGGTCACCCCCCTCCCCCCAGACGCAGACACATACAGGCCCCCTTCGATATTTGCAGCACCGGTTCTCTGCAGACGCCGTTCCCGCAATCCCGATCGTCTGCTGGTCTTTCTTTCCCAGGGTTGTCGACGCGCGAGCTTCGTGCGGTTGCACACGAGACTTTCCGGGATTTGCGGAAACCAAGGGGTTGAGAAAATCACAAAAGACGGGGCTTGCAGGAAAAGCGCGACGGGCGCGTTGATGGCGCGTCCACTGCATGCGCTTAACAATCGTCTTGACCGTGATCGAGTAGGCGGCTAGCCTTCTGAGGTTTTGTGCGTTCTTTTTTTTATTTTATTCACTTAGCTTTGCCTTCGAGCAATTTCCGAATAGCGTCGATTTTTTATTATTTTTCTCGCGAGAGGTTGGTTGCGGTTGTGCAAACGCATTTCGAGGAAACCTCCGGCACCTTGGTTATAACTTATATCTACTTATCGCTCGGGCAATTTAATCACTGTGTCCATTCGATCCTGTCTGAATCAGTAAATAGCATCATACGATATACAAGATGGTTCAAGAACCATTACCCCATTACATAATCCTTATAATATATATATATATATATATATTTTTTTTTTTTTTTTTTACCGATTAATATTATGTGTAAACTTTTCGCTTTTTCACTAAACTTGTGCGAGGTTTCTCTAACCTTCAGACCTCGAGCAACACCCATCTTTCTCAACCAACCAATCACTCGCGGTGTGTAGGCATTTGACCTAATAAGACAGTGCAAAAGGCTACGGACCTCGTAAAAAATATGATGGTCATATAGGGAAGTACATGTACCTGGCACCCGTTACGCATCAACGAATGGCCAAACTGCAAAGAACACTTGACTTCACACTGCCAATACCCCCCCCCCCCCCCCATCGTACAAAAAACACTCTACAAACAGTGTCTGACGCAGGGGCGGATCAAAGGGGGGGGGGGGGGGGGGGAGGGAGGGCGATGGGGGCGACTGCTTCCCCCCCCCCCCCTCCCAAACAGAGTCGACCCCCCTCCCCTTTCTGGGGGCTATTTAACATGGGTGGACCCCCCGGTGCACAAGAAGAATGGGAGAACGGCGATGTTTCATTCCCGTGGTTATCATTCTGCCAGGTGTTATAACGAGATGATCCTGCCCCCTGGATACTTCTTCCCCGCCACACCTTACCACGAAGTTTCCTGCCTCTTTTTCTTTATCCTCTTATATCGATCGGATATTTTTCATCGATGATTGACGACATTGAGCATCGCGTAGAACCGTCGCAGTTCTTAGGCAAATGTACAGTACGCGACATTGTTAGCGCGAACATGACATCGGCGCTTTTTTTATATTTTGCTTCGAAAGGGGTATTGGCGGGCGTCGCATTTTACCGCTTGGGTTAATGTCCCAAAATAAGCAGTTTCCACCACACTATACTCTTCTTTGCCTCAAACCCGTAGCAAAAAAAGTCAGGCCCCTCGTGGAGCATTACTAATTTCCACCTTTATCTGACAAATTAAGATATGTGTAGGCGCATTTTAGATTAGATGCGTGTTATTATATCAGGACATAATCTTTTAAACGCCAGAAAGCATCGCTTCTACCTCCGACAACCAAATCTTGAAAGAACTGCTTCGCGGGGCGTATGAACAATGCGCAAAACTTTTTTCTTGCGCTGAAAACGAAAATAGTAGTTTTGATGGAAACCTTTCGTTTCTAGAAAAAAAGAAAAAAAAAAACAAAAAAAAAAAAAAAACAGCGATTACTTGTTTGCGTTAAGAGTGTACAGGTCGGAAAAACCTGTGACACATTCATCAACCCTTCCAAACGCAATTCGATAACAAGTGTGGCACTACTACTACTAAATTTTGCTTTTAGGCGTTCTTGTGGGAAAGCAGTACCAATACGCAGCACCCTAAAAGCACCACGAAGGGAGCGCGTGTACATAAAAGAAGGCCTAATACGTCTCGCGCGCAGGCATGCATGTCTCGGATGGCGCGCACCGCGGCGTCACAATGGCGGGGCCTCCTGGGATAGCTCCACATGACTGCCTCAGCTGCCTTCCTACATCCCATCTTATAAGTTGCCCTCCCCTGGTCCTTTATATTTCTCTTTACTTGTTGCAGTTGGCTGCGTGTGTCTCTCTCTACTCCGCCCCACAGAAACTGGCGTCCCATTGTCTTCTTTACTCGGCCCTTCTTGGCTGTCTTTTGATCGTCTGCTACGCACCCATGGATGGTGCCTGTTTCGGTCACGTGGTTCCTTATTACCCCCCCCCCCCCCCCCAAACCCGCCCCTTCTCCTCTCTCCCCACGCCCATTTTTTTCCCTCTACACCGTTCCGTCGTCGCTCACACACTCACTCACTCAATTGCGCATGCGACGCAAGATGGCGCTCCGCATACCGCGTTTGCTTGCGGGGGCGGGAAATGATGGTGGTGATGATGATGATGACGGTGATGACGATGACGATTGGAGGGACCCACCCCCGCATCGGGTTTCGGTTTCGTTTATGTTTTGCTTTTTTTTTTTTACATGGCGATGTTGTTAGTTTTGGAAAGAAAATTGTTGGTTGGGGGCTTGGCTTTCCCTCGCCTTCTTCGTGCAAGGGTTTTCCCCTCACTATTTCGCTCTTGCTTTTTTTTTACAATGTTTTTTTAGTAGTTTTTTTTTTGTTGTTTTTTTTGGGTTGGGGGGGGGGGGGGGTCATTTTGCATTCTACGGTCGCTGCTCGCCTTTTACACACGGTGGCGTCTTTTGAAAATGCGAAAGAGTCGAGAGTCACGCTCCCGCGATCGTGTGCCGACAACCTTGAAAACGCGCTGCCGCCACGCGGGATGCCTCGGGAATGTCGCGGCAGGTCAGCGCGGCACACAGCGGCCGAAACAGGAAACTTAGCAACCGAAAATATAAAATAACAGAGAAGTGTGACGTAGTTTTGTGAGGTTATCAACGAACTCACCCGCGCGAACCTTAAAGAGCGCTCAAAACGACGTTAATAGTGACATGCGCATGAACATTCTTGTTCGCTTTTTCTTAGCACGTGACCGCTGACGTCATTCAGGAGGGGCTCGTCATATAAGGATGCCGCGAACCTGCCGCGATTCGAGTTCGACCCGGTTCGATTTTTCGAACTTCTAACGTGAATTTCGAGAAAAGTTGGACTTTTGTGCTTATGCCAGGGAGGATAGAAGGGTAGGAGAGGGCATGACGTCAGCCGCGTAGCCTCCACAAGCCAAGCTCCCTTGACGCCTCGCCTCTCTCATTTTCCTCCTTACTCTCCTCACTTATCAGCCGAACATGACCACGTCACGTGACTGTAGCTAGCCTTCGTCTAGCCTTCGATCTGATAAAACCTACCGGATGGAGCGCGCGCAAGCCTGAAAGGAATCCTCCTACAACCAACCATCCATCTCGCACGTGACATGTCGCGCGCACCAATCGCCAGAGAGGCCTGCGGTCACGTTGGGCATAATATCGTTTAAACTTTTTATGACTAGGCTTCACCAATATTGCAACGTGCCCCCTCCTAGTACTTATAACCTCCTTGGCATATGCCGAAATTTTAAAACGAGTTGACGCCACCTGGCAAAAAAAGTGCAATGTTTATTGATAAACAATAAAGAAAAATATTTATTGTTAAGCAATATGAATATATATTGTTATTATTAAGCAATAACAATATATCTGTTGTTTAATCAATATATGTATGTTTTTAATTGTTTTATATTTCTGAACCAACCAAGGCACTAAAAGTATGTAGGCTTGCTTATATATGGTGCAAGTATTGGCAATCATTTTATAAAATATAATATAGACAGCTTTATAAAGTACCAATATCTGAACCCCGAGACAAGAAGAAATAAGATAACGAACAAGGTCTTGTCCGCTATTTATTCCCCCTTGTCTCGAGTTTTAAATGATGACGTTTCCTTAACCAATTCGGTAACATACTGTCGCTCCACAGTAGTTGCTTCCCAAAGTTCGAAACTTTTGCGCGGTAGTCGGGCAACGCTGTCCACATGTCGAACTTTGCCGAAAGGTTTAAGGTTCGCCGCTAAACCGGTCGAACCTCAAATGGTTCGACGGAAGTAGCCGGCCATGCCTTCATGGCAGCCAACATCTCCAATTCCTTTTCTTTTTTTTTTGCCATTTAATAAAGAAGTGCACGACATCGTCTCCTGGGCAACGGGCCGGTGACAACGCCGGCGTCGTAGTTGCCAGGGAAAACGGAGGAACGAGGGGTTTCGTTCGAAATTGGGCGGGGCTCTTGTCCTTTTCCATTTTGCGTTTTTTGTTACGGTCATTGACTCGTTGCGGAAGAGGCGTGGCTTCGTTGTTGAAAGGCGGAAGGGGGGAATGGACCAATGGAGGTGCTTTCGTCGCGCACATTTTTATCGGTTGTAGTTTCGTCGTTGAGTGCCGATGTTGTACAATGTCTCGAATTTTTATAAATCTGAAGTTCCCCGACCTATACTTTTTTTTTTTTCTTTTTTTATGTGAAGGCGTAGGTGCGGCGATGTTCCTGTCCGCGTTCAACGACTAAAAGGACAAAGGACGAAAGGTTCCTTCGTACATTTGCGTTGCAGTGTGATCGATCGCGTTGGGGGAAAGGCATGCGACCGCTTGCGACGAGAGAACTTACTGGCGATCGGGTAACACTGCAACACTTCCTCTCTGAGTATAAGTCTACGCGTTATTCTTCCACGATTTTCTCGAAATAATTTTAACGATGTTATAAGCGACCATTTTCTTTTTCATAGGTAGTGCGTCGATTTGATTTCGCAAATACTGCAAAACCTTCAGTCCAATTAGGCGCGGATCGCGAGTGTTCCAATGCTACCAGGCAGGTGGCGCCAGTGGTCGAGTGTGTTCAGAGCCGTTTATACTGAGAAAGTTTGATCTTCTTAAGAAGATTTTGACAGCCCGGCAACCACAGCAGCGTAGTCTGTCAACCGGGGTATAACTACTTACGTCCGTCATTTTGTGGTTGTGACTCATAGGAATTATATGCAATTTCTCAGGAATAAAGACGACAAAGTAGTTATGCCAATATGTATTATCGCGAGAGCGAAAACACAAGGTCTGCCCATTGACCGAACTCTCAGTATAAACGGCGTTAAGCGTGTTTCCTCGCTGTAGGTGGTGTCAAGGGTTTGCAACGCAGACGATCACACTCATGAACGATTATGTGAACAGGCCTGAATGCCTACATTAGAGAAAAAAAAAAACATATATAAAGTATAAGCGATTCACTGAAATTAATCTAAAATAGGCAAGAGCCCATCCGCAATTACAATAAAATTGAGTCCCAGGCGGTTTGAGCATGTGCTATACACTAACATTTTTTTTACACCATTAATTGTGTGAAAATGCTTTTCCATAGACTTAGACCGATAACTACACCCTCTCAGCACCCATTTGACATAATTAAATCTTTTCAATGGTAAAATAGGGTGATTTTGCATTGCACACTCTCCTATATATTGAAGGGTATAAAAAGGGCTTGGGGGAAAAGGCTGCAATGAGGCAAACACCGCTGTTTGAGGGGTGTTCGCCGCACTGACACCCACTTTAGCGAGGTTGTTTTAGCGGCGATCTCGGATCATTCTTGTCTCTACCAATGCCTTTTACTTAGAGATCGATTCCTTTAACTTTGACATATTATGCATACGCGAAATATTGACGACAACATAGCAGCATACGTGTAAATGTTTGGAATTGCGGAGGCGTTGCACTTGTGAATGAATGTCTTTGAACTGCTGAGTAGCGGTCGCCGTGAGTCACGGTCCCTCTCTCGTGCGTAGTCCATTACGTCTGTACTTGCTCGTTTTGTGTATGTGAGAAGTGCTTGCGATATATGCATATATATATATTATATATATTTGTAAGATGCTGTTAAGGCCGCAAGCATCCAATTTGTCGGGCGTTTACAAGTTTTGGTGTGACACCTTTATGACTTTAGCCCTAAGGTAAGCTGATTTGGGGTGCAAAGACTTTGTCAGTGCTTAGCTCCGATTCTGAAGACTCGTTCACAGAGTTGCGTTAACTGCGTTGCGCTGCGTTACATCGTGCAACACAGCGCCTCGCCATTGGCTCGCCGCGAGGGTTGCCATAGCAACAGCTCGACGCAAGCATCCTTAACGCACTCAAACTCAGCAGTGTGAACGGCCTTAAAGGGGTGTATCATATTGCAAGTGTGATATCCAAATCTCTGCTCGCAAAGTTACTTTTTAATCATTTTCCTTATCTTTTTTTGTCGTTACCATTCGGGTATATGAATCATTTAAAGGAACTTCCCAAAGTAAAGCAGATTAAAAAATAAAGTGATTTACATTGAGCGACCAAAATATGACTTTAGCTTTTAGGAAATTACAGATTGAAAGAAACTATATCGCTGCATTGTATCCACCTAAATAAAATATGTATACTCCGCGCTTGTACTTTGGTATCATCAGCAAACTCTGCAACAGCGAGAATCAGTCGAGCTCTACATAACGGATAGTATCATTCTACAGTCAATTTCATGGAGACCGTCTTCGTATATCGAAATTATCTCCCAATCGGGTCAGGGTTCCCAACGCTGTGGACTGGAGTTTCTTCTTTGACAAACATATATTTCAACCTTGTCGGCCTCACCCTTGCTGACATTAGCTTCGCGAAAAGTCACATAAATTATTTATCTGTCACTGCGGCGTTTATACTTTACCTGGTAGCGGCAGAAGGAACTTGCATCGTCCTGTGTGCTTCTTTCTTTGTCCGTGTGTTTTAGGCGTGCTTCCTACCATGCATAAGTACCAACTAGCCCAACTCGCCGTTTTAATAAAAAGGAACTAATTTGGTCCAGGGACCCTTATCCCCAAATCTAATCTCCACCCTTTTCGTCAGCCCCAAAGAAACAAACAAAAAACATGAATACTCACGCTTCTATATTTTACAGTGAACGAAGAACTTTATTGTTTTATGTGTCAGCGATTGTGCTTCAGAGCCGTGCAGGAACACTACATTGCAATGTTGTGCACGTTACAGAAAATAAGTAACGAGACAGCGTTACCAAGTAGGTTTCCAAAACTTAACGTGTTACTCGGGTTTGTTACCTTTCTGAAAGCGTAACGAAATATCCTTACTGGCCTTACACTTTCTTTCTAAATCTAACGAACGTTACTTTTGCCTTAGTTTTTTTGTTAGTTAGGATTTCAATATTACGAGTATTATTTGGCACTGGATACGAGCTTTCACAGCAACTGAACTGTTTGATATTGGTTCCATAAAAGTCTTATCCTTTGTTCATAAAATTTGTAGAATACAGCGCGGTTCCCGTGGCGCGTTGGTCCTTTGAAGGGACCGAAAACGTGATTCATTTTAATAAAATGTAAGGATGAACAATAATTTGATAGACAATAAGCCTTTCCGAAAAATCCCACAAAGCCTCCCGGCGACCCCACATTGCGCCGCGCGTCGCGGGGAAGTCTGGGGCCGTTCCTACGTAGGCATGTTCGTACTAACTTGAAAACTGCGCAATCAATTCTCTCTTACCAATGTAAGTAGAAAAGAAAGACAAAAATAACTGAAGGAACATACAACCAGGCTATTACATGCCCTGTTTTGTCATGGTCGTGCGTTCCTGTTCAGAAATCTCAAAATGCTAAACCAACATGGGCAGCCTCTTCTATTCATGGGTCACGTGCCGTACATCGGATTACCGTAATGCATCGGCAAGATGGGGGGTTGCGTATTTCTTGACTAGTTTATATTGTAAGACAGTGACGAAATTACTTTACTTGTTTGCCATATCAGATACTAATGAGTACGTTAGTACGCCACCTAGAAACCTAACGCGTCACGAGTAACGTCGTTAGTTGTAACGCGTTGCTTCGCATTCCTACACTGCGAACGTGATCTCAAAATGAAGGCATATCGTAACGCGTTGTACTATCGTTAAACGCCGACAAACTGCACACGCTACGGATCATAAGTGAGACAAAAGGAAAACGCACCCTCTGGAAGAGGCGAAAAAAGGGGAGCATGGGTGGACAGCGCATCACCACTTCCGGTGGCGCCGCTAGCGTCGCACCGGAAATGGCGCCCAGTGTTGCGAGACGCGGTCAGCCACACCGGACAGGCCCCCAGTGTCGTGCCACGCTCTCGAAAGCAGACGACAAACGGAGTTCCTCGACTTTGGCTTTAGACAAAGGCCTTGGTTTTAGAGGAGGGTCCCGGCGGACAAAAGGAAGCCGAGTGCCTTAAAGCGGAACTGAGAGCCCACCCCCATAGCCCCCGGGCGCTTGATACGCTTCCTGAACAGCCTCTCGCACGCACCGAGCGTCTGCTACTGGCATGCACAAACCGGGGGCGGTAGCGAGTCTTCTGCAACGAAGGTTGCCAACAGGTACAAATAAACAAAGGAATTGGCGGAATAATAGTCGTGCCCTTCGTTCCAATGCACCCCCTTTGGCTAGAGGGCGAGGGAGGAGGAGCGAGGAGGGTGTAGCATCGGACACAGTGTTGCTAGATGCACTTTTTTTTTCGTGTGTTTAGTTTCGGTTTCGGCCGTTCCGCCCGGTTAGGCTTAGCGAGGCGAAACGGGTTGGTTCTTTTTCTCAGGGCTCCTCCGTCTTTTTTCTCCTCCAAAAGGAAAGAATAGTACACGTCGGTGAATTGGACGCTAGGGTGCGCTCGCTCGCTCGCGCGTCCGCCGCAACGCTTTTTCAGGGTTGCCGGACCGTTTCCGCGCTTGTCTTTTCTCGGCCTTTTCCTCGTCCTTCTTCTTTTTAAGTATTTTTGCCAAGAAAAAAAAAAAAGAAAAGAAAAAGGGGTTCGGGGGCGGTAGTAAGGCGAAGAAAAAAATAAATAAATAGAGGAGGGGGTGATCCCATAAAGAAAACATTTCAAGTGCGTCAACAATGGAATAATAACGCTAATAATAATGCGGGAAGTGCCGCAAGAGGGCGCTGACTTTGGTAGGCGCGCACGCGCAGTGGCTGCAGACTTAGCAGAGTGTATCGGGGATTAGACTTCCTCAGAAGGCCGGTATAAAGACAGAGTTAACCTAAACGCATCCTTTTGCTTGGCTCCTGAGTTTACAAGTAAGTTCCTCTTTTCCACATTGTATACAAGGTTCGAGTGTCACGTCGCCTGTTCCTTTGTTTGTACTTTATATTAGAAGTTGGTTTCTTTTTCTTTTCTTTTTTATAATTCTGTTTTCTTTTTTTTTTCTTCGTATACATGAGGAGCTCACTTGACGATCTGGTGCAGTGGCTTTCTTGTTCCGGTGGTTCTTTTCCTTCAAGATGACACTCACAGGCGGAAGGGAGGAGGGGGAAAGGATGACATCTGGTCTGCTTGCGTGCAGGGGACTGTTGTGTTGTGTCGTGGTGGTCACACAAGACTTGTTTTTGCCAAGAAACAAAGAAAAAAAAATGGCACGTGCCCACCGGAACAGCGGGACAATAGGAATCCTCGGTCCATATATTCGGACGTCCGAACGGCGAGTGGCCACAGTCGGAGATGTCATGGTGCCTGAATGAGACCGCAATGAACGCTCCTGGGTGCAGGTCTTTGGATCTTAAGGTAGGACGTTTCTAACAAGACACGCTCGTAACATTTCTGCTGTTAGTTTAGATTTCGTAGTTGTGTCCTGGTCAGGATCCCCACCTTCAGCGATTGTTTCGGTAAGACTGCCGAGTTCTTTCCGTAGTTCGTCAAGTGGTCATGTAAGCTAGCATTGCTTGTTATTTCAAAATGTTGGGTTACTTTCGGAGTTATGGTATAGGCTAAAAGTAATTGCGTTGCTTATAGGGTTCTTGCACGAGACCATGAAGCAACGCTACTCCCGGTTCGGAAATCTCGCCGGAACCCGCCGTAGTTCATGTTGGAGGCATTCGTCGCTGTTATGCTATGTTTTGTGCACTTCGAGGACTACTGGCACCGTAGTTTGTCGGCTCATTTGAGGTTTAAAATTAACGTTTCTAGATCGGCTAAATTGACAAGCTGCAAGAAAAAAAAAAAAAAGAAAAGTGACCCGCTGCCATACACCGCCACATAGCGGCGTTCGTGTCGCAGCCCGCCCGACCTACTCGGTCTGACACCTCGGTACCCTCGGATACGCCGTGAAAACCATCGTTTTGTGTTGGTTCGCAAAGTGTATTCCCAACTACTGTTGCCAGTGTGATAATGTCCATGGTGAGACACCATTTCCTGGGACTTTTGAGTTCCATTCACGCCCACCGGGCCTTCGTAGCTTTGGCAGTTCCCGACATTCGACCCCAAGGCTAGCAAGCTCGGAGAAAGGGCTGTCACTATCGTGTTTTCCAGCACGTGGACCGCTGCGTCTTGGTAGTTTGCGGACTAAAATACCGTGAATTTCCCTCTTCCGGTGCCCCGTGTTCGTGTCGGAAGTTCAGGCATAAACTGCTGCATACATTCCACGGCCGCATAAGGGAAGAATACCGATTTGAAGACGTCTTCGTCATTTAAGGAAAACAGGCCTTTTTATTTGCATTTATGATTGGTTAGTTGAGGGGGCCTACTACTAGAACAGTTACTCCTCGCGTGTGTTCTTTGCGGTTCCTTGCATGTGCGTGCCATATCGGAGCCGTGTGACTAAAGGGGTATTCACACGAGGGAAAAATCCTGGAGTTTCCTCCCCGGCGCGCGCGCCACGCAACGAAAACTTGCAAGTTTTTCCGATGCGGCGCTATGATGCCAGCTACGCGACGCAGAGAGGGAAAGAGGGATGCTCAGGTGGCAGACAATTATGGTTTGGCGCTGGATCATTTTGGTTTCCATGATATTTTGTCGTTAAACATTTTGCTGTCAAATATATAGCTCGGAAAATTCATCTGCGGTGGTGTCAAGCGTGGAAACCGGTCAAATGAACAGCAAACACTGACAACGAAGCTCAAGTGAACAGCAAACGCTGAACAACAAAGCTGAGTGAGAAATTGCGCCTGCTGTCGACGTCACGAACATCCCTGCGCGAATTAATCCCTCGTGCGAATACACCTTAAGGGATAGGAATTCCAAGACATCAGTTCCGATCAGCTGATCAGCGCGGATTCGTGTGCGTATACGTTCAAGATTTAGGTGTGGGAACGTGGGGCAGATATTAGAGCCGGTATTTTTACGATGCTCGCTACAGCTTCGCGGCAACAATGTACGAATTGTGAGACACTCGCGTTGTCTATGTGAAACAAGTTCATGTGTGTGAGCACACGATGCATGCTTCTGCGCCTGATACAGTAATTGCTTGTTGACGTGTTTATATGAGCGCGTTAATTTAAATTCGCTGTATGTTAACTACTTTTTTTTTTTCTGAGCGTTGCAGTTGTGTCTAAGATAAATTCACGATAATGTTGTTTTATTTATCCCATGATATTTCTGCGATCTATTTCAAGTCAACACAGATGCAATTTTAACTACCTCACTGTAATCCCCTGACAACGCGACATAGTAAGGCTGTGGTGCAAATACCACTGTGAAAGCTTCAGTGCCCAACTACTCCGCTTCTTTGTTGTAACGCGAATGCACTTCTACGCGATACACCAATCGAAAGTTAGAGATGACTGAGAAGGTTGCCGTAGCAACCAAGGAAGCCCGGCTGCTGTGACCGCCAACGACAGCTCTTTACAGCCTCGGTATTTTGCATTCTGCTTGTGATGTTTTCATGGAAAAATAAATAAACGTTGCACAGTATTCATCTGCAATTTTAGCCTGGCATACGATTTGTTGTGGCAACAAATAGAAGTTAGACAAAGTGACAAATATATGGAACCGTCGATCGGGAACTACTCCGCTGACGGCACATGCGAGCTCCTGGTTGTGGATACCGGTCATAGACGAATTCCAGAGACATCAACTATGAGATAAATCCTGTTTTACTTAATGTTACACGAACAGGAAATCGCACTCGGAAGCTCGACCCAAAGCTAGGCCCGTATACGCTCATCGGTCTCATTATACCATCTACAAGTCGAAGAACTTCGTAAGGGTGCATATTTACAATCACGTGGCTGCAGTAGAATCTACTTGCAGAGTAAATGTCTCCAAAAAGAAGTGCGCGAAGACCTCCGGCGTGACTCCGACCGCCTGATTTCGCGATGAAAACCCGCCTGATTTCACAATGAAAAGCTTGCTCAGAGCTTAATTCGGCCGGCCTTGCGGACCGGGCGGGCTACGACCAAAGCGCTACCATGTTCGCGCGAACAGAGGGGTCCGGCTTTTCGAAGCACGGCTAATGCGGAGTTTGTCAACGGTGCCGATCCAGTAACGATGGTTTAAAATGATCAGTTGTGCCGTAATTAATTGTTCTAGCCTTAAAAGTCGGCGACAAAAATGGAGCTACGGTCAGCAATATTGGTTTGTTTAGAATTCCGGCAACCACTATAAAAACCAGGGCAAGGCGACGCTCCAGCAATTGCTTCGCCGGCGCCGGGTTCAGACGCATACGCCAGCACAGTCTGGACAAAAAAGTTTCGTACCTGCTAAGGGTTTGGGGACCGCACTTCGTGTCAGGTGAGGAACCTCTTTGCGATTAACTTATATATTGACAAGTAAAGCGAACGAAGTTACTCGTGTGACAGCTCCAGTCTTCATCTGTGTAGCCAGTCAAAACGTTGGAGGCTACACTGCTAACAAGTTTTTTCACAATGACGACACGAATTGTCTTGACAGTCACGTTTTCGAGGCGTTCAAGTGCAGTCCGAGGATGTTAAACACAAGTCATGCTTATTCTGACCTGCGCGAGCGGCTCTATGTGCCTCTGAGGGACTAAACGAGCTGCCGCAATAAGACGCCGAATGCCTCCAACATGGCGCCAAAACACTGAATGCAGACGACAATGTTGGCTCCGATCAACGTTGTTAGATTACCCCAGCTGCTATGGTAACTGCATTGTATTTTATGGCATACGTACGTTTCGAAGCACAGCGTCTAGATGGCGTTGCACCGCACTCTATGAACACACAGTTATGAAACGAAAATCTAGATGGCGCTTCAAGCGACGGGAGGCGGACTGAAGTGAGAGGAGGGGGGGGCGGGCTTCGATTTCGAGGCCAACCGGAAGCGACGTCTAGAGGCATATATGTTTTGACAGCGGGAAGTTAGTCAGCCACAATGAACGTTCGGTGTCTCAACTTTGGATGGGAAATTTCTCCGTATTCGTCCGGTAGTCAAGGGTCTTTAACATGTATACGCAGTAATGATACACGACCGCACGCCGGTTTGATGTTCATTTATTAAATGTCCTCCCAAAAAGATATGTTTTTAATTTCATTTTTGACCGTGAAATGAATTACGCATTGCCGAACATTCATTTTCCGGCCAAATGTGGCTCTAGCGGTCGAAGCACATGCCAAAGTTTCACCACTAAGCGTTCTTTTATTCCCATGTTAGAATTATTTTCTGAAATTTTCAATGGGAAAATGGTGGCCGACGGCGAACACGGGCGCCATGGCGCACCGCGCGACATGATCTGTATCGACCAGATCCGTGCGACAGGTAACGTAGGAAAGCCAGCACCGATGATTCTGTCGCGCGTCGCCCGTTTCGATCACCCGTGTGTCCCCTGCTTTAATTTTGTATGTGCATATACACATGAATCTCGACTGCAAGCCTACACGGTTATACCAAATAGCGAGAGAAGTGCGTCGATGCGTAAAAATTTTATCAATAAAATCTCCCTAACTTTTTTTAGGACGCAAGAACGGAAGAATATTAGTTGAGAGTGAGTACCTTGGACTGCTTTGTTCAAACAACGCTTTCTATTTTGCAAAAAAAAAAAAAACAAAAAAAACAAAAAAACAAACAGGATTTAATATCTTGTGCTGACATTGCTTTTTACTGTGTTAAATATACGACGTAAAGCTTAAAAGGCTCGAACATTCTCAAAGTAATCAATCAACAACAAAACAACTTTGGCAAAAAAAAGAAAGGGCAGGGAACATTGATTTACAGACGCCATAAACCTGAGTCGTTTAGAGGATTTTTATTTGTTATCTTGTACGTTGTATATCGGGCGTAAACTTTATTATGATTATGTGAGCTTTTTCAGAAACCATCCGTCCCTCCCCTCTTTCTGAAAGAAGAATAATTCGCGATTAAGTGTTCCTATACAAAATACTGAATGCTCTTATTGGCTTCCCTTGGTTACTTGTTAATGTTTTTTTGTTTTATGTTCTCCGACGACATAATAGGTACAGGATAATTTTTCGCACCCACAATTTCAAACTCCCTTGATTCGTATACACCTTCTCTGTGATAAGTGAGATAACGCTCATATCGATCTTTTTATGCCCTTGAAATGTTTAAAAATGTGTATGAGCAAACATCGCGCATTTGGTTGTGACCATATTTGTTTATTTTATTTTCATTGTTATAGACAATCTCTACGTGAGCCCTTTTAAGCTCCTTCGGAGCACCATAAATAAATCTAAAAAAATCTAAATACCTTTGGATATCCGTAAAGAAATAGTGTATTTTTTTACAATCTTTTTTTTACTATTTTTGCATTTGTAAAAAACTATATATTAGCCAGGATAAGGCATAAAACGTATAACTTTTTTACAGTAACATGAGACGGCTGAAACTTTAGTTCCCATGGACTTCAACAGCGGTTACTATGTCGAAATAAACACCACACTAAATTTATTATCCAATGCGTTATATTGCACCAACCGTAAATAATCGTGTTTTTTTTTTTTTTAATAGAAATGAATAGCAACGGTATAATAAATTCGGGAAGTATAGTTTAGTTACTTTTTTTATCAAATTTATTGGGAACGCGGGAATAACCGTACAACAACAATATTGGAAGCCGCTTGTGTTGGCTTCAGAGTCTACCTTCGCCTGTGCGTCCATTCAGCAGACGCTTAGTTGCCATGGGGACGGCGACCATAGCCGCAATGCAGCGAGATCAGCTGCGTCGGGATCTTTCGCCGTGTGTTTCAATAGGCTGAATGTGAACAAAAAGAGTTCGAAATAAGGTTTTAACGTAGATGGCTTATATTCTCCAGCGCATAACCTTTTGACGAGCCTTACAGGAAAACCATCGTTTCATTTCGGATTTTGGCATTGTTTTTGTACCGCATTGAGTCAAAAATCTAACGTCTGTTTTGTTCGTGACTGAGGCTGCACCTTTAATGACGAAATGTCACTGGCGCATGCAGCGGAAAATGTTCAGCATGATTGAAGATATGATTACTACCACGTGACAAATGTTTTTACGTTAGGAATTGATACATTTCGGGTTTTGATTTGTTGTTGCTCCCTTCCCTGCTTGTTGGTCACCCGTTTTTATTGTGTTGGTTTCCTCCGACCAACTACCAAAAGGTTCCAGTTTCCTCGTGTAATTTTATTTGCAATCTTCAGCAACAGAGAAACTTGTCTAGAGTTCCTTCCACCGAACTCCCGCTGGAATTTGGCGTCACAGCGTCCGTCAATACGAATGCACCATTCTTGTAACGTCACCGAGGGGAGAGGCTCAGTCAACAACAACTTTCGCTTTTTTCTTTTTTTTTAATGGCCGCTTACATAAAAAGAACAGCAACAACAAAGCTCTGCCTCATAGCTCGGGCGTCTGTGTGCATTGGGCGTTGATCGGTGTTTTTTTTTTTTTTTGTTTTTTTTTTTTATTGGCTGAGCTTTTTCTGAAATTGTTTATTCCTATTTCAACTTTAAGCAAATATGTGTTAATAGTTTGGTAGGTTTCAGGCTGCCTCTCTATTTTCCAGGATCAGAGAGCGAAAAGAGAAACAAAAGGTATATTTCCAATTTTTTATATAGGTTTTCAGCTAGTTTATCCAAGCCGATTTTTTTTTCTTAGACAACGACAATTACCGAAAGATTTTAGAGATGGAACGTTACGCAGTGAAAACCAGGAATGCAAGCTGAAGAAGGAAAGAGAGAGAGGGAGAGAAAAGAAAGTATATTATCTAGTCTTTTACGGATGCGCCCCCTTTTGTACCACGGCCGGCGTTCAAAGCGTGTTCAGCGGTCAGCCACCGGCTGTGGGAAAATGGCACCATAGCATCACGGAGTCCATTGTTGCCCGCTGAAGGTAACGTCGGAGCAAAGACCGACTTATTGCTCTCGGGAAACGACGCCGAACTGCATTTCTGCTCCGATCCCTTCCATTAGAACCAAGAAGTACTCGCTCCGCAACAAACATCCTTAAAAAAAAAAAAAAAAAAGTCGACCATCTCCTCTCCCGCTTAAGTTAAACTTAAAAAAAGAAGTGAACAAGACAAGAAAGGAGATAAGTAAAGACAGCGCAAAAACAGGTGAAATGAAACGGAACGAAAACTCTGCGATGAAAACAAACAACGGAACGAAACGGAAAACGAAACTATGTACCTTTTTTTTTTTTCCCCCGCAGACGACCATGGCGCGTTCCGGCGTCGGTACTTTATAAGCAGACGCCGCCACTTCATAGGTTGCAGACGACGCGGAATGAAAACAAAACCAAGAAACAAAATGGCTGCCCCTGTATGGTTGCTCATGCTAGATGAGCACGGTACACCCGTGCTCTTGGAATGACTCTACGACGCCAGTTGCGTACCTGTTTTGATTCGGTTGAAAGAGAGAAGAAACCTGCCTAGGCGGAAAAATGGAAAGAGAGAAAAAAAAAAGACAATTTTTTTGCCTTCCTACCTTCCGTCAATGGCACTGGAAGAATTCACGGGGTCTTGATAGAAATACCGTGACTTCTCCGGTGCTGTGGATGGCGGCTAGGCCGACTTCAGCTTGAGCAGCATCCGTGCAAGATTCTCCGCGAGTTTCGTGTGTCCATCCAGGAGTTTCTCCCTCGGTTACTGGGCAGCGATAACACGAAGACGTATATGTATAAAAAGTAGTCTCCTTTAATTTTATTGCTTCCGTTGTCGTTTCACTTTGTGCATGCACACCCGCGCTGAACGCAAAAAAAGAAAAAAAAAAGTATAACATACATGAATGAATTGCGTTTTATTGTTGACTATATATAAGAGGGCGAAGAGGTTTGGGGGAAGGGGGAGAAGGGTGTTGAGAGAATCTTGGAATGCATTGCAGTTCAGTGAGGGTTTCAAGTCGTAATGGTCCCCATATGCTCGGGAAGCTGACTGTGATTGCAGGAGAGTCTGTATCCGTGCCGCGCATGCACTCTCACGTGTACACCAATGTCAGTGCGTGCACGAGTCTGTGTCGCATACCTGGGAAGTATTCGTTAGGCTTAGCTAGTCATGTGAGGTCCTCTATTTTTTTCGTTTCTACGAGGTGTTTTGAATGTGTCTTACGTGATATGTACTGGAGGAAAATTGAGAAAGAGATGAAGAGATTATAGTGAAAGAAAGGAACAGAAGGGGAATGCGCACATCCGAGAAAATGATTATAGAAAAATGCCCGTATTGCGTACCCTTTGGCTTCTGTGTTCTTGATGTGAGCACGGTACACATTTCATAATCCTCATCATTTTCTTTGAGGGCCCGTGGGGCATTATGCAACGGGGGGGGGGGTTAAGCTTCTTTAAAAGACTGACAAGGAAGTCCGTCGAATGCTTTGGAGAAGTCAATGAAAATATGGCGCCAGTTTGAACATTTGAATCGAAGCTTGTATAAATCTTAGTAAGGAAGGCGGTTAGCTGGGTGTCACACGAGTAAGATTGACGAAGTCCGTGCTGATGTTTAACGAGAAGGTTATGAGAGTCAAGAGAGTTTATTATATTTGAGTAAAGTATACGCTTCAAGAGTTTAGACGAAACACTGGTGAGGGAAACGGGACGGTAAATAAATTGGCGATCGCCGTTTTGTGAACAGGGATTACGTTAGTGATTTTCCTGTCACACAGAACTATGGAAAGCTTGAGGGACCGTGAGAATATTTCACAGAGGAAAACAAAGGGAATGTGTTGAGTGTTAACCTGAACACATTTCTTCGAAGGTAAAAAAATTATCCTAAAAGGTTTTTAACTCAAAGGTTAAAAAATTAACCTTCGAGTTAATTTTTTCGCCTCAAGAGCTCGAGCATACATTTAGGCTATCTATTGCTCTCATTGCGCCTGCGTGGTCAATTATGACAGGATCATCTGAAGCTGAGATAATGGACTTGAGACAGGAGCGTTTAATATGTCTTCGTTAGTGAAGACTGACGTGAAGAAATTGTTAAGATAAAGAGCGCTATATTAAGCTGAAATCGGAATGCCGTCGCCGTTTATAAGTACAAACGAAGTGACTGAGTTGGGCTGACCACTTTCCAGAACTTTTTGGGTTTGTTTCTTAAATTGTTGGGGAGGTCAGGAGTATAAAATTTGATTTTAGCATCAGTAATGGTGGGTTTGTATGTCCTAGCACACACATGATATGCATGCTACGAGACTGAACTGTTGACGGGCTTGGCTCGTTTGTAAAGTCGTTTTTTTTTCTGTTTTGTTGTTATGGACTGTTATATTATACCATGGGTGACAGTATTCAGGCATGATGCGGGTGAGTGGAATGAATCGCTCAACTAAATCTCGTGTCGCAGCAAAAGCCGGCGTCGGGGGCGTTGTGTACAAAAATCCTGATTGGTCGATAGGGTCATGACGTCACAGCCATGTGACCTCACACGGGAATTTCAAAGAACACGCACGTGACACGTGACGTCAAGCGTGGAATGAAAGGGATTAAAAAGCAGGACATGTAATGCGAGTTCAAGGTCGCCGCATGTCTCAGTTAATTTCACTTTGTGAAGTAACTTAAAAAAAAAATATTTTAAGAATTTTAGGCGGGATTCGAACGCACGACACGCTACTGACTAGGTCATGTCCGCCGCACTTTCTGCTCTGTGGGAGAAAGAGCATGGGAAGGCGAATGAGAAGGCGATGCGAACGGGGCCCGATGACGCTCTGGCGTTCCCCTCTTAAAGGCGAAGCTTAAGCGCCGTTCTCCAAGTCTTTTTATAGAGCGTTCAGTTTTCATCGACTGTTATTTACTCGAAATTAACCGAGAATGATTGGTAGAAGTATTTGAGGCTTGAGTTATTTGAAGTATTTGAGGCATGAGGAAGTGCAAGTGAATGACAGGTAGACCAAATAATATTCGGGTAATTAAAATCACCAAGAATTACAAAATGCGGGCTGGCATATTGAATATAGGGAGGTGAATTCCTTATTGCTATCTGGCCTATAACATACGCCCAGTACAAAAGAGGGTGCTGTAGAGAGGTCAACCGATACGAGTTCAAGCTCGGTGGAAAGTAGGATGAGCCAAGACGGGATTTGATTACTAATAGCCCAAAGTGCACCCCCCCCCCCCCCCCCCCCAATTCTAGCAATTATGTAGCACCTGCACACACGAAACAGGCAGAAAAATCTGTCATTTAAAAAAAAAATCTGACTTAATCGAAAGAGTAGCTATTACTTTTTCAAGTAACGGTCAGTAACTTTTCTTCTCGAGTAATCAAGTAATATGATTGAATACTTTTTAACCAAGAATAATATTAATGGAAATCCATTATGTGCAGGACTGAGTGAGACGGAGCATGGCTAGCTGCTGTGGCAGCGACACGTGTTGTTTTAACTCGTAGATTTTCAGGACGGCAATCATCTTTACATTTGATCGGCGGCTTGGCGCAAGCCTCTTGATTGTGAGAAGGACGTTCTCGTGTATAGAATTGCGGATAAAAATATATTTATATAGTTATTGACTATAGGCGGACGTATAAGAGTAACTACTATAACGCTGACCTGGAGGATCATAATCCAGTGGCGATCGTACTAAATATTTACAATTAAAAGCATATTTTTAATCACTCAATTATAACGATTTTCGGCGGCTTGCGATTGGTTTCTTGAATTTTTAATATCGGCCGACACTGCGATGCCATTGGCTGTCCAGCGTTAATGGTACGACGGGAATGGGACCAAAACATGTTTCTTCTTATTTTGTTTCCTTATTCAGTGAGATCACGTGTCGAAAGCGATCGCATCCGAAGCGCAGAGTTTCAAAATCACGGTGGGTTATCTTATCTCCTAAACGCCCGATTGAGCGAGCGCGTGACAGATGTTACAGGTACAGTTATGTGTAATCGATGTGTTTCGATAGTGAACCTTTCAGTTGCATTCGGCATCCTCGGTGGACCTATCACACACGAATCACGGGGTTCTTTTCACGCTTTCGTTGATTAGATTATGTACGAAAATAAGCTCGAGAGAAGCGTAATGACCCTATAGACGCTTTACACATAACGCATTTTACAGCCGCCATCGCTGACCTTATCTTGTCTTCTCGGGATGCCGAGCAACTGAAGTGCGCGTTGGCGAGCCTCCACAAAGGTCGATTCGGGGGAGGAGGACACAGTACAGTCTAAAATGGCAATACCCTTTCCTGCTGTAGTAATGATGAAGTTAATTATATGAAATAGGAGGAAACAATCGCTGGAAGATCGGTTATGGCGGCGCCCGTGAACAGCTGCTGCAAAGCGTCTATAGTTTCCCACTCATTTTTCTATTTGTAGACATTCTTTTTAAAGGTGTAGGAGATATCTA
This sequence comes from Ixodes scapularis, assembly GCF_016920785.2. Classification (NCBI taxonomy): domain Eukaryota; kingdom Metazoa; phylum Arthropoda; class Arachnida; order Ixodida; family Ixodidae; genus Ixodes; species Ixodes scapularis. The sequence goes on along the minus strand of NW_024609883.1, from coordinate 66,584,053 downwards.
TCGAGAAGTTCAGTCGACAAGGCAAGCGCTCTTCGTAGAAGAGCAATGACTCTTATAAAAAAAAAAGAAAAAAAAGAACGCCACCTAGCCGACTGTGTCAACATCCGTTAAAGAACTTCTGTCGAACAAAAAGAAAAACGGTCTTCAGCCATTTCAATTCGGTCGCTTCTTATATTCTTGATATATTTCGTGCTATAGCTCACCTTGCTGACTGTGTGCTTTGCGTGTCTGTGTATGATTCATGGGGGGTCTGCATCCGGGTGTTTGTTCAGACGCTGCAGCTGGACGTACGCTAGAGCTCGCCTTTACTTCACCGCTCCCGATTGGTCGAAACGTCGTGACGTCGTAGCATCACCATATCGGGGACCGCGGTGTTGGGCGCCATAGTTTCGTCTTGTTTTCCGGTAGCATGCGAGTTCGTGTGGCCCGTGGGTCGGCCCACGTCGTCACAGTTCATCCCTTTCTGCGCAACTTCTTCCTTGCGGTTGTCGAGGAAGAACGGGCAAGTTGCAACGTGAGTAGCGGACAACAGGGGCGGGGCGGGACTCACCTCACTGTCATCGTGGCGGAGCCAATGGAATCGGAGTACCAGCAGACCGAAAATAACAAGGAACCAATCACGGAGTACAATTGTAGCCACGCCCGTCATTCGCAAACTGTCTATAAACCTACCTAATGTATTTGCGAGGTCAAATGTGTACGTACAGTCTATGAGAAATAATCGTTTATATCAGTGTCAAAAGTTTTATTTTTCGAGTCAATAAAGAAATAATGGTGCGGGGAAAATAATAGGAAATATAAAGAACTGAGAAGTGTTCCGCGGCTACCCAATAGATGGCACTAGCGTGTTCTCTCCTCGTAAGAGATCTTAAGAAGTTTTAAGGCACGCGGTCGTAAGCAGTCTCAAGTGTGTGAACCATCCTGGTAACCCTGGCACAGTACCGGTCCGCGTATATTAACTCAATCGAGAAAAAGCGAATGCGCCTTTGATCCCTTAGCTGACAATGCGTTGGGGACTACGCGGTCACCGGACCAATCAGCTGCCTCCCTTTCGTCACCTGACCCCGCTGTCGGCCCGTGAGTACCCGGCGGGACTGGATTCGCGCGCTTCTTTTACATGCGGCCTTTTCCGTCACAGGAGGAAGCATGCTCACCTTTCTGCGTGGGGGCGCTGGTACCCTATATTATTCTCGCTGTTCCACCCTGCTAACCCTGCTGCTCAAAGGTGTATGTTTCTCGTGGACCAATGATGTATTGTCGTGTCCCAAACTGAACGTCAGCATCGGGAAATACTTCTGGCGTGTCTGTCCACCATGATGCACAGCGATGACTCCCTAAGTGCAGCGCGGAAAAAGAAAAGCTGGTTCTTGGAGTCGTGCCCACGATTTTCGATGGGTCTTCGGAGAATCCAGTGCCTGAAACTTAGAAATCCCGAAGGGAGCCTGTTTTAAAGCAGTCGGTATCTGGGCCGAAAAGCGGAAAGCGAAAGGCAGATGTGTGGGCTCCCCAAGTGGATTGTGGACAGGCCGATTAAAATGAACCAAACGGTTCGTGTACACGAAGGTCGACGTCTCCACTCAGGCATCAGGGAACGATTTCGGGCAAGTCAGCATCTTTCGAAGGTTGATAGGCTGCGCTCTGATGTGATCTAACACAAAAAGCCTTCGAAGCTTTGTTTCCCACAGCTTGCATTTCCCAAAGCCCGAATTTGTTGCCGTGCTCAAAGTTTTACGGGGATCTTTTTTTCTTTTCGAAAAGTGTGTGGCATGCTTGCCACGCACCCGTGTGCTCGAAACTCTACAGTGCATGGTTGAACCACAGCTTCGAGAGTCACCAGTGCTACTGCGTCCTGAGGCTGTCGATCAAAGTCACGGCAAGCCGTCAGCGTACACTATATGTGACAAATTTCTGCAGAATCCTGCTCGTGAACTATACATCAATGCACACCGACAGGCCAAAAGGTTATGTGCATAAGCCTCCAAGGAAGCATTACAGGCTTTGAAAGCAATTATCGCACAAGTGTAAATGAGATTGTGTTTGAAGGAACAAAGTTTCTTGGTGTGGGGATCAGTATAAGTAGATAACCCTATATACATGATGTAGAATTCATATGATTATTTCATAACATTTACATTTTAGCACACAGTCAGGCCTCTTTGTTATAATTTTCTACAACATAAATTGCTTTTTGTTTACATAAAGCCCTCTAATCCCTTGGTGACGCTTTGAGCAGATGATTGCTCGAATGATAATGAATAGAATAAACAAGAAAATGTACATATCCTCCGATTTTTGTTCCGTGGAACTACCTCGGGGAGATTCAAAATTCAAATCTTTGACCAGCGCTGTAATCACACCATTTCTAGTGGTTCTAAGAATTCATGCTCAGAATTAACGTTCACCGCCAGTCGCCGAGATTCTAGCAGCACGTTACGCGAATGTCTCATACCAGCACAGCGCGAAGAATAAGGCGTAGCAGGCTCGGCGATAGTTTCCGGAAGGTTTACTCCCCCGCCTCTTCTTTGACAACACCTTTTCCACGAGGGCGAAGCCATCTTGAATGCCGTTATTTCCAGTATGGGCGAAAACAATGTTTTGCCCTCGCCACGCCAACAGAAGACATTTAGGATACGTCGCTTTCCAGAGCGACGTAGTACATGCGCGTGCTAGGCTGAGGAGATCGCACGCTGGGCTGAGGACCCGTTAATATTGGAATGGTGTATAGTGAGGTAGAGCACAGTCACGCGTCTCCCTCCGACGCGCTGATTGGCCCACTGGGACCTTGCCCAGGCAGCACACGATATTGGGCCAACATTGGAATTGATGGGACAAAGAACGGCCCAACAATGGCCCAACTGAGCCATGTGTTTACCAATATTGGAATTACCTGGGCCAGTAATGGACTATCATAGCCAATGTTTTTCCAATATTGGTGATGCACTGGAATAAGCTGTCCAATATTGGACTGTGAAAGCCAATGGCTTGCCAATATTGGATAAATGCTGGCATAACCTGTCCAATATTGGACTGTCAAAGCCAATGGTTTTCCAATATTGGATATATGCTGGCATAAGTTATCCAATATTGGACTGCCAAAGCCAATGGCTTTCCAATATTGGATATATACTGGCATAACCTGTCCAATATTGGACTGTCAAAGTCAATTGTTTTCCAATATTGGATATATGCCGGCATAAGTTATCCAATATTGGACTGTCAAAGCCGATAGGTTTCCGATATTGGATATATGCTGGCATAAACTGTACAATATTGGACTGTCAGAGCCAATGGCTTTCCAATATTGGATACATGCCAGCATTAGCTGTCCAATATTGGACTGTGAAAGCCAACAGCTTTCCTATATTGGATATACGCCGGCATAACCTGTACAATATTGGACTTTCAGAGCCAATGTGTTTTCCGATATTGAATATACGTTGGCTTAAGCTGGTTAATATTAAACTGTCAAAGCCAAGAGTTTTCTAATATTGGTGATGTCTTGGTATAGGCTGGTCAATATTGGTACTGCCATAACCAATGGCTTATCGATATTTACGTCGCCTAGGCTATAGACCCGCGAACCTCTTTTTTGCATTGCAGAAATAGGAAATTGGAAAAGAGTCATTCATGAGCTCGCTCGGGCGAGAATTTTATTTAGCCAACTTCATGGGGCGTACGTCGCCGGCGCTTTATAACCGCGATCACAAATACGTTCTTAGCTGCCTATAGGACTATTGCAGTTTTTTTGCCGGCTGCTCTCCATTCGCATTGCCTTACCTCGGCGTTGACAACTTAACTCCGTTTTTTTAGATTTAAGTATTTTTGTCTTTTCCAATATATTTTTTATATATACGTAGCGTTAACGTCTTCTCTTTGTCCGTGCCCCTGTCATGTTTGTATTTCTTTCTGCGTGCTCTATTTTTTATATTTAATGATTCTGTGCATATTTAGTCATTGTCGACGCAGGTGTCAACAAACATAAAGCCGCCGCTTACGCCGCAACCGAAGTGACTCTCAGTTTTACGAGAGTATATCGCGATATAAAGTCATATATTAAACTCGAGTGAAGTCTCGAGACGGTTGCTTCGACTGCCAGTGCACATGTCATCAGGGTAGGCAGAGCAACGACGTAGCTATCGCGACGCGAGAGCACACTGCGCCTCGATCTGGCCGGCCGCGCTCGCTCTGCGGAAATGTGAGCGTGGGACTCTCGAGCACCGTTAGCTTACTGAAGCTGCTAGACCCTACTTCGTTGTCGTGAATCATTTGCCCTTCGAACGGTCGCGAAGCCGTTGCGCTCGGAGTACCCTACCCAGCATCTTTCAGAAACCGTTCGCGCAGCATCGCAACCTTCTGTCGGCGAGCGTGGGCGATTCATCGTGTGCTGCAATTCGGACGATATGCTGCTCGGGCTGTCTTTTATGTGTAACTCTTTCGTAAAACAATTTGAAGTTTAAAAACGCGAACCTAACAGCGTACAAACAGTTTTAAATTTATTGATAAAAATATATTTATATACTTATAGATATATTTGTGTACACCGAGCGCAAAAAATAGTCGCGCTTAGTTCTTCATTACATTATATTATATATTTATATATTATTATATTTACGTTATACGACGTAAAACATACTGTCTTCAAACTTGCCTCGTTTAGAACCACTTTTGGGCTGGAGAGCTTCTTTAGAAGTTCAAAAGCTGACCTTCAAAGAGCTGTCCTGTTAAATCGGTATTGACAGCAGGGTAGACGCTATGCGTGTTTAAGGCCAATCGTGTCTCCGGTTAGGGTCACTTGACTACGGTCTCGAAGCTGGTGATAAGGCAGAGCACGGAACCTGCCTAAAGCCCAAGGTCACGCATAACATCTACTGCACTATCAACCTTGGGTAGAAGTGACAAATTCTCTCGCTGCGTTCATTGTTGAGATGCCCCTGAAGATTAGCCTTTTGTAAGCGCACCCCACCCCCGTTCTGGCCCGCTTGCTTTGTCCTCCTTCTCTTTTTTTCTCTCTCCCTAAGCTGAAGGCGCGGTAGACGGTCCGTACTCGCCGGACCAATGAACCGTACACGTTTTATCGCTTGAGTTCGCTCTCTGTGCGCGGGTAACGGCAGAAGCGTGATCACGTGGTTTGACGGATGACGCATTAGCCGTTGAAAAACTCGGAATGCCTGCGTCGCGAAGACCGGACCTAGTTTCGCGTGTGATGCGGCCTGCGAGGTGCAGGCCCGCTATGGATTTCGCTTCTGTGGTAAATGGTATCTCGTTCGAAAAGTCGCACCCGTGTCGATTTCTTCATAGAAGCCCAAGACATTCTTGTGAATCGTTTAGTGTTCGGTTCGGCAAATGGCAGCGTGTGCTACATCGTGTTGAATCTTCACGGATCACTTCCTTCTGGTTTTTGTGTTTGAGTGGTTTTTCTGCAGTGCCCGTGTTTACATATATGTCGGATTACATCTTTCAAGTCCGGTATTTTCAAAGTAAGTGCGCTGCAACCTACTTGGTGATCATTGTCCGCTCTTGTATGGGTAATCTTCCGGATAACCTCTAGAATTGGGCAGGGCCTATCTCCTGGCAGCCGGGAGAAAAAGTTTCCCGCAATCTTACCGACAGTCGCCTGCCATTATCTGTCTGAAATAATGTCACAACTGCAGGTAGAATGCTGACTTTTTTATTCTCCGTGCGTTTCGCGAAAACACGTTTCGTGGCCACCTTTTCGTCGACATTTTTGTTTCATCGACACGCGTTACGCGAATTGCGCGCTGTAGGGGCATTTCGTCGTGCGTGTATTCCTGAGGCGCAACGTTTCCTTGACATGCGTTACGCGAATTGCACGCTGTAGGGGCATTTCAACGCAAGTGTATTCCTGAGGCGCGTGCTCACCGAACCAGCCCACCCTTTCACGCCGCTTCATGCCAAGTCTGAAGCGGTTCATTGCAAAAAAAAAAAAGAAAAGAGGGAAAAAGACGTATTTTGAGTTTTTTTATTAAACATCGCGTGTTGATGAAACGATCTGTCTATGAAATGTCGTTCGATGAACTGATTGCACCGCCAATGAAGGGCGAATAGCGGTAGAATTTGGGGGAAAAAATTCTTCCAGCTGCCGGGAGACTGGACACTCCACAAGAATTACCCCGGTTTGTGTTTACTTTGCAATCTTCTTAGTTGAATCACAGTTGAATAGTACCTCTTCACATATTACAAATTGCTGATTTTGTGCCTGTCTACAGAATAAGCTGTGTGTAATAAACTTTTTGAAGATTTTAAAACAATCCCTTGTGTCTGTTTACCTTCCTTTTTGCAAACAACTTGGTGAATGCACTTGCAAAGAGCTGGGCGAGTGCAACGATGGCCAAAAATCAGCATAACGGCCAACATTGGATCGGGTCGCGCTTCCAGTGTTGTCCAATATTATGCCGGTTTTCGCCAATGTGGGAGCACCTTGGCTGGAACCATGGTTTAGCAATGGCCTAACATTGGCACCAATGATTGGGCCGACATTGGCAGGAACGATGGCTGAACAGTGGCCCAACATTGGCACCAATCACTGGGCCAACGTTGGAAAGGGTAGCGCTTCCAATATTGTCCAATATTGCGGCCGGTCTTTGCCAATGTTAGGCCAATGTCGGACCGACATTGGTGTGCTGCCTGGGTGGCCTTCGCCGTTTGTCAGGTTACGTTGAAACAAAGTTACGTTGAAAAGGGCCTATTACGTTGACGTTGAAAAGGGCCTATTTAGCGAAGCGGTTTCTCCGCTAAATTTGTCGGCGGAATGACACTGTAGCCATTATGACGTCACAGTTACAGTTTTCACGCGAAATATAACTGATTAATATTTCCGCTAAACTTAGTGGGATAGTTTGTTTTCTCCAAATTTGGCGGGACAACTTTTCCCTTTAATTTAGCGGGAATTAGTGTCACGTGACGTTATGTCGTCACGTGACGTCACAGCGACACAGGTGCACCGTCCGCCGTGTTTGCCAAGTCACGCTGGTACGGAGGATCGTCTCGGGAGGGGAGGGGCGGGGTCGCCACGGAGATCTTGATGGTGACACGGGCCGTGTGTGTACGGAACACCGCCACGCGACACCAGTGGCGTGTCCTGGGGTCATTCGCACCTTGAGTCGACAGAGAACCTCGTGTTTGCTCGCGAAGCTCCCTCCTGGCCCGAAATACACGCTGGCCTCTCCTACAAACGATGGTCGGCGTTTTAGACTTTTGGTTGGAAGCAACCAGGCTGCACCCGTGTGTAGGCGCGGGGGTGTATCGATGACCGCTGCGCAGGGACGAAAACGTTTCTTCCCAGGCTGTCCGTTTAGATGAATGTTTCGAAGGGATGTTTCGATCCACAGCCCGAGTTTATCGCTTGGTGTAGTGTGGACGGTAGAAACGAGCCACGCTAATGAACGCGGACATGTGAACTGGCTTTGTATCGAATGTGTTCGTGTAATCGCTACTGGGCCTCGGAGAAAAGGCTAGCGATAGTAGGAACATTTTTTTTCTATTCTTGATAGCGGTTGTATGTATCGTAATTTTTTTATTTATTTATAACACTGCCAACCCTCGCGGGTCATTGTGGGAGGGTATACAATACCATTTACAAAGATACAGGACGCAAGAAGTTACACATTGAATAATTTTATTTCAATACATTTACAGGGTGTCTAGCGACCGGGAAAACCGGGAATTGTCAGGGAAATCTTATACCGCTAAAAATCAGGGAATTGTCAGGGATATTGTCAAAAAACGAGCCCAGTCAGGGAAAATGAGCCGGAAACGCCATCAAGTGCCCTGAACAGAGACTTGAGGACTTGGGGGCAGAAAAATTATCAATAAATTCTGCTTAGAGCGGAGCACGAGCTCTGCTCACCCGATGTAGCGTGTGCTACATGATGCAAAGGGAACAGCCGACAAATCCAGTCCAAGCCTTGGATTGGATTTAATTGAGGGCACGACAGTCGGCTAGATCCAGTTAGAGCGACTATATTTATTAATATATAGGAAAGTCGCAGACCCCAATCCAAGCCTTAAGCCAAAACTATCCGAAAGTGTGCATCTGGCGGCCATGCTGCCATTCGGTTATGAGCGTGTGTGATTGAGCGTCGTGTCTTCATTGTGTTTCTGGAAGTGGCCAATTCACTGACGATGTCAGCGGACTGGACGAACCCGAATATTTCGGAATATGCAAGTTGGATTAAGCCCGAGCAAAATGATCCTTACAGTTCTCAATGCTCACGCCTTTTGTTGTAATGGTCTTATATATTTAACGGCATCTGCAGTGGTCGGAATTCGCAAATAAGAATTTGCTAGACACCCTGATTTACGAACTAGTGCTTGTGCTGTTCGTCTGCTACATTTTATTTTTGCAGACCAATACTCTGTCTCGGTTTTGTTCGAGGAGAACGATTTTTTCACATCCTCCTTCCCCAAACTTACGAGGAAAGGAAGGGAAAAAGAATACTTGGAGGTGGAAGACATTTTATGAGCTCTTCGTTCTAGCGTCCGAGTGTAGAGAAAGCACCCTCCTTCGACTCCCTCGCCGCTCCCAATTTTTTTTTTTTGTGGTATTGTTTGACACCGTTCTGAAGCTTCTGCGCATGCGCAGTACTGACTGCAGCGCCACCGCAGCAGCGCGACGTCAGAGAGTTGAGTTGGTGACGAATTTACTACGTCACGCAAAGAAGGCCGGCGCGGGTCACGTAAGGTTAGGTTACACGCTGCAAGATTAAGCGCGAAACTAAAAAAAAAATTAAAAATAAAGAAAGGCAAACGCACGATTGTGCAAACCTGGCACCACAAACGCGTCGCCAACACGCGTGTCGTTCTTGTGTCGCCATCTCTCGATAAGAGCACCAAATTCAACTTTCGGTCCATAGGAAGCGAGCGCGCCGGCCGCGTCGCGGTGGTCGCCTATTGTTCGCCGCCACCTAGTGGTAGCCGGCGCAGAATCACCGAGGAGCAATGGAGATGAAGAGCACAGCACAGCGGACGGTATCTCCGTCGCGATTACGACGTCATTTAAGGCAGTTACGAATTCGAAAAGTTTCTTCGGTAGCCGGTGCCGCCGGCGCAGAATCATCGGGAAGCACAGCGGACAGTGTCCCCGTCGGGGTTTAAGACGATTACGAATCCGTAAAACTTCTTCGGTAGCCGGTGCAGAATCATCGGGGGAGAAGCAATGGCGACGAGTAGCACAACGGACACTGTTCCCGTGCTGATTATGAAGGGGCTTAAGGCGGTTACGAATCCAGAAAGCTTCTTCCGTGGTGCCAATATGACGAAAGGAAAACTGCTTCATGCATCTGGCCGCGTGTACGACGTGAAGGAGGTCCGTTTTGAGTGACAAGTGGATGTCACGGCGCGTCGCACCCCGCAGACAAAATTAAGCGCGCCCGCAAAAAAAAAAAAAAAAAAAAAAAGCTTTGATTTTCTCGCGGGCGTTGAGTGAACTGCGCTAATTATGTACGTTTATTATTTTCTGAATCAGCATGACAATAACTGGGTGACTGTTTTCGCGCCGTTCCGCGATTCCCGCTACTATCTTCCTGTAGGCTGATGGAAGCATCATAGGGTGGGCTTCGGTGGGCGACCGCATTCCGCTTCTCGATTCCGGTGAAACATTTGCTGCTTATTTTAGTTTGCCGTACGTGCCCATGCTGCTCCATCGTCGCTAGAATAGAAAAAAAAAAAGGTCATGCTATTATTCGACAGCAGCTTAAAGCAAAATGCGAACTGCAAGGTAAGAAACGCCACTTACCTGCCTCGGCCCTCGACGCACAAGTCGCACCCAGGTCGTGCGGCACTCCGCCTCGCACGGCTTCGAAGGGAAGCCATAGAACTTCGTGCCGTGCGCGCCCTTGTACGTACTATGGCAGCGGACCACGCAGCGATTGTTGTGGCTTTCTTAGAAATTACAGCGCTAACCAGCTACAACGCACAACCAACGCGGCGACGGGCAGAAGCTCCCCGATGCAACGGACCCGTTTGCCGCTAGGGGCGCCCTGGTCGGGGCCTGAAATAGATGTGCACGGTTACTATGGCCTCGGAGATGTTTCCGCGCGCTGAAAAAAATCTCGGAGGTTATGCTGGGTCGGTCCGACTCTGTTCTCCAGCGTCAGCGTCCGTCGTAGAAATTCGTGAGGCTCTATTGTTCACACGTTGTGCAGGAACGAAGCCACGACTTGAAATTGCGCAAGCTACCACGCACCGTTGAAATACAACTTGAAAATTTAAACTCGATATAAGCAATAACGATTTTTTTTCTCCCGATTTTGTGTTGTGGGCGCCGCCATCTTGGCGCTTGGTGCAGAGCGAGTGCAAGTGCAAGTCGTTACGATTAAAACAATGCCACTTCCCGAACTTTGTAAATACGGCGCGAGTCAGAAAAGTTCAGACGATATCGTCTCGCTTTGTCGTAGACGGTTTTAGCACTTCAGGAGTATGTAAAGGAGTTTCCTTCGATTTCAACTAAGGCTTCAGATAACTGGCAACAATGAGTTTGAGCACCAAGATGGCTGAAGTGTGGATCCTCTGAAGCGTACCTTATCTATAATGACTCTCCATTTGACGTGTCTGTGAACTGTGTCTGCCGTTTGTTTGCCTAATGAGATGATGCCCGATGGTGACTAAAAGTTCCCCATATCTTCACGCGTACAATCCAGTACGTGTTCGTAAATAACAATCCATCGTGTTCGTGTTGGTAAATAAAGAAACTTTCTCACTCTTTCCAGTACGTGCATCTTGTCAGGTTTAATTCAGCGAGTACAGATCTTTAAAAACCATAGCGAGATTACACTTGGCTTACAGAAGACCAAAAAGACTTACCGCGATATTTTCGAGGAATCGTCGTGCAACGAACATGTCGACTCTGCGGTTTCGTATCACGCCAACTCATCGACCTGTCTAAAATTTGCGTTGCACGCCAACCGTATGTAGATGCATCGTGCGTTGTCTATAAACTATTTTCCCCGTATAATGACAGTGTGGTGGAAGCTAACGCTCGCCGGACCAATCAGCGACTTCCCTTTCGTCACCTCAATCCTCTTTCTGCGCGTCGGTCTGGCCTCTAGTATGATCGCGTGGTGAAATATCAAAGTACGACTGGTGCAATGAGCACCCAGCTTCCACCGCACTCTCAGCCTAGGTGTGAACAGAGCATATCGCCCCTGCACAGAAGCCACGACGACGACGGCGGAGAAATGGAAGTAGCCGGCGAAACAATCTTGTCCAGAAGAGAGAGATGTCGGTGCTTTCTTTGCGCTTGTCTTTGGCCACTACTTCGTGTTCGTCCTCCGTGTTACTGTATACAAGTTTACTCAGTGCCATGATCCAACTACCCCAACAACACGTCTCGCTAAACTACGGTTCTTGATGACTTCCGATGGTCGCTGCATTGCATCCCAGAGGGCTCCGCTGTTTCTCGTGTACTGCTCTAAAGATCTAGAGCACTCTAGGCAGTGTGCCCTAGAGTGCTTCCCTAACTTCCTTCTGTTTGGAACACGCGTACTCATCGTAGACGCTAGCCTTCTGCGATACGAGACGCGTAATGTTCAATATCCTGTAGACCATTCCATCCTGTAGACCATTCCAATAATCGTCTTCTGCGCGCTGTCATCTTTTCCTACTGGATTGTGAAAAAACCTACTGAGAGCGCGCTGTAGCTGTCTTCTGCAAACTATCAGACGCCACGCACGGGTGCACAACCCAGTGACTAAGCATTTTTTTTTACCTGGCTGGTGAGTGTCGGATTGGTATATAGGAGAATTCGCCGACAAAACAAAAACACCCTTCTGGCTACCCGAGAAATCTTCAACGCTACATCTTGCCCACCCACTTTTTTATATGTGCAGTATGGTGATGCTCAAATGTAAAAACAAAGTAGCTGTTAACAAGATGGGCTACGTGGCATATGCCCTAGCAGTTTTTGGTATTTCTTTCGCCAAGTCGGCCGTGACGGGGCATCGTTGACAGGCCTCTCTTGCCATTCCCCCGGAGGGTACTGCGCGTGAGCGGCGTAGCACAGCTTGTAGCAGTACTGCAGGAACGCAAGCCGATGACTTGGAAACAAGCAATGAAAGAGAAATAACAACAAAAAAAAAAAAAGGAAAGAATGGGGAGGAGTAGGAGGCGGGGACGGGACAGGAAGAACTTCGACAGTGTGTCCCGCCATAGGAGGCTATGGTCCCGCATACGAATGACCGGTACCGTCAATCAATTCCAACAGCACTGCGACGGCTCTCGCAGCCTGCAAGGCAATAAGGAGGGAGAAGAGAAATGGGGGGAAAGGGGGTCGGCGGCGGAGGAGAGGTGGAAGTAGGTGATGTCGTTGTTGTGTCCTAGCGTTGTCATGCCGACCAGTGAAAACCTATCCCCCGTTTCCTCCTTTTTTGTTTTTGTTTTCTTTCTTCTGAATCAATGGGGGGTGGTCTGGCTCCTGCAGTACTGCTTGGAGCTCACGTTGCGGTAGGAGCTGCTAGTTCGTCGTGTCCGCTCGGTCTCAGGTGGTTCGTGCTATCTTATACCCATGGATATATGTGGGAGAAGACCGACTTCCGCTCTAGGACTTGATGCTGCGTGGAAGGCGCCATATTAGAGCAGTTTGTTTCCTTCCGAGTGAACTGGCCGATAATTTGGCGATGAATCGGACAGTCCTAATCGATATCGGTGGCGCCCATGGTACCGACCAGTCTTCGCCGTCCCGATGACCTTCCGAGGTAGGAGGTTTCTTTTGGAAATCTGACCGTGGTGTCTCCGTGGCTCCGAGGCAAAGCGCTGGCCTACGTATCCCCTACGAATCCTTGTTGAGGTGCCCGCAGTCTTACGGAGGTTAACTGTGGAAAAGGTACCGCGTAACCAAAATTTCAGTTGCACGTCGAGAGATCAGCAGGGGGTCGAAATTAAGCCTTAAGGCCCGTTCACACACTTGCGCTTTGACTGCGACCGACTGAAACGAGAACGGTTCTTAAACCTCTTGTGACGGCTCCGCAGCAGCGAATACGGTTGTAAGCTTCTGCAAGAGGCTTGAAAACCGGTTTTGTCTCATTCGGCCGTAGTCGGTTGCAAGTGTGTGAACGGGCACTCCGTCCTCCGCTGGGGCGTGCCAGATGCCCTTCGTTGATTTGGCACCTAGAACCCCCAGATTAATTTAAAAGTGACCCCTTCGAGCGCTTTGGGTGTCTACACTAACGGGAACGACTGATTATTACATGGAAAAGTGTTGCAGAAGGTTGTAATATTTAGTCACTTCATGGGGGTATTCTGGATCAACTCCCTCGGGGCGCCGCTCCGGGCCCAGTTAATTGTTATTCTGGTTAGGGGGCCAACACCTATAATCAGTTTTTTATGCGGACTCGGCGCTGAATGCCACAAAGAAAACGTTTCGCAGCTTTATCTGTGTCTTGCACAAAACTAACGCTCTTGTAGGTAGTTATCTGGGCGTGAGCCGTCAATCCACAGGAGTGATTGAGCTGTAACCTTGGGAAAATTACCCAAACTCTGCGATAGTTTTGTTTACGACTTTACAACTGACCATGAAGTGGGTTAGACTTGGTTAAATCGTTAGGGCGACGAAATCGTAGATGCTTCAATTGTGCACGTGCCTGTGTATGGTCTAGTGAAAGGTTTAGAGCGAAGGTGCGCCATGTTACGTCGCTCTCAGTAGCAACCCAGTGAGTCCAGAGAGTCAGTAGGCATATATCGATCATTCGACACCTCCAAATTTGAAACATGTCGGTTTAGCTAAAAGCCAGTACGCTTCTTCACGGCGCCCGGTAATCATCGAATGCCAATAATCGTGTTAATTTAATGGAGATTCTTCAAGAAACAGGGGGAAAAACGTATGAATCAGACAATCGCACTAATCGCGGTGGTACTTTTTTCACTCCAATATTTCAGTATCGTTTTGTTAATCAAGCTGCAACCTTGAAATCTTTTTTTTCCTTGTCATGGGAGTGCACACTCTTGCGGAATAAGCCGATGTGATCATTTCATTAGGCTGAAATAAGAATTTCGAGTAGCTTTTTTTTTAATCTTCTCTATGTACTTGGTTTAAAATTATAACCAGTTTCTAACGCTGATCGTAGCCAGCACTCACTCCTGTGCATCTTATCATCGCTCAGAAGCCAGTGACGCTGCGGCACCTGCCACTAGGAGTACCGAAGAATTAACCGGGAAACAAAAGGCGTGAAAATATTGAGCCAGGTCTTGCGGCTTTTAAGCTACCATGGACTATAGTTGTTGAGCAGTTCTCACCGAAATAGCAATGTCTACCTTAACGCCGACGTAGCGGCGTTCGTGTCAGATCAGTGTGCGATGTTTTGGAAACCGCGTCTGGTGCTCAGTAAGGCGATATAGGTGGCGCAAGCTACCGCCCGTTATGAAGGTACAACCATTAGAATCAGCCCGTCCAGCTGCACTGACCTTGGATCGTGTATGTAAGGGCTGTTGGCGGAGCACGTGTGGTACTGCGACTTGTGATTCCAGCACGCACCTTCCCCGTGACCCGCGATAATGGAAGAACTGCATACGATGTCGTTGTGTATCGAAAACTCGCGCTGTAGAACTCAGGCACCCTAGGTTCTATCCCCAACCCCTCCCATTTCGATCTGGACGAGCATCGTACCGTCTTGCGGTCATGTATCAAAACGGCATGATGCACGGTAAAGCCCACCACACACCCCTACCCCAGGCTGGCAGGGTGCTGTACTGCCCCAATTTCTCATCCTCAGTGGAGACCACCAGAGGCGTAACGGGACAGACTATGCGGCGAGCAAGTCGTCCAACCTCTGATTGGCTCTGATTGAAGGAAAGTGGGTAGACCTCAAAGCAACCTGCCTTGAGGTCTCCCCACTATCCTTCATTCAGAACCAATCAGAGCTCGGCGTTCTGACGTCACCACAACATCTGCAAAAGAAGCAGACGAACTTCCGCTCCGCATAGCTTCCCGCCGTCTTAACTTGCACACGACTCAATTGTTGTTCTTGTGGCGATATTCGTTGACACATCTGCCAGGTTGCCAGAGAGATGCATGAAAAAGGTAGACTATACAACAAAACCATTTTTCAGACATCCTTTCACAGCTTCATGTTCGACCCGCCGAGTGCAAATTCTGCCCTCGTGTTCAAGCTTTTGGAAAGAAGCTTTGACGGCACTACGTGGCCCAAGCAGCGAGCTGCCACATGAACTGTAGTCGGTTGTAGTCGCAATACAGAACCTTTTTTTAGAACTCTTTGTGTCATTTTCAGTGTACGTAACCACTTCTTATTTCTCTTTACAGGCCCTCGTCTTCATGCCACGCTGCCACGCTCGCGAGGCAACCGCTGTCGCCCTTGGCACTGAAAGAATTCACAGATGCTGCCCCGTTGAAACTCGTGGGTTCTCAAGTGCCAAAGACGACGGTGCGTTCGGAAGAACGGAATCGTGCAAGGTCTCAAGTCAAACTACAAGATCAACAGGCAAATATGAGAATACCATAGCATCTGACATGTTAAGAACCCAATAGATGCCCCGATTCCGTCAGGTTTCGGCTGCGCGTGCGATCAAGCGCCACGAAGGGCGGAAAGCTCGTGCCCCTGGCGAAGCTTCTATTCGGTTCTTAGCCTGTCGCTGACTATCACGAAGGGACATCAACGACAGACGTCCTCGTGGAAGCACCTCTACCCCACCGCCCCGTCGGTGTCTACCTGCGCCGCCGCCCGCCGCCTGTCAAACTCGCCTTCCGTTTTTTGGCACTAGCACATTTTTGTGTTTCGATGCTACGACAAAAATTGTGGTAGTGTCAAGCAATAGGAAGAGTCTGCAATGCGACCGAAAGACGGAGCGGCCGACGGCACGGCGCGATCATCATCATCGTCGTCGTCGTCAGCGCGATGGACATCGTCATCGGTCGATCTGCTCAAAGTTGCCCGTACCCTGCGGCCGTGAGTATGCGTCATCTGCCATGCGCCTTTTTTTTTTTCTTTTTCTTTTCTGAACACATGAAATGTTTTATAAGTTATAAATAAGTTCTGACGGATGCCTCATACCTTCAGAAAACTTTTCGTTCATGCGTCCAGGCATGCTTCACGGGACGTGACGTCACGTCGTCACCTGACACAACCACTTGACACTGCAACGTGACGCCACGTTTCATGTGTCCTAAACAAATTAAACGTGCGCTTCTTTATTATTGCCATCCATGCATTATAGGGCTTTAGAGATAAAGGTAGCTGCCTTTTTTATATTTCGGGCACATATCGATGCACATTTGTTTATTATCGGATGTTCAACTACGACATCCCAAATTATCACTCCACAAATTTATCTTTTACCATCGTGATCTGTAGAAAGTTTAATGGCCATCGTTTAAATTTGCAGTGTCTACAAAAGATTAACGTTTTTTGAACGCACGATGACGTCCGCTATCTTGTCGCGGTTATCTTCAATGTTTCGAGCATTTCAGCGACCATCAACATTTTTATTTAGGGCGCAGTCTTTCTGGATGCATGAGCGGAAAACTTTTTTTTTCACGGTTTTCTGTCGGAAAGCGTTGTATTACTAAGAAATTTCTTGCCAGCCCTTTAGTTTTGCCTTGACGCTATATTTAATATTTTTGTAGCTATCCTCTCATCATACTGGAATAAACTCAGCTGACGTAGAAGGTCAATATCCTTGCGAAAAATGATACAACCAAAATATTGTATTTGTTCTACGTGCACCGAAACCTTTACACTTTAAAGTTCTCGCGAGGTCAGTGTGTCGGTGACCTCCGCACTGAAATCTTTAATCCTATTTTCCCTACCCAAGTATGTGGCAAAGTAGACGACCGGTGCAACGTGCAACTATCGTACGTAATGCAGGTTCACCGCCGCAAGTAACCTTTAGCCCCAAGTAACCATCAACGTTGACCCCAAAATAGAGGTCAATGAACTCTTCTACTTGACCATATTTCATTGACCTTTGACCCTTTACCTTTCAGATACGACCCTTCAAAGTTTTCCGCCAAACATAACCGTGTGTTTGCCCCCCCCCCCCCCCCCCCCTCCCCCCATCGTAGTTAGCTTAGCCATTTGACGTAGACAGATGTGCCGTCCACGTCGAAAGTGAGAGCGAGACACGTAAGGCGCCACATACCAAGAACATATTCAGCGTACTTACGGGATGGGTTGCTGTGATCCAGCTGCATTTTGATATGAACGGGGGCTAGTTTCCACTTCACGAGCATCAACTTTTATTTGTATCGCAGCTTCATGAATGCACACGAGGAGACCTAGCCAGTTTGCAACGTCATCGGTACTCCTGAAGCAAACAAAACACCCATAATTATTAAAATGAGCAAGGGGCGCCCAGGCTTTAAACTTTAAAAATAAGGTTTGCTAAATAATTTTTTTTTTTTTTTAATTTGAACCTTTTATCACGGCTAAGGTAGATTTACAGTTTGGAACATAAAGGTAGTATGAATGCGGTATTTTGTAGATACAGGGTGTCCCGAAAACGATTCCCAGGGCTGTTCCTTACTGCGCAAGTAAACTACGCACCGCTTCAAACTCTCTCATTGTGCAGCCAAATGTAGCGCTAGCTGTCCGAACAAGATGCCAAAATTTGAAAACTATAACCGTTATTTTATTAAAACGTCTAACTAATTCAGCGAAGATTTTAGCGGAAAATGGCTCCGGTGTAGCCCTCGAATACACGGAGCTGAATAACGCCACTCACCAAGACCGAGGTGCCCCGTTTTCCCATAAAATGTTTTCAGAATATCACTTATAACTTTTGACTAAGATAACGGTTATAGTTTTGAAATTTCGGCGTCTGGTTTGAACTGCTAGTGCTACGTTTGGGTGGAGGTTCAGGGTGCGGCGATGTGTCGTTTAGTTTTGCGGTAAGGAAAAAACTATTTTTTTTTTTTACGCCCTGTGTGTGGCTTGCACTAACATCACATCATCCGCGGGTGGCCTTACCGCTGAGTGCGTACTTTATGCAGCATGCATTTTGCACCACCCAATTTGTTTTTCTTGACAAGAACAGCTGGAAGCTTTTCAAAAGAAAGCTGCACGTTTCATCTGCCACAAGTATTCTTCCCAAGCATGCTTCACAGATGTGAAGAAAAACTTGGGTTTAGTTTATTTATTAAACCCACGATGGAAATGCTCGCTTAGGTTTGCTTTGTGACATTTATCACAACGAATTGCTAAACGATATATCGCACCTGCTCGGTTAACATCTGAGGGGGTTGAGCATTCATCCAAAGTCGAACCAATTAAATCACAAACTAACTTGTTTCTGTCTTTTTTTTTTTTTTATACTGACCGTAACTAAAAGGACGGGAAGATTCCCCCCAAAAATGTGGTCACTCTTTCAAGTCCGATATTGTTAAAGCGAGAGCTTTAAGGCCGGTTCTCGCATGCAGCGAAGCGCTGATGTAGCGCTAATCACGTGTCGTCTGCTACTTATAATCTGCCATGAGCGCCAGTTATGACGGTGCGATGCAAAGCTGGCGAACGCTCCTGTCAGCACGCGCTTAGTGCGAGGTTAGCGCTATGCTTGTAGCGCTCCGCTACATGTGTGAACAGCTCGTGTTGCAGAAAAGCCGGCGTCGGCGTCGGTGGCAGACGGGAAAATCCTGATTGGTTGATAGGGTCATGACGTCAGAGCCACATGACCTCTCGCGGGAATTTCAAACAACCCACAACGCTCACGGAAACTTGACGTCCCGCGTGGAATAAAAGTGATTCAAACATGACATCTAATGCGAAAGGTCGCAGCAAATCTCAACAGATTTCACTTCATAAAGTAATTCAGAAAAAAAAAATCTCACGAATTTTAGTTGGAGGCGGGATTCCAACCCACGACCCTTCTGTTGCGACTCAGACAGGCCGCCCACTAGGCCACGCACATACTTTTTTTTCTTCTTTATTGGTTAGGCCACGCAGACAGGCTTGCAAGGCCTGGGAACGAGCGTGGGTTTATATTCAACTATGGCGTTCCAGTCCTAAAGGCGAAGCTTTCTAAACTTATTGTTGTAACAAAAGTAACAAAAGTTCTACCAACAGACCAGCGGAACGGCAATGGGCGCTTCCATCTCAGTCACAATGGCCAACCTGGCAATGGAAGCGATTGAGCACAAGGCGCTACAATCATTCAAGCCCAAGCCCCAAATATTCCTGCGGTACGTCGACGACTGCTTCTGTATCATGCAAGCGTCAGAAGTGGACAACTTCCTGGCTCACTTGAACTCCATTGAACCAGCCATCCAATTCACGGTGGAGCACGAAATGCACGGCTGTTTACCTTTCCTTGACGTGCTAATCAAAAGACAGGGTGAGGCACTGAATTTTACAGTGTACAGGAAGCCTACGCACACGGGACGATACCTCCAATTTGATTCAAACCACCCGCTAAGTCACAAAGCGTCAGTAGTTTCGACACTTCTGATGAGGGCAAAGAATATATGTTCATCTGCAACAGACAAAAGGAAAGAGGAGCAAGCGATCACCCGTGATCTAAAAAATAATGGATACACAGGTAACTTCATTCGCCAGATCACTCACCGTCTAAACCGCAGTCGCCGAGACGGGCAACCTACGGGGACTGCACGTCCTAAACCGATTGCACGCATCAGCATACCCTACACAAAAGGGATAAGTGAAACACTATCCAGGATTTTTGCAAAAGAACACGTCACCGCGGCCCATAAACCTGTGACCACACTCGGGCGTTTTCTACCTCGGCCAAAAAGTCGTCCACCCAAGAAAAGGGCCCAGGGTGTAATTTACCAAATATCCTGCACCCAGTGCCCCGCCTCCTACATTGGAGAAACTAAAAACTTCCAAGAACGGCTCCGCCAACACAAAAATGACGTACGCAACTTCGACCGCGAACGCAGTGCTCTGGCGGAGCGGCGGAGCACTGTGAAGTTAATGACCACCGTATCGGATTTGAAGATGCAAGCATTCTGGGTACTGAGACGAACCTACGCAGAAGACAGCTGATAGAATCCTGGCATATTCAAAACACCGCAAATAACATCAATAGGTCTCTAGGCACCTTACCCAGTTTATATGTTCATGGGTTACGAGATATAATCAAGACGGCGCAGGCGAAACGAAGACAACCAACAATCGACAATGAAGAAGAAGAGATAGCCAGTTCAAAGAAAGACAAAAAAGCTATTATCCCGTTTAGTCGCCCCTGAGGAAGAAACGAACTGTTTCGAAACGTTGGGACAATTTTTCGACTTTTTGGTTGGCGTATTTCTTTATTCTTTACAACAAAAGTTGTGAATAGCTTATTTGTTAATTTCTTATTTACTTGATGACATTTGTATTTTGAATAATTGCATTGTTGCGTTTGTTGATGTACTAAAGGTTGTAAAAATAACATGTATATTTGCCTTGAGTGCTTTACATTCCGTAGTATTTGACGCAGTTATATTTCTAGTATTAACAATAAGGAGTATTCACTGGGCGCCATACTTGTGGGTGCTGTTTAGGGCGCATGCTCAGAACGAGCCCACATTTATAGGCTGCTAAGACGGGCAATCTTGAGGGTGCAGAATGCACGTTACAAAAGAACAGCGGAAGCTCGCCATCAGCACGCGCTCAGCAGTCGCGCACACAGCTATGGACGCCAGTGAATACTCCCTATTCCCTCGTTAACATTTTTGCATTTATATATACATATATACCAACATCTATCTCTGATTATATTTTATTTAGATGAATGTATTGGCGACGTAAGCGACCAAAAGTGTCGCTGTGGTCGGTCCACCACAATTGGCCGAATGCTGACTATTACGTCATCAAAGGATGTCTCATCGACGGAAATAAGAGGATTGTAGGACCTTCAATTTTGACAGTGTTGGCAGTGTTGCTTTGAGGCCGCTAAGATTTCAGGCTTCCAGAATGCTCATTACAAACACCATCGAACTTGTTTTTCACAAGGTGATGACGTCTCGAAAGGTAACCCAACGAGGACACCACCGAAACATTTCGCCGCTATAGACGTTTCTACTGTTTACAAAAATCACAGTCCACACGTGTTAAATCACAGTCCAGAACGCGCACGTTCGTCGCTTCGAAAAGCGAGCAAATTACGCGCCATACGCGCGAACACTGAAAATGGAACCTGCCAAGTGCCCTTTCTTGGAAAGGTCTATACCAAGGTATATACTTCGTCTCACCTTAGCATGGACTATTGTTAGCCGCGCGTGCCAAAAGCCCGAGCTAGTTGCCTTGGATGAAGCCTCGGCGGCTGCACGAGCGCTCGTGCAGCGAGTGCTCCAGTGAAGGCAGTCGAAGCTAGCCGCTCGCGCTTACACAGCCTTCGCAGTTAGTCCGTGCTAGTGCCACTAAATAAGCTACGCTTATTTAGTGGCTCTAGTCCGTGCTAAGGTGAGATGAAGTATAGTAGGTTGTATTCACTGGCTGTCATAGCTGTGCGCGTGACTGCTGAGCGCGTGCTAGCGGTGAGCTTCCACAGTTTTTTTGTTGCAAAGTGAATTCCACACCATCAAGATCGCCGGTTGCTATAAACAACGCCCTCAAATATGGCGTCCAGTGAATACACCCTTTTTATAGGGTGTCTGGAATAACGAGGGTAGATTTAAAATGGGGCCGTAAAAGTCGGCGCCTGCACGTAGTAATTTTATATCACGGTCGTCGCGAGCAGTCTCGATTACAGTTCCTGTATAGGCTCCCTACGGGAGCCAGAGTTGCGCGTTCAGCCATCTTGAAATCCCAAGTTATGCGGGAAAGCTACTCCTCGCGCGTGTACGAGCCGTGCTCCGTTTATTACGGCTGGTCAGGTGACTAAATTCAGCAAATAGCGGCGCCGCGCGCGCCGCCGCGCATGGAAAGGAGAAGGACGCAAAAGCAGGGGAACATACGCCGGGGCGCGTGCAACGTCGGTATAGCGACTTTCCTGCATGGCGCAGGATTCCTTGTCCCTCACGTGATCAATCTCGGCGAACACCGGCGCGGCGGCACCTGTAAAAGAGACGCGAACTCTGGATTCCGTAGCTCGTCTGGATAAGTAGGTAGCGCCATCTACCAGTACGTGCGCCAAACCAACACGCCAAATCCGCCCCGTCACTCAACCCGGTCGGTTGAGTCGCATGCCCGCTCCTTACCCTGGCAAGTTTTTTGGCCCTATTTTTTACAGAAAGGGTGGTATGCTTTGTAATTATACAAGATAAAACCGACCTATGGAATGCACCTTTGACGAAAAGATTAGAATGCGTGCAGGTGACGATATTTACGGACCATTTTATATAGGACCTCGGTATTTCAGGCACTCTATTGAAATCACGACTTCTCCAACTTTCTTGGTTTCACTCTTATTCAACGCATCATTATAACTGCCTTTCAGGCGGAATTAAATAAACGAAATGGAATGCAATTAGACGTATGCATACCATATGACAAAACATCTACCAAATGAACAGTACTGTACCATCCCATTTCGCTAAATGTATGAAGTCTTGATGTCCGTAGTAGAGCCACTAAATGAGCTACGCTTAGAGTATCGGCACTCCGTTCCCCGACATTGTTGTGGGCGCCGCCATTTTGGCTCGTATGCAGAGCAGACGCAACTGCCGATCGTCATGATTCAAAAGTGCGACATCCTCAGCATTCGGTTCGGTGTTAGATAGGTTATGTAACATTGCTTTGCTCTGCCGCGAACTGTTTGAACATTTGTGGAGGGCGGAAAAGCGCTTCCTGTGATTTCAGATAACTGGCAACCATGATTTTAAGACACAATATGGCCAAGTGACGTTACTCTGAAGCGTAGCTTATCTAGTGGCACTAGTCCGTAGGTGTCTAGTCATGGAGAATAGAAGGGCAGGAGAGGGCATGACGTCGGCCGCGTAGCCTCCACAAGCCATGCTCCCTTGACGCCTCGCCTCTTTCTCATTTTCCTCCTTACTCTCCTCACTTACCGTGCCAACGTGACCACATCAGGTGACCGTAGCTAGACTTCGTCTTGCTGTGGGGTACTAGAATACACCACAGTCTAGACTTCGACCTGATAAAACCTACCGGACGGAGCGCGCGTAAGCCTGCAAGGAGTCCTTCTACAATCAACCATCCTTCTCACACGTGACATGTCACGCGCACCAATCGCCAGAGAGATCTGCGGTCACGCTGGGCAAAAATCGTTTAAACGTTTTATGACTAGGCTTCACCAATATTGCAACGTGCCCCCTCCTAGTACTTCTAACCTCCTTGTGTCTAGTGGTTCAACAGGATTGAGAGTGTCAGTCTCAGTCAGACCAGCCCATACTGTACGAGTAATTACAGTCACAGAATGTTCATACTATAATTAGATTCTCTGGTAATCTAATTAATCCAATTACAGCAGGGAACATTCAGTGACTCTAACTGTTATATATACTTCGTTTCATCTTATCTGCGGGAGAAGGAAGTATTCACTAGACGCCATATTTGTGGGTGCTGTTTAAAGCGCATGCTCAGAGCGATCTCACATTAATAGGCTGCTGGGACCGGCACTCTCGATGGTGCAGAACGCACGTTGCAAAAGAACTGCGGAAGCTCGCCATCAGCACGCGCTCAGAATTCGCGCACACAGATATGGCCGCCAGTGAATACTTCCTATGAAAGCGCGAGACCAGTGCGTTTTGCGTTTCTATCCCGCTCGCGCGCTCGAGCAAAGCACAAATGCACGGAGCTTTCGAGCTCGCGTTTCTAGCTTTGCTATCGCTCGCACATGAGATGAAACGAAGTATATAAATCAGCCTTTTTAGTGCCACGTTTCAGGAAAGAAGAAAGAGATGAAGTAACCTTTCAGCCGTTCAACTGTTCAACATGGCAACTTCTGCTGGAGGTAAGCTCAAAGAATCAGAAAATCTAACCACCACCGCAATGTTCCCCCGGTATTTACGAGTTCACCAGTGTTGTAGGATACCCTTTCATCGAACGCTGAAACTAAAGCGTCGTTCTTTCGCATTCTCGAAAATACTGTTGTTGTTGTTTTTTTCGTATGGCTAGGCACCCGTCGATTTTTGTTTTGTCTGAACATCGACCCCTCACCCTCAGCCACAAACTCCACTTAAACCATCACCATTTGTCTTGCATCTAGCAATAGCAGTATCAAACAACAAATACGACCTCGTAAAAAAAAAAAAAAAAAAAGATTGTGCATGCGTGTGTGCACAGCCATAGAAACAGTCGCCAAAACAGAAAAAGGAAGGTCGCGCCCCAAACGCCAAGCGCCGTGACGTCACTTAATCGGCCGCTCCTGCCGTTGGTGCGCCGGTGTGTCGTCGAAACACAACTGCACACTTTCAAACTTTCAAACCGTAAAAACAACAACAAAAAAAAAATTTTTTTGTTTAGTTTTTTTTTTTTTTGAAACCGCCACGCATGAAGTTTGTACATGATAAATACATCACATCGAGACGCCTTCGTAAACAGCGTCAATGCACTCTTTCATCAGTTTATTTATACGATTTTTTTCCCTGTTGACAGACGGCGCCAGTGAGCGCTCTCGTCCTAAGCACTCGCAATTAGTTGTCACGTGCTCGGTCGCGCTCAAACGCAAATGTGTGAACACTTTCTTGATCTGGGAAACGATGCCGCCTCGCTACGGAGAAAAAATTCGCTGGCCTTTTTTCCGAACGCCGTGAGATCACGCTGCATGTGAAGGGATGATCAGAGTCAATCGGGGAGTCATTCATACCCTTGGGCCGTGGACATGTAGGAAAGGCCGCTCGGAGCGCGACCGCGCCTGCGTGGAGGCCCCAGACCGGCAGTGCCCCCTGCCGGGAGATACGCGAAGCCCGAGCACACTTTTGCCGCCTTCGCTGACTTTGTTCAGACACCTCTGTATACTTCCACCGTGATTGTGATGACCCATTGACATAACAATTCGACAAAAACCCCGAGACTGGGACAAAAAGTAGAATTAATATTTTATCACTTCTTTGACATAACGTACAAGTGCGGAATTCAATTTCAGTTATTGTCGTCACTTAATCGCTCTTGACTTGTACGTAGGTGAGGTACCGCAGCCTGCCGAGGATCCGTCCAAGAAACGTAAGTTTTTCTGCAAGGAAGAAAATCATCTGGACGACCTTCTCTTCCTAATCTGCGGCTGTAGCGAAGGAGACGAACAAAAAACTATGCTCTAGGTGGCGCAAGCCGCCAACCAATTCAAAAAGCTGTGACTACATGTTCTAATCCATTCAGCACCATCAACCAAAAACAATAATGGTCGCAAAAAAAAAAGAATAAGAACGAAGACAGCTTGCATTTGTGTTTACATACATTTTATCTTTAATTGGGGTACAATGAGCCCGATTCGCAGCTTTCGTACGAGTGAAAGAAGCACACGAGACGCGTATGTGAATCAGCTGGAAGAAAACCAAAGGCGTACTTTTCGTTTAAAAAAAGAGCTCAGCAAGAGGAAAAACCTAATTCTCTTATTCTCTTTCGCAGTGGTAAGTGTTTCGCTTAGATAGTATGCACAAACTCCGACGGTACCATTTCTCAATGTGGCGAATATTAGGAATAGATAGGCAACGGCTCATAAAACATATGTATTTTTTTTTTTTATTTAGGTAACGTCACGCTCTGAAACTTTCGCGTTTCATCACCACCGCGTCGCTCTCGCATTTAGTTTCAGCTTTCTGCAATACGTCGTTTACATTTTTGCGGCCCAAAAAACAGTCATGTTTGATTTCCTGCCTGTATGTTGGTTTCCCATTTTGTGTACCTCGATGTCTCGATGTCAGACTGTGTTCCCTTTACTTAAGCACTATGTTCCTTGTGCAGCATTGGATGAAAATAATTTGCTGGATTTCAGAGTTCTTATATGTTTTTCGTTTTTAAATTTTTGATGCGTGAGGTGTTACGTTCCTTTTTTTAACGTTTGCGTGTACTTCGATATTCTTCATACATGTGTATGTATATGTATGTTTGTTGTTTAACCATCTGACTTTCTTCTCACAAATCGGCTGTAACTTAGATATATTTTTGTTTATTTTGAACGTCTACTTAGCAAACACTGGTGCCTCACCCGAGTAAGTATTACAAAAAACAACACAAAAGTTTTTTTGTTTCAAGGTGAGTGACGCCAAAGCCGATGTTTCATAGGGGAATAAGGCGAAAGTGTTCGCATAAAATGTGTTGATCCATCACAATACTAGCTTCAGTCAGCGCGCTGTACCACCTTATTTGTAACTTTATGTAGTCGCTAAAACAGAGGATCCCTAGCATGCTTTGTATTTAAAACATGATGAAAAACAGCCTCAGAAAAACAGGGACGAAGAACGGGTACAGAATACGACAGGACAACGGCAGCCGTTGTTGTATTTTTTACTTGTTCTTCGTCTCTGTTTATCTGAAGCTCTTTTTCATCATGTTTAACTGTTACCAACTGGCCCAAATCACCACCCTACTTTCTATCTAAACGAAAAGCTTAAACTGGTTTTTAGTGGAACAAATAACGACTTTTCTCTCACTATCACTAGCCACTTTTCAGACTTAATCTCTGGAGTTCGGAACGCGATTCGCAATTCCAACATTGTACATTTAGTCTCTTTCGCACTTCGGCCACCAGGCCGCGCTGGTTTACGCTGCACACTTGGATACGTGGTAGCTTGCCGCTTCTCTACCCTCGCGTCTTTTCCGCTAAGTGGTGCCGTTTCCTCTGGAGTTCCGAATAGGGCGGGCCTTCGGTTTTCTTTTTTGATACGGTAACTTAGAAGCACCAAATAGCACCTATGCTTCAAAGTAAAGATACTTCAACCAACTTGATACTTAAAATCACCGTTGCCAGTTATCTGAAGCGTTATTCGAAATCGGAGAGAACGCTTTTCTGTCCTAAAAAATGCTAAAACAGACCTCGATGCGGAGAGCAAGTCGTCTGCTTCTTGCGTAGGGGTTACGGTGACGTCAGAACGAGGCCTAGCTCTAATTGGTTTTGATTGAAAGGATAGACCTCAATGCTAGATGCCTTGAGGTCTACCATACCCTCCTCTGTACTGACAAAGCCTGGCAGATTGCCACGAGAAGCGGCCGCCGAAATTGAAAAGCTAGAGCGGCAGACAACGGAGGAGAGGAGAGCCACGTGACGGGCGCCCCACCGCGGCGAGACGCCGAAACACACTTCTCCCGAGCCGATGGAATGTCCGCTCGTGCTCCTCGCGTCCTTCGCACTACCGCTTCTTTTCTCGTCGGGTTTGAAAACCATGTTTCGGGTTCTCGCCGCTGCAAAAGCTGTGCGCTGAACACCAGACTCCACGAGAAATGCTCTGTGCTACCAGATCCTCGCGCTTCAAATCTGCGACCGGACACTCTATGGCTCCGTCGTCGAACTGTCGGGCTTTGTGAGTATAAATGAGGCTATGGGTCTACCCATTATATTTTTTTTTCTCAATTAGTCAATAAGAGGTCGGCGTTCTCTCATCATTGCAACTCCTGTCCAAGAAGCAGATGAACTTGTGCCCCGCATAGTACGGTGCCTGGAGCGCGTCTCCGACTGGTGTATTTAGCGTCCTATTCCGCCCACGCATCGAAAGTGGTTCCGAAGTGACAGCAAATGAAGTCACAAAAGCCGGAGTGTCACGCTGTCGGATGTCGCAATCCTGGCGGTTGGTCGTAGAAGCTCTGGTGAAAAACATGAGCGAACGTGAGTGTCGCTGTCGTCGCGTGCGTCCCAACTCCTGGCCGCCGAATAAGCTTCCGTGGACGATTTCTCCGCTAAATTTAGCGGCTAAATTTACGTCACGTGACCTCAATATCAATTTAGTTCACCGCTAAATTTAGCGGGGAAAATGACGTCACATGACTTCGTGTCACCTCACCCATGAGCAAATTCAGTTTCTCCGCTAGATTTAGCGGAAAAATTGACGTCACGTGACCTCAACACCAATTCAATTTCCCGCTAAATTTAGCGTGTTGGTTACGCCGACGGCAACTCCGACGCCGAGGGCGACGCCGTGAAACGCGGAAACGGGTGCCTAAGAGCTGCGTTCTAAAATCCAGAGGGTAAGCAAATTGGCTTAGAAGGGCTAGGAGAGGAATACCATACTTCTGGTTTGTAGTCTAGGTGGCGCAGGCTACTGCCCGTTATATGGGGTACAGCCCGTAGCGTCCATCCATTCATCCACATGGGTGAAGTGTCGCTACTCCGAAGTGTTGCTTATCACACTACCTCCGTGGATCAGCAGCAAAATGGCGCCGCCCAGAAGCCCTCTTGCAGACGTGTATACACCAACTCAGGTCTCTGACGTCACGCCACTGCGGTGGCGCTGCTGTCGGCACTGCGCATGCGCAGACGATTCCTATCGCACAAACATGGTTTCTGGGTACGCGCAGTACCCACATTTTGTGTGGGGAAACACACGCTTGTTCGTAAACAGCGTGTTGCCTAACGTGGGCAGTGAGCTCAACAATGGCATCCAGTGAATGCCATATCCGTTGTCTTTTCTTTCTGGCTCAGGCCCATGCAGGACTACTCGAGAGGCTACATTGGATTTAGTCTGCTTATCCTCGCACTGTCCGTTGCGGTCCTCCTCCTGGTTATCCTGACTTCCAACTCCACGAACGAAGGTTCGATCATTTTAACGTGAAACGTTCTTTGACCACGTGTTCGGCATTTCGTGAAGCCCAGATGAGGGTGAGGCCTGGATAAAAGCGTGGCCGCGAGGCTCGACACTGATTGGTTGACGGGTGGGAGTGAGGTGTTCGACGCTGATCGTTACCGGGAGGTCTTGTAGCCAGAGGGGCAGGCGAGGAGAAGCTCACCCTCCTGTGGACATTGAAGGAGAAGAGCTTGAAAGTATGACAGGCTCTGGAAGATCGCCAGGCTCATCGGCTCGATTAGCGGTAGTATGGCTTCATTCTAGAAACGACTATCAAGTATACACATGATAAGCGTTAAACTATCTGATGAAGAGCGCCGTGAACGTAGGCCTCTGGCGTCTGGAAACTCAGAGTATCGCTATACGTTTGTGGCGCTAGAACGTTTCACGTATGCAACACAATTGCAGAGCAATTTGCCATACAAAAAAATGTGTGTGGGTTGGAGGGAAGAGGAGGGCGGGAGGGGGGAACTTTTTGGGTCTGTTACGTATCTGTGAAACGAAGTATGGCTTTATCTGGGAATAGATGCCGCGCTGTGGTTTGTAAGTAGCTGATTCTAACATGAAATGCGAACGGAAGAGTGCGTGGCTCGCGGTACAGGCTGCGCCGCCTGAAAGCGACCCTAGGCGCGAGCGTGCGTGGCCTACTCCGATGTGTTTACGCCCTTCGCTCGGCGCTTCCTAAGCTTCGGCTTTGCGCCTCTAGTGCGCTGAAAGCTATCACCGCTATCTTTGCTCGCTCGGCGCGTCCGGCGCGAGGAATATAGCCCCGAGAAGTTCGCATGGCGCCCCCTTACGGCGAACCGGGGTGACGTCACGGCGAGGAGAGAATTTTTCCACTACTCGCCCAGCTCGCCTGGTGGAGCCGGGGGCGACGCTAGCTGTCGGCGCGCTCGTTTCTATTTAATTGTTTTGGCGTGTTTTTCGTAGGAAGTGTAAATTTTTATATGTGCCTTTATTGAGGTATGGCCTGTAGCTACCGGCGAAACTTCAACCAACATTTTAAGCATTGTTGACAGGGCAGGCAACGCATGAATCACAGCTGGTATATAAAAATGAAGAAATATGGCCACAATTGCAGGAGCATCACTATAGATTTACATATCGCAGAATAAATGCTGCTGATGGTCTGAATGAATTGGCAGGTTATGTATACTATTTTTTTTTTTTGTATCTCTATTTTTAAAAAAAGATTGCCGAAGCAGAAAAGTTGCATGCTGCTCGAGCAATACGTTAAATACAGTCTGGGCCATGAGGAGAGAATCACAAGTAAGATAGTCCAAGTACAGGGGCAAAGTAAACAAACAAGGAACATTTATTATATACATTGCTCACATTTGACCTTTGCTGCATTCGGATAATATTTCAATGGTCTACACGGGTGGTATCTGTGGACTTGTTTATATAAGCCCTCAAGTACTGTATAACAAACGTAAGCGAAGGTGTCTAGCTCGTTATTAGTCCCTTAAGCCCTAAAATTTAGATTTTACTTAGATCGAATTGTCCTGAAGCTAAAATACCAGAAGCTTTTCTCACGCAGACTCTCGCCCTTCACAGGTTTCACATTTTCTGCTATTAGTGCTGCATCTACGACTGGACAGACGTTCGAATGCTTGCTTTTACTCCTGTTTTCCTCTGTTGTTAGAGAGTCCAGCTGTAGGGAGTTTGGTGGCTGAGGAAGCTTTTGGGGATCTGCAGCAGTGTCTCTTTTAATTGGAAATGACAATTCAGACTAAACGGTGTATTTTTTGGATACCGAAGGCTGGAATAAAGAATGTCAGGAAAAAGTATAAACATTCCAAATTACGGCACCATTGCTGTGCATATTTTGGGCAGTTCAATACATATTATGCAGGCAACTGGGGGCAATTCGGCCGTTTTTGCTGCTACCATACAAACTAATTTTCAGTAATTGTGCACCTTCTAAGAAATATGCCTGCATACGTGTATAAACTATATAATTAATTTACGAAGAAGCTACATTTATGTAAAACAGCCCTGTTCCACGAGCACTTCAAATATCATCAGACTCGGGGCCTTTAGAACGTCTGCGAACCAGCGCATGCAGAGTGGCAGCGCGGAGTCGGGGTCGCGAGCTAATTTGCCGACCACTCAAAGGCCCATGATATAAGTGCTACTTCAAATGCCTTGAAAGCGGGATGTAATATCGTCCTAAATCATGAACAGGCAAGGAACAGAATTCCAGCGTTTGAAACACTTGCACCACCGCTTCACCGACCCCTCGCAAGATTGCCTTGTATCGTGTGGACGGACGGGAGGTTCATAGCTTTCGGGATTTGTAACCCAATTTTAAAGGTACAAGGGACAAGCAGGCTTATAAAATGTACGGAAGCACGTCATTATCGGCCTAACTCAACGTCTCGTACACCGGGTAAACGAAGTCCAGCTCCTCGAAGAGCTTGCGGCACACAACGCCAAACCAGGAAACCGGTGCTGGGAAGCGAGCCGATGTGAGATCGCGGAGCGGTGTCCTCCCCCTGACGTCACGGTACACCTCACCCAATCAGGGCGCGGCGACCGCAGCGACGCTTGTGTTCGCTCTCAGGGCTAATACTCTATTTCACCTTCTGGTGTACCCAGGAAAGGCTACAGGCGCGAGCTCCTTGCTCTGGGGCATATCTCGGCGTCACAAGCTCTCGTGCATTAGGGGCAGCTGCCAACGCTATGAGCTCGCGCTTCTAGACTTTGCTGCGGTACAACATAAGGTGAAACGGAGTTTAGTAGCAGCTAAATCGCGCGCTTCAGCTGCGCCATCTATGTATCGTTGGCTTCGCGACACATACACAAGTCGGATACGAATTTCAGCCTTTTCCTCCTTGCCACAATTGACGCATTGGACTACAACATCGTTTCATTATATTGCAGCTGAAGCTCGTAAGTAACATCTTCCTTGTTCCTGTGGTTTTGCCGATGATTAGATGAAGCGCCGGCCGATTAGTCTGGGCCTAGGGGTTTGAGTTTTAACTCAAATTATTTTCAGACATGTGCCTAGTGTTCCTTAAGAGCTTTGTGGACACTATAACATAGTCTCTTTTATGTGTGTGTGCAGCAGATCCGCACGAAGTGGTTACAAAAAGAAATGGTTCCGGGCAAAATGGTTTCAAGGGCAGATCCGGACAGAATGGTCCAAGGTAATTTTGCAATATAGTTTGCGCGCTCTTCGAAGGTTAGTTAATTGTTTGTGCTTGATACAAAGTGAACATAGAGAAAACAAATTTACTGAATAGTTGAGTTATGAAGCGTTAGCTATTTCGAAGCTTATGTGTTTAATTTAAGACACATTGCATATCAGTAGCTGAGTCAAGTAGAAAAGAAACGCAAACTATAAAAATCAATATGCAAGCAGATAGTGTGTATAAAATAATGTATCTATATTTGACATCTTGAGCACGAGAAAACGAAACAAAAAACTGTTGTTTCATATCACGCCATCAAAAATATGTAGTATGTGCACGATAATGTTTCTGATTCATCATGCACATGCCTTTCCTTGCAGCTGCCTATCGTTAATCTGAAATTCGAGAAAATACTTTCGCAAGCTAATACTATTTCCAACCCAGATCTAAACAACGTTTAACTAAAGTCAGAGTCCAGCCGACAATACAAGCGGAGAGGATTAAACAAGCTGTGCTGAGAACGACACCTACTAGTGGCGTTCGTCGATTTTTTTTTTATTTGTGTATCTTATAGCCGGCTAGTTCAATAAAGCGCAGAGTGTGCCGCGATGTTGCACTTTTAGTCTACGCGTGTGTAGAGACGTCCAGACTCCAGCTTTGTACGGTGCTGTGATGTCTATGCGAACAGGAGCAAGTGCCCAGTGAGCGATAATATAACTATAATAAACTTCACGGCTGCTTTTGTGGATTTTCCTCAAATATATCACGAAAAGCCTGAATACATTAAAATATGCATTGCACGTGTGTTGAATAAAGCTTCAGAGCAGCAGTTTACTGAAACTATCAAAGAGCGCCCAAAGTGCCAAGAAATCACTTGGGACCATTTTGTCCTGCTTTCCATTCGGGACAATTTTGTCCAGAACCATTTTGCCTTACAGCCGTGTACGGATGCCATTTTTTTAAAAGGTCAAGATTTTCTTTTTAAGGGAATCTTGCGGTTTCCCCTGGTGCGCCCTGGATTGACCTTGGGAACCTCAGGGGCCATTAGAAGGAAGGCGATATCGGTTAATTAGATAGATCGTTACCTATAAAAAGTTCATTAACCTTATCAAACTTCAATGTTTTCTTCTTTTATTTCCAGCTTAACATGTTACAATCTATGCCCTCATAAGCCAAAAGGGCTTGTGCGTTGGGCGCGGCTGGTACACTGAGGTAAACACATAATCAGGGATGGGCAAAATACATGCAAATATGTATCGAAATACAAATACAAAATACTTCGTCAAAAATGTTTTTAATTACAAATCAAATTACATTTCCAAAAAAGCACTTAAGTACAAGATACAAATACAACCAAATGTATTTGGTCTCCTCCAAATACTTTTTTCAAATACATTCCTCAAAATTTGCGTCAGCGACTTCAGGGCACCTGCAACGGGTTTCTGGGTATCTCATTTTAATTTTGCATCGCACACTCAGGAGTTAGTGCGCGAGGCTCTAGTAACGTAATAGAAATATAATCACAAAAAAAATGTAATCAGCTTGGACGTAATAGGTGAAAAAAGTACAGAGCTTCAAGCACCTTGTTTTGTCGATTACATTTTGGTATAGGCCAACAAAGAACCGAGACGACCAAGACGAGCAGCAGTAGCTAGCGAATTTTTTATTGTTGCAACTCACACCAGTTACGAAAATCTGGACGACCCGGGCATTTAGAATATTCCAGGCAAAAATATAGACGGAAAAGAGGGTGGAAAGCATCACAAGTTGTCACAGGCACTTATTTAGCCAGTCTGCCAGTGAACGTCGATTTCGTCACTATTCTTGCCCTGGACTAGCACCGTAATCACAAAGTCGCTAGACGCTTGTGCTTGATTGATAGACACTGCATTCGGTGCAAAACATAGTTTTCTTCCTGCTCTGGACAGTGCCTTTAAAATAAAGCCGGAGGAGAAAAAGAAAAAAAAAGCCCCATGGCCGAATACAGGATGGAGACTATACCTTACAACCACATCCATAAAAACAAGACGTATTTTCGCCCACAAAATTGTATTTAATTACAATTGTATTTGAAATACCCACGTTTTAGTATTTAAATACACACGTCAAATACATTACCCAATTTGTAATTAAATACAAACGCAAAATACACAAACTATTTGAAATACGTATTTCAAATACTTGTATTTGAAATACTGCCCATCCCTGCACATAATGCGTGTTTACTTAGTGGATCAAATAGTGAATCTAATGATCCACCTAGCACAACATAAAATATTTGCCGTGGGGTATACTATAGGACATGGCACAGAATAGTCGACGCCGAGTGTGAACAAATTTGGAAACGGGCCATTTTCAGCGTTGGTGCATTGCCTTGCAAAGCAACGAACTTGCACGTGCTGCAAAGATCGCATGCTGGGCTGTGATTTTCTTAACTCTGGAATGGTGTATAGACTGCTCTAATAGGGAGCTTCTGCCAAGCACCATTTTCGGAGTCCGTGCGTATGGCGCGTGCTTCACTCGCTTTCAGAAGCCGCGAACACGCGCGTGATGGGCACTGGCATAGCCCTCTCCATACTTACAAAGCCTGGCAGTTCGACGACGGAGCCATAGAGAGTATTCACTGGCCGCCATATTTGTGGGTGCTGTTTAGAGCGCATGCTCAGACCGAGCTCACATCAATAGGCTGCTAAGACCGGCACTCTTGATGGTGCGGAATGCACGTTGCAAAATAACTATGGAAGCTCGTCATCAGCACGAGCTTTGCATTCGCGCACACAGCTATGGCCGCCAGTGAATACTCTCTATAGAGTGCCGCGGTCGTAAATTTGGAGCTCGAGGATCTGGTAGCACCGAGCATTTCTCGGGGAACCTGGTCGTCAGCGCGCAGATTTCGCAGTGGCGAAGACCCGAAACATGGTTTTCGAACCCGACGAGAAAAGAAGCGGTAGCGCGAGGAACGCGAGGAGCACGAGCGGACGTTTCATCGCTCGGGAGATGTGTGTTTCGGCGTCTCGCCGCAGCGGGACACCCGTCACGTGACTCTCCTCTCGTCCGTTGTCGGTCGCTCCACCTTTTCAATTTCGGCGGCCGCTTCTCGTGGCGATCTGCCAGGCTTTGGCACTGGAAATCGCACGCCATGGGCTGTGATTATGAGAACATCGTAAACTTGTATAGGAAGTATTCACTGGCGGCCGTAAATGCTTGCGGGGCCGCCAGTGAAGCGCCAGTGCGGCAGCTTGCCGCCCGTGCTGACGGCAAGCTGCCGCAGTTTTTATTTTGCAACGTGCATTTCGCACCATCAAGTTTGCCGGCCTTGGCAGCCTGCTAACGTGAGCTCGTTCTGAGCATCCGCTCTAAACACCGCCCTCAAATATGGCGTCCAGTGAATTCCCCCCTATGGTTAGGTGTTGCTCAAAGTAAGCGAACTCTTACGTTCTGAATCGACAGAGGCCCAGGAATCGGCCGGAACCATCGACTATTGGCCTTGGCGGACGAACAAGCGAGACGTGTATCCTCAAGGTTAGGCCAGCCGCCATCTATTGGTCCCTTCACTTCCGTATAGTATAAGAAATGACTTTACCGCGGAAAATATGCAGCACTGATATACCGTTTGTCCGTACATGCAAGTGC
Source organism: Ixodes scapularis (assembly GCF_016920785.2). NCBI lineage: Eukaryota > Metazoa > Arthropoda > Arachnida > Ixodida > Ixodidae > Ixodes > Ixodes scapularis. The sequence continues at coordinate 66,548,704 of NW_024609883.1, read as the reverse complement.
CGTATAGCCTACTTCCCGTGTATAGGTCGCGGGTTCTTTTCCCATATTTGTGTCGGTGCCTCCCATAAAACTTTGCGACATATATACGTTTCTTTTTTTTAAAAACTGAATTAGACATTTTTATTGTGCTAGAGGAAAGCGTATCGATATTTACTGCAGAGAAGAAACGGCAGAACACCCGCCGATAGCCTGCTCTTCTGGTGGTTCAAAGGCAGTGTGCGAAGCACGAGTTCATAAGCCCGCGGTTGGAGAGACACCGCGTGCCATCCTTCAATGTGCTCCCCAACTATGTGCAACTCATAGAAAGGTGCGAGTTATATACGAAGGTATACTTAAAAACTTCCACTGACTTCGTTAGTGATACCGTCACAGCATGGCTCTAAACAAGCCGTTGCTATGGCCGTTGTTATTTGCACAAATGCATTGGGGCTCGACTCGAGGTTAGAATTTGTCTGATAAAAAGTGAATCCTTTTCGTAAGAATCCTGTCTTGGTAATGTCCAGTTATGAAGACCGCCAGGTGCTGTGCATATCTGATTCGCTCGAGAAGGCTTGCGAGCGAACCTGCCGTCGTCAATTTCGCAGGAGTCGCCAAAGGGGATGACAAAAGAGCGAAATGAGGTTTTACAACCGATTTTGCTTTGCTAGCAGACGACACGATGGCATCTCGGGTCTAAGGGACCTTTCTGACGGCATGCTACGACTTCGAGCTGCGAAACTCCAATCCTGGGTGACAGATTTCTGTGCAATTTCGAAAGCGAAGTGTGCCCGTGCACATATGTTATCAGCGCTCAAGGTGCGTGACCGCGCGAACGGCGGTCTGTAGAGATTTCCACAATATTTGAGAAGGATGAAAACACTGTAAAGCCGAGTCACGTAATGATGATAAGTTACGAAGACGACATGACTTGGAGTCAACGTCGAAGTGCAGGCCAGCACGCGTTTCAAGAAGTTGTGACGGCACAAACTGCGGTTGCTTCAGAGCACAGTTGTGTGATCAAACGAACTGTCTGTAAAGGGGCGGTGCAACAATTTTCAGACTTTGGCCAATTAACTGCGAAAATTAATCTGCGTCACCTATGGAACGAAGAACAGAAACCCGTATTTTCTTGCAAGTGCTAGGTTTTATCTAAAAAAAAAAAAAAAGAAACAAGTTGAATGTCAAAGTGCCTCTCATTTCTCCACGTCGTCCTTCGAGTGACGTACTCTGGAGGATCACGTAGTTCCCCCTCGGGCTCTCTCAAAACCGTATATTTTGAGAGTTTGGCCATTCGTTGGGAAGTATTGGAGACAAATGAGGAGGCGCCATTGGCCGAAAGCAGGCTGGGCGTGTTCCAGGGCGTCTTATATATTCGAATGTGGATGGATGGATGGATGAATACGGCTGAGCCCTTTGGATCGGGCGGTAGCTTACGCCACCTAGCCATTTTGTTTTACCATTTAAGCTTAGAATATTTAAATGTGAAATCTATATTCACTCCGCAGTGCAAAGAAAGTGAGGCTATGAAACCCCCTTGCCATCAGTGAATAAGAAAATACCTAGTTTTCTCTCGATTTCTGCCACCATTCACTTAATCTTTGCTTGGTAATCTCTACAGTCTTGAAATCCACTCTCCCTTCGCTGTCTCTAAAACCCAATGACTTTATTAAATCTATGTTGTCTTCGGTAGGCATAGGGTGAAGCCCTTTACAGTAGAGTATCAAGTGCTCAGCCGTCTCGTCCTCCTCTCCACAAGCAGTGCACACTGTATCAATTTCCTGGTACTTCACTCTGTATGTTCTGGTTCGCAGAACACCCGTTCTTGCCTCAAACAGCAATGAGCTTCCCCTAGAATTGTCATAAATGCTTTCTTTGGCAATAACTCTTTTGTTTAATCTATAGCTTTCCAGAGCCGTCTTTGTCTGCATTCCCTCTAGCCACCGATCTCTTTCTGTGGCCTTAACTTTCTTCTTACTGAGACTTGCTCTTCCGTATCTTCGCTATAGCCCAAAAACTTTCCTCTTAATTTCCTAGTGCGCTGTCTCCACTTTGTGTCTACACTCCTCATGTATAAATAGCTGAAAACCTTTCGTGCCCATTGCTCCCCGTCCATTTGCCTCAACCTATCCTCAAATTCTACCTTGCTCACCGCTTCCCTGCTCTCAAATGATGCCCATCCCATGTCTCCTTGTACTCCCTGGTTTGGCGTTTTGCAATGTGCCCCCAAAGCCAGTCTACCTACTCCGCGCTGTTTTATTTCTAGTCTCGCATGCACTTCGGATTTCATGCATAGCACTGCGTTTCCAAAAGTCAAGCCAGGCACCATGACCCCTTTCCAAATCTCTCTTACCACCTCGTACCTGTTGTAATTCCAAAGTGCTCTATTTTTCATTACAGCTGCATTTCTGTTGCCCTTACCTATTATATACTTTTCATGCTCTCTGAGATAGTCTGCACCATCACATATCCATACTCCTAGATACTTGTATTTACTAGCTCTCTCAACTGTAATATTCTGTATCTTCAGCCTCTCAACTTCATCCTCGTTAAAAATCATGACTGCTGATTTTTCGCTACTGAATTCTAAACCTAATTCCTCTCCTTCCCTACCACAGATGCTCATTAATTCCTGCAACTCTGTCCTGTTGTTAGCCATTAGTACAATATCATCCGCATACATCAATCCCGGTAAGGATTGCTGAATTTTTTGGCCTAGCTTACTGTAAGAAAGGCTGAACCCAAGCCCACTCTTCTCTAGTCTATCCTCCAATCCTCTCAGATACAACATAAACAGCAAAGGCGATAACGGGCACCCCTGCCTAAGGCCTCGTCTTATCTCTATTTTCCCTGTCGCCTTTCCTTCCCATGTTATAACCACCTTGTTACCTTTGTAAATGTTCCTTAATAGTGCTGTTAGTCCTTCATCTAGGTTTAAAATCTCCATTATGTCCCACAGGTTTCTTTGGTTCACATTGTCATAGGCACCCTTGATATCCAGAAATGCCAGCCAGAGCTGTCTGTTTTCTTTTTGCGCTATTTCTATACACTGTGTTAGAGGAAATAAATTGTCCTTTAACCTTCTTTGTTTTCGAAACCCGTTCTGTAACTCGCCCAGTATGCCCTCGCAATCTACCACCAGAAGCCGCGACCCCTGGCGGTGGTCGCGAGAAACAAATGTGGTAAGTGCGTCGGAGTAACTCTCGGTGACTGAAAATATGGTGCACGTGATGTTTCAATCACGGTCATCCAAAATCATGGTGGAAGAGTGCAACTAGCGCGCCAAGCGCCGAGGGCCGGGAATCTGCCGTCCGAGCGGTCACACTGTCCGAGCAAAACAGAGTTGAGCGGCGCATTCGTTTCTTACATCTTTCTGCATAATCACAATTGAAACATCACTTGCACCCATTTTCAACCAGGAAGGGTTACTACATTTCATCCTTATGCGCTTATTAAAACAATTTCTCGCTACCACCGCTTGGGGATTCTTTTCGGCTTCTGGTTGGCCAAGGGAGCATGTCAAGCCCTCTTTCTGCGTCTGGTGCACGCCCTGGCTCTGCCCGTGCCTCCCATTGACCAAACTCTCTTTATACACGGCTCTGGGTTCTCTCTTCAGAGACCCCAGACGCTTCCTCCGCGATTGTCGATTTTTTTTAAAGATTTGCATCGTCGAAGGTCGCGGCGAACGATCGACACAAAAGACGATTTGCCGCGGGGCTGACGTCGAGTGTAGCAGCGGAGGGGGACAGGTTTTGTTGCTTCCGTGCATCCCCTAGAGGCGCTGTCACTTTAGTTCCCATAACCGCCACCAAACGGCTGAAAATCAATAAATAATTCGTTTTTTTTTTTGTTGTTTTTTTATTACGCAGCAGTATGGCAGTTTTTCGGGGAATGGTGACGCGTTTTTGGTCAGTTGGGTTTGCATAAAGAATATAAAAATGCAAACTGCCGATTCTTTCGACATCAAAATAGTTGCACCACCCCTTTAACAAAAATACACAAAAACACGTGTTTTTCCACTGTTCTTTCGCTATTTGGAGTTTTGTTGAAAATTAAAGAGTCAGCAAGTTTTGTTCTCTCTCATTGTGACAGTTGCAAGCATGTATACAAAACACGCTTCCATATTGCAAGCCTGCAAACGAAACCTGGTGTCTCGAACCGATCATATTAGCGTGAAATCGAACGCCCCTTCATTGCGACACACCTCAACCTGCGAAATCAAAAGAAAAGTCTGACGCTGCTTTATTATCCTGTACTAAACAGATTCTCCACTCGCCGATACAGTACCATGTTTTTAGCGGACGATCCCCATACGTGTAATGATTATCTTCAGACAGTATGCAACCCGTATCGCAAGCAAATACAAATTGTTTTTAAATATCTGTTGAGTTCTTTTAGACATGTCGTTTTCCTAATAAATACAATTCGTATCGTTATGCAAATGATTTAAACTATTGCAGACGACATATCTTCCGTAATTCCGTATACGGTCGTTGTCTGCTGAAGCAGACGACAAGCGACTGGGGGACCGGAAGTTACCGTCGAAAATATTTCACAAGCAGTCAATTCTCAGCAAACTTTTGTCGCGGTAAGGTGAGATCGAGGCTTCATATATCTATAGTTCTTGAACGTTTAAGTTCCACGTCTCATTTTCGAACGATCGTTCTCTCGGAGTGGAATCAAATCTCATGCATTCCTCCATTGCATCGCCCCTACCAACGGTTTGTTTTCAAGCAGTGACGTCACACTTACGGAGTCAGTTTACAAAAAGGGTGCCACCTGTACCACAGAGCGACTCATGAACAGAAAAATAAAGTAGTACTATATTGAAAAGTTTTGTTCCTCTCTTTTTCAATGCAGTTTTTGGATGAATGAGCAAAAAACGAACGAGTATTAAGTCTGTGTTTCTTTGCATGCCCGACACCAACTCCTGGTTCAACAATAATCTACCCAACCCATCACCGCAAAGCCAGACGACGACTCTCAATGGACAATCGAAGAAAACAAGAGTGAGACGATCCACGGGTCTCAGTTTCACATTAACCAAACCTGTGTCCGTGAGGAGGTAGTTCGCAGAATCATCGATAGGGCGTGGGTGTCCCGTATAAACTCGTTTTATTAATTTTAATATGACTGTGCTTTGCTAACGACCTTTTTTTAAAGACTCCAAACAACGCCATTTGAAGGTTGAAAGGTTAATAAACGGTTTAACGCAGGCTTATTTTGATCTGCATACATACTCTTTTTACACTTGGCGTGACTTGTGTTACAACTATAAGTAACATCGTTATTGGTGCGGAAAACCTACAATTAAGGTGTCATTAATGACGGTTGAAAGAGATGAAACCGTGCCTGAATTGATATGAAAACACTGATATAGTATATTATATATACAAGCAACGACACTCTGACGAGATTACTTTTTGTTGTTTTCTTATAGTTACTATGCATGCATTTTTATTTAACGGAAGAAATTTAATTTTGGAACAAACTCAACAAACAAGAAAGGCACAGTCTCGCGACTTATCAGAACGCGTTATTTTAACTTAAAAAAAAAAAACTTTTTTTTCTCTCTCTTTTAAATGGGCTTTAGTCATTGCCGCCATCAAAAGAAATCGCAACAAGACCAGTGCTTTGTTTTTGTTTTCGTCTCATTTCCATAAATTGGTTCAGTATTTGAAGGGAACAGTTGAGGTTTCAAACTACGTTCGTAACTATTTTCAGACTCAACTGAAGTCCAATCGGCACTCAACTCATCTGACGCTGCCGGTAAGGAAAGGTCAGGCGTTCGGTGACGGTGATTTTTAGGCGGCAGTGATTTTGTTACGCATTGAAACTAATTAAGTAAGAGGTACTGAATGTTTTTCATTACTTAGTTCATTTTTAACTCTTTGTTTATACTTACTGGGTTTTAAGACCACACAAACTTTCTGCGTGCTAAGAAAAAAAAAAAAAGAACGATGAAAAATTGTATATTCAAAAAATGAAACCTACGAAAAAGGGGAAAAAAATAATTACGGCATTTATATCCCCCGTTTTTAAAGGAAAGCAGGCTTAAGTTCATCTCGCAAAGCCCTCCACTTCCTTCGACTCTGGCGAATGAAGACTGGAGAGGAGGCCGGAGCAGGACCAGGACGGGACTCAAGTCCTCTCCAGCGTCTGCTCGCCAAAGTGGAAAGAGCGGAGGGCTTAGCGGGAAGAACTTGTTCTGCTTTTCTTAACCTGCAGCAGGGTTTATAGTAGTCCTTTTTTTTTTTTTTTTTTTGCCCCGCAATTAATGCGTTCCAAGCGCTTACTATTATAATATGTGAGCTTTACCTGAGCTTCGTTTTTTACTATTGTTTTTGTTTTCAGTTGAGCAGCTTTTAGGTGCAATTCACGGTAGGGACGTCTTCAACAACAAACACCTGATCGGCGATAGAAGTGACGGAACGATGAACACGAAGGGATCTTCAAAAGGTGAGGAGGGTACAAGGGGAAAAAAAGGTCACCGCGGGGCGGGTACGCATGAGATGTGACGTAATTATCGTGTGGAACTAATAGATCCTTTCCGAAATCGTGAAATAATACATAGATTATGCGCAGCAGCCGTTAGTTGGTCTCGTCACTTCCGGTGTGAAGCGCGTGATTGTTTCCGAGTTGGCGCCGAGCACTGACGCATCACTCGTGTGATATATGTTTCGATCCGAGTGCAGTCTGAATGCTGACTCAGCGCTCGTGTCCAATGCGTGCTCCCAGTGCATGACCAACCAATGGCGGTCACACGTAATCTATGCACTATCTCGAAGAGGGTGCGAAACGCGGGGGGCGTGGAGAGCATCCATTATCACGCCACAGGCAATAAGATTGTGGTGTAAGGTGATTAGGACGCCAAAAACAAAAACAAAAAAAAAACATTAAAAAACAACAATAACAATATAACGTGCACATAATATTAAGACACGTCCTGTGCTGGTGGAGCTATCATCGACTAAAGGTACTATGTATACAGGAAGTTCCCGCGAAATGAGAACCGTGTTTCTCGGCCTGGGTAAATAAACTATTGATGGCAGGAAGCTCGAACTCCGTCAGGATGTGAGCGGGTTGGGATAGAACGCGAAAGTTTGACAACATGGCCTTTCCTGGATCGAGAGATAAATGAGAAAGACGAAATGTGCCAATGAGCAGACGTCCACGCCTGAACATAATATCGTCAAAAGAACTGACATTGTTGGCGCCTGTTGCATCTATTTCAGTGAAAAAAAATTGTCAGCAAGAAATAAAACAATATTTTCTTTTTTGCTGACCAGTGTTTTTTCACTTGCATAAATCTCACATCTGTCCAAGTTCTTGTTTTGACATTATCAAACTTAGGTGGACGATGGCTCATTCAGAAATTTCGTTTTTTTTTTTTTTCTCAATTATCTTTCATCTACGTAACTTCATGTTCTCAAACTTTCACGTTCTATTCTTACCGCTAGCGTCACATTCTCACGGGGTTCGAGCTCTTTGCAATGCACATCATCCATTTACCCAAGCAGAAATAAAACACTTTTAGTTTTGGTGGGGGGGGGGGGGGGGGGGGGGGGGTGGAGGAGGAGAGGGGGTTGTTTTGTACTTTCACAGACATAGTTATGGCCAAATTACACCGTGAAGACCTGTTGCGTGTTCCCGTATATTACGCTATTGCAGTGCATTGAAATTAATTTAAATTAATTGATTTCCACAGGGCTGCTCGTGTGCACCGTGGGTCCGCGTGCGACGGACAGCGCCATCTATCCGGTTCGCGAAAAGCTGTGCGACTACATCATCTACACGCACGTGACGGTGCTCAAAAACCGCCTCGGTGACTCGCAAGGTCTCGGCTCCCTCTGGCTCTTCCTCAAGGTCAGCTACCGTACATTACCTCACGCCCATTCAAAAGAAATACTCTTCTGAACAATGAACGCATCCCTCGGAACTAAAGGCTGGCTCAAACATCTGCGTTTCAGTGTTGTCGACGACTGCGTTGTAACCGATTGTAACCGCTTACGGTGAGAGAGAAAGTGTTGGCGTGGTCCAGCAGGTTTAGCCCTGGAACACCTTGGATCGGCGTATTTTTCTTGCGCAACATATTTTCATGGTATGCTTGAAATAGTATCCTGTCAATGTCGTAAGCGACTTATTACAGCGGAGCTGTTAAGGGCTAGGTTCCCCAGGATCGTGTATGTCGACAGAAACCTACCTGGACAGCTACAGCCATCTATTCGCAACTCCAACGCCCTATAGGTGGCGGGGCGGTAGTTCCAAGATGGCGGAAGAGACGGGGATAGATTCTCCAGGATATCCCGCGCGCCTGCTCGCTGACGCTGTTCAGCGCGCTAAAAATGATTTATTTGTCTACAAAGGCGAAGCGGTTAGGGAGGGATCATATTACAGGTGATGGAGATGCTGATGCACGTTAGGAAAACGAGCATGATGATATTTAAAAGTTGCAGAAACCTCAAAGTGCGAAGCTTTGTGGTGAGCGAGCGCGTTTTAGGCGCCGGCCACGTTACTGTTTGTGGCAGAAAATTTTTGAGGGTGATGAAGATATGTTTGCGCTTTGCCTATTAGTGCTCTAAAAAGAGAACCGCGAACGGTGACCGTCAAGCTTCGGAAGAGCAGCGTTCACAGTATTGGTGTCTTCGCGTCACAGCCTCACAACTCGCTGCTCACAGTCTCGGTTTTAGTGTATTGCAACACGTAATCAAACTGCTCTATGGTTATTGATTGAAAGTTTGTTACCGCAAGCTACCGTGCGGTGTAGCACTACAACCGCTAGCTTGCGCTGCGCCTTAGAAGCACAATTTTCAGTTAGCGCCAGGAGCGTTGCCGTGCTCATCACTCTAAAAAAAAAAAAAAAGTTGTAGTCCTTACATTTTTTGTCACATATACGACACTCCAAAACTTCAGTTCGCCGTGCAGCCCACTGACGTCCAACTGACGGCCCTAACTTTTACGGGAGGCTTGATGACGGCGCAATACAAGATAATAAACAGCTAAAGTACGCATCGAAAGGTAGAAAGACAAAGAAAAAAAAAAAAAAAAAAGACACCGAGGTTTTGCAGAAAAGTGAAAAAAAAATACTTTTCTCTTTTTTTCTTTTTTTAGAGTCATTCAGGCTTACTTAAGCTATTTTAATAAGTTGCACAACTCGGCTATCCAGCCGCTCGTGAAAGTTGGTAGCGCCGCTTGAACGTCAGTGCGCTGTACGTCCAACTGAAGTTTAGGGGTGTCGTACGCTATGCAAAAATTGCCTATTAACATAATCGGCGTGTTTAGGGGTTTTATTCATTGCTCTATCAAAAAGAAATATTTTAATATACTCTACATTTCTTGTACCGTGTTATTTGCAACATTGCGGTCCCTCTGGCCAAAACTGCGCGTTCTAAGCTCTCGTCACGAACGGCTGGCTAACACAGACGCGCTTAAAATACTTCGAGCATTTCTTTGTTTGCTTTGCAATTAACTCAAACCAAGTACGTGTATCTTATCTTTTAAAAGTGCTTGGAAGAAATGGTCATGTTCCCTGTAACGGCCTTAAAACGCGAGCCCATTCCCGATTTGTATTGCTCGACATACCGTTGCGTGACGAGTTTTCTCCTACTTATGGCAAAGAATAGACTTATCGTAGACCATACTATAGAGTTCTTCATTATTAGTGGGAGCGTTTTTCGTCACGTTGAGCACAGATTGAGCTGGCGGCCATGCACAACACCAGAAATTCGCAGCGTATGCGATACACGAAAAGTCCCTAACGAAATTAGACCTCCCGGTCCTTCGTGCAAGGCTGTTGCAAGGCGGAGCACAAGAATTCCTTTCTTTTAACGCGCTCACTTTTTTCGTTAAAACGGCTTCTCGCATCAAGGTCCACAGTGCCTGCCACCGTTTCCGCGCCGCCGCCGCCGTTGCCGTCCCCGCTCCTCTGGTTCTCCGTTCGTCCGTGGGAGGGCGAGCGGCGCGCTGGAGTTGCGAATAGGCGACGGCGGCAAGCACACAACCGGTATGGTTTCCGCCGTCGCTCGTGGATGGCGGCAACCTTTCCAGCTATAATAGAAGAATGAATATTTGGGCACGTTGGTGGGGATTCATCGTAGGAAACAGCGCGAAAAACAGACGACGACGAAGAAGAAGCACACAGTGTATCGAGTACAGCTCCGCTGGCCTTCCTTCTTCAGGAGAGTGGAAAGTCTGTTTATTTCTCAGTGTGTAGATTCCAACTCGCAAATATTGCCAAGCCTACGGTCTAGTTATACACCGATCAGAAGAGTTCCCGGACTACCTGATGGATGATATGTCACTCTGCCAATCTGTGGTCTCTTGGTTTCTTCAGCAATAATTTTTTTCCCGGGCTTTATATTGTAGATAACTGAGCACGTTGGTGTCTAATTTACGATAACGAAAGAGAGACATCGATTGAGTCTACTGTGACATAATTTCTTTTTTTTTTTTCTGGAAACGCCGGTCAAACTTTTTTTTGCAAAATGTGTGCATCACACAGGAAAAGCTTAAGCCTTATTGGTTATCTCCAAAGGGCCTATTTAGGAAAATTAGTAACGTTTATTATAATTAAGTTCTTAATTATTTTTTTCGAAATTAACTGCTTGGTTAGTAAATGTAAAGGTACCGTTTTAATTAGAAACATTCTGGGCATAGTCTAATTCACTGAATCAACGCATATTGCAAAAATATAATGGCACTCGAAGCATTTTGCAGCGTTCCAAAGAAACACTGAATTTGAACGTGTTTTGAAGTTTTGGTTTTCTATCAAAACGCATCTCCGCGCCAGCGGTCCTGCTTGCCCGTGACCGTAGTGCGCTCCTAACGTTCGCCGCCACACATTCTTCGCGTGTAGGATGTGAGCCCATGCATGAGTGGAAGCTTTCCCGTGTATCGTCATTCGAACAGCAGAGCGTTTTATTTTTCCGGCTCGTGCCACATTTTCTTCCCTGCTACGATAGATGCGAGACGGTACCACAGCCTATAGGGAGAATTCACTGGCGGTTATTAGCTCCGAGATGTTTCGATAGCGCCCTCTTATGGTTTCCCTCCGTGACGTCACGACTGGGATTTGCCTCGCCGTGACGTCACCAGTTGTTATTCTGGCTTCTTACCATCGGGTGCGACGACGACTTCGATGGTGTGTTTAAAAAGCACAGTAGAAGCTAGGAGCCATCGCAATTCAAAACTAACACCGTCAAGGTTGACAATCTGACAGTGTTCATATGCCCGTGGTTTGGCCAATCGTGGAAAGCTGACCACAGCGACGCTTTTGGCCGCGCACATCGCTAATAGTGTGCGCGAATGCTAAGCGCGTGCTGATGGCGAGCTTCCGCAGTTCTTTTGCAACGTGTATTCCGCACCATCAAAAGTGCCGGTCCTAGCAGCCTATTAATGTGAGCTCGTTCTGATCATGCGCTCTAAACATCACCCACAAATATGGCGTCCGGTGAATACTCCCTATAGTTATGCGCTTTCACCACGGACAGCACGACCGCTGATGCAAAGATGCGCTCTGGTAGCAAACCAAACCTAGAAACACGTACAGATCCAGCTTTTTTTTAAATTTTATCGAAATGTTGTGCGTGGCTTATATTGGCGTAAAATAGGCTACTTTGGTGGTTTTCGACCATTTACTAGTTGTAGCTGGGCTAGTTTGTTCATATTCTTGGGTGGTGCCAGCTGAACACTATTAAACAAAGGAATATACAACCGCTGGACTACCAACTATATTGAAGCCCTGTTCTACCTTCACTGCTATCAGTATTTACAACCTGGATTAAAGCACTTTTCTTACTTATTTACAAACTTTGTTAAAGCTTTCTCCCCCTACTTTTATTCTTACTTACAAACGCGGAGCTGCTTCATGTCCTTCAGGACCCCCGCAGAGACAGTTTTTCTTGCGGGTGCGGCGCCAGGGAAGGGGCAGTGACACATTCATCTTCTCTTTCATCGATGGCCAATGCCTCAAAGGTTGCACGCGCAAGTTTCTTTTTTGTTTTTTTTCCCAGAATTTTCATGATTTGCAAACTTGCGATGCGCCGGCATTCTCGACAATGGACTGATCGATGTCCCCTGCTGATGTCTTCCTTAATGAAGCAGCATGTTCCCTTTTCCGGTCGTTGATGCAACGACAGGTGTGGCCTATGTAGCATCGACATCATGATGGTGGGATGTTATATATGACTCCTTTCTTCATTCAGGTGGATGAGAGAAGAAGAAAATCCACAAAAAAGTAATCTTACAAATACTTGAAAGAAACCTCCAGGACAGCCTTGCCACAAAAATCAAAGGAGCAAAGGAGGACCACCTTGATGTTTTTTTCTCGGTTAAGACCCACAAGGTAGATGTTTCGTTTCGTGCTATGGTTTCGGAAAGAAGAGCATGGCAAGCACATGTGTCGGTCTTTTTGGCGAAACATTTTTCCATAGTTCAGATACAATATCCTTTGAAGGTACCTAACTCAAGAAGTGTTATCGGCCTCCTTCATGACAAGGCCTCTGAAATTTTCCATTGACGTTCAAGACATGTTTTATTCAATTCCACATGCAAGGTTCTTAATATTCCTCGAACAACCATAGAGAAACAGGGTGCCATCTCATTCCAGAATGCGGCAGGAATCAACCTGGACAATTTTATGGAACTACTGAGTGTCTATGCAACAGCGACGGTCATATCAAGATCGACGATATGTACAGAAAACCGGTGTGTGCATCGGATTTTATGTGGGCCCAGTTCTTTGTGATGTGTTTCTCGCGGCATAAAGAAGGAAAATTTATAATATCGTCAAGGATCCCAGCATCAAGGTGATTCTTAGGTACGTCGACGATTTCTCGATTTTATGCAACACGCAGTCGAATGAAGAAACCAACGGGTGCCTTGAATTTGTTATGAGATGTTTACAACAGAGCTACTTTGAACTCACGTTCACCTACGAGCTTCCTGTAGACAAGTCTATAAGGTTCCTGGATATACACGTTTGCAAGTCCGGTCTCAGGGTGCCGCCATCTTCCTCAGTGGGGGTGCGCTCTCGGGAGCGGCCATAATCCGATTACGACGCCTTAGCAAGGCTTCGTAATCGGATTATGACTGGTCCAAGCGCACCCCAGACAGGCAAGATGGCAGCGCCCTGAAGCCGGACTTGCAAACGTGTATAGCCCTGAAGTTTACGGTTGGTCACGTGTGCTGAAGGTACCAAGCTAGATCCTGTAAAGGATTCCTTCCTTTTGACTCTGGACATACGAAAAATGTAAGACGAGGTGTGGTGACTACAGCACTTATACATCTTCCCTTAAAGGACAACTCCGCTCAATTCCAGGAATTTTGGGGTTTTTGGTGATTATACACTAAGGTATACTAATAAACGGCTCGACGTCGTTTGTTTCTCAAAAAAGGAAATATAATTCTCGTAATCCTTCTTTACTCCTGATCACGAACCGAAACCGAAACTGCGCCCGCGCCTGGCAACATTGGCCCCGCGTCGTCATAGTCTGGGACAACCCACGTGGTACGAACGTCACCGCACGACCTCGCCGACCGCGCGGACGGACGGATCGGCGGAGCAAGCGTCGTCGCGCCGTGTCGTCTGCTCCACGGTCTCTGCTATCCAACGACGTGTGCACTACCGCAGCCGCAGAGTGTTTTGACGCAGAAAAAGGCAACTTGTTTTAAAGTTATGTTTTGGAACCATTAGTGGTTGAAGTTAAGTAAACCACTCGTAATATACTAGGCATCGCAGCAACAAAACGTTGCTCCGAGACGCAGCAGGTTCGGTCTTCCCGACGACGAGCGCGGAGCGCTCGCTCAGACACTCATCAGCGCATGCGCGTTTTGGATCACGTGGACATCGGTATGCACGCTGCTGGCGCCGCCTGTAGGCTGCGCCTCAATAAAGTAAAAAACAAGAAAAAAACGGTCCCAGACTATGACGTGCGGCGCAGTGTTGGCTGCGCCAACACGCGGTATTGACTGCGCTGTTCTCTGCGCCGCACATCGGCCGCTAGAATTAGCAGATTTCGGAGACTTGAGGCATCTCAAACTTTGTTTACCAGTTTAACAAACTTTTAGGCTTAATTACGTCGTAAAACTTGACGTGTAGTCTTTCTAGGTGATACTAAAGAGAACTGCGTTGTTTTTTCAACATCGAAAATGAAGCGGAGTTGCCCTTTAAAAGGTTCTGCCATCATCGAGTTGGGCGAAGCTTTCAAAGCTGCAGGCTGCTGGTCACCGAAATACATTATTGACAGTGACGTGTGAAATATCTGCAGGAACATCAAGCGGAACCTTGGGGGAAATTTCCAAACAAAGAAAAAGACACGAAAGCCTATATAGTGATAGCGCTTTTTATGTACGGTATTACTCACAAATTGAAGAAGATTGCGGGACGGAAACACGTCCACATGGTTTGCTCCCCGCCGAATAAGGCATATTCTGTGTGTCGCAGTGTAAACCAGATGGGAAAATTCAAAAACGTTTGTGGCGTTGCTCACAGGACAAAGTATGCGTCGCGTGAAAAAGGAGTCATATATAGCATCCCATTACCATGGGGTCGATGCTACATAGGCCAAACCGGTCGTTGCATCAACGACCGGACAAGGGAACATGCTGCTTCATTAAGGAACATATCAGCAGGGAGACATCTATCAATCCATTGTCGAAGTTGCCGGTGACCTGTAAGTTTGCAAAAGATGAAGGTTCTGGAGAAAGAAAAAAAAAAAAGAGAAAAACTTTCGCGTGAAATTCTTGAGGCGTTGGCTATCGATGAAAAATAAGATGAATGTGTCAGTGCCCGTATACCTTGGCGCTGCACCAGCCAGTGTCCTGCGAGGGTCCTGTGGGGGTCCTGAAGCACACGAGGCAGCTCTGGTTTTGTAAAAGAGTATAGCAACGAAAGAAAAATCCAGTTTGTAAATAGGGACGAAGAGGGCTTCGATTCACTTGACGTCCTTCAGGCTTTTCGCTACATTTTGCTGTTTCTTTTGTTATTTATCAACTCGCGGATCGTTTTTCGTTAATTATTTGCAGATATAACCTAGAGTATTATAGTGCATACGTCTAAGATGTAGTCTGAAAATCCTGTACCAACATGCCATTGAGAAATAATTCTGTTTTCATTTTCAGACAGCCAAGGCAAACAAAAACAGCGGCTCCACTAAATTTGGCGTCAGCCTGTCCCCATCCTACGTGACCTCCAACGGCGACTACTTGCCGGCCTACGACGCCATGATGGAGGATCTCCATAAGGAGGACGGCATCGTTGCCCATGGGGTGCTCGGTGCAAGCGTGGGCATTGGTGGCTTGGAGACACAACCAGAACTCACGAGCTGGCTTCAAGTGCGTATTCACCATAAATATAATAAATCGCACAATAAAGAATGAGGACAAATGCAAAACTTCGCTTTAGCATTTTAAATGCATGGCATTTAGAAACTAGAACGCCTGGCACCATGATGCCACTTTACTGTTTCGCGTGACGTGACGTCAAAATGCTACACTGCGATGTCAACTGACGTCACGTACGTGACCACGTGACGTCTGGTATCATGTGAGATAATGTCACACTGTGGCGTCAGGGTGGCCCATGGAATTACGATGTCACGTGACGTCATGATGCCTCGTGATAGCGTTATGTCACAGATGACACCATTTAACACTGTCCAAATCTCCCCGTTCATAGCGGAACATAATGCAACCAGAACTGAACAGCAGCCTCCTGAAATAAAGCTTTGCTGTACTTCACCCAAACACTATCCAAACACAGATGAAAATGCGGTCACTTACTTTCCAGGTTTTATAACCATTGTCATCGGCTTTATCATCAGCGGGCGGGGGGACTGTCATTTACTAACAAGCGGTCATGCAGCGATCCAGAAGCAGCAGCTCCATAATCAAGTATTAGGCCACTCAGGCATCGCTTTATGTGTCAGGGGCAGGTCACACGTCAGGCGCGAGGACGTGACTTGTAAGCTAAGTTTATGTTACTATAATCGGAGTTATGCGAACATGGTCGGGGATTGTGTTCATAACGAACGAGACAATGATTTGCAAGGCATAAAAATTCCGGAATGAGCACACGGATGAAGCACCTGAGGGCTTAAACTATTAGCGAGGAAATTAAACGTTAATTGGAGGCGCTTTGCTCAGCTTGTTTACCACGGAGCTCAAGGTTTGCCCGACACAAGAGCCGTGAACTGGATTCTTTATATCGTATCCTTTTTAATCGTGCACAGGACGCAGATTGAATATGACTGCTGCTTCAGCGTTGGGCAGGAACTTGTACGACATTGGTGCTTCACTGATCCAAAACCAGCCTTAGCCAAACCCTGACGCAGCATTTGACTACGTCAGCCAAGCGCTGCGTCAGAAACACAAACAACTAATTAATGTTGTTGCCCCATGGGTTTTGTTCTTAACCATGTCACTAGGATCGCGAAGGTTGGACTAGCTCCCCGAACGTTTTGCAGTCGTGTAGTGAACCGCGAGGAACGAATCTACAAAGGCGGCCCCTCAATTTCAAAGTCACATAAATCAGTTCATCTAATTCGGAATCGTACACTATTCTGAATGCACTCAACTTCATGCTTGTTGTATTTGCTCTAGCCATACCACCCTGCTGAGAAATTATATCGTCGTGTATATAAGTTTGTATCAAGAGCGAACTCTCAAATAAGAACGTTTCTATTGTCTTCAAGGGAATGTCGAAAGGGCTGGCAGCCATCGAGTGTAAATACAAGAAGCTTTTCGTGGGGCTGCGTCTGGAGGCCAGCTACCCTTCTCTGCGACTGGCGAGTTCCATGCAGGCCGAGTTTGCACAGACGTTGCAGACACAGCTGGAATCCCTGAAGCAAGCACACTCTCTTTTCTTTTTCGAAAGAATTAGTTGACTCATTACAGCCCACGTTCCTGAGTTGCTCTCAAGATATGCTGTTTTAAAAATTAATCTTGTCTTAATCGTTTGGTTAAATCCGAGGAGCACAGTGGGTGTCGTGCGTGCGTTATGCGTGCAGTATGATTTGTTTTGCTCGTCTGTTTAATACCCGAGTCCCACTAGAGCGACCAACAGAAGAAAAAACGACAGCGTCAAGCCTCAAAAACATGCCGCATGCTCGCGATGGTACCTTCGGCAGGCGTTTAGTCGTTCGGTTCTCGTAAAGCAAGCACGAGTGATTGCAAGCCTGCTAAAGATACCCTCGCGTGCATAACGCTCGTGCTTGAGCATAGCCTTCTCTACAAAGCCTGTCAAATCGCAAAGGAACGTGTTTTGAGGCTTGTCGCTGTCGTTTGTTTCTGTTTGTCGTTCTAGTGGGACTCGGGCATTACACGTCATCGTAAGATATAATGACGAAAGTGATAATAATTTGTTACCGCTGTTTAGCAAGGAATTTAAGAAATTATTACGTTCTTATTGTTGTTGTTCTTTTTTAAACAAAAACATACTCATCGATATCTAAACACTGCTGAAAAACAACCTGGCTTCCTCATTCAGCCTCTAGAAAATCGCAGACAGGCCGAATAGACGAGGAGTGTTTGAAAAGCGAGTTCCCTGTTGTAGATAATATAATGAAAGGCTGTTTTTTTTTTTATCTATTTGAAAGATTGGAATCTTTCGGGAAGTTACGAGTTTGATCTTGTTTCCTTTTAAAATCAGGGTGGGGATTCTGGTCCTCATGACGCATGCGCAAGAATCCGGCCGTTCAGGGACCGGACCTTGCATCACCGTCCCGGCGGCGCTGCTCTCCAGGCCGGGCGTTGAAGAAAGTCCGGACACTGCCCAAATACCGGATCTGGTAACTGAATGCATCAACTGTAACTGCTCATTCATCGTTAATTTATTGCACTAACTAACGTAAAACACGAAGGTAGTCAAAGATTGTGTGAAGATAGCTCTAATGACATTGAAGGATATGGACACGAAGGTGACGCTTTTGATGATGTATAATTGGTCTCGTAGCGTCGGCTGAGTTCGGGCAAGGTGAAACGGAGTCGTAGTCCTGTCTTTGTGGCCATGTTCTTGTCTGTCCTTTGAGCTATTTATGTTTAATATGCTTATTATGCCAGTTAAATATTTTGATACTCGTCTGAAAAACACGAAAGGAACTCTCTTACAGTCACAGAGGGGAGCGGACGTTCTGCTATGAAATAACTTTTTCAGGATCTTAAAGGGATACTGAACCGAAAATTCGAGTTCACAAAACAAGGCCGGGCGGATAGGCGGGAAGCTGCAAAACCAAGAAATATCATTCATACGGCAATATATATAACGGATCGCCGTATTTTTTGGAAAAGAAGTGCGCGATTGAATCCGGCCGACGAGGCCGACGCGACAAGTCACGTCACGATTCCCGTTCTCTCTCCTCCTCGCTACGTCCCGTCAAGCTGGTGAACCGAAGCGAGGAGGAGAGAAGCGAGGCCGCTTCTCCTCATTCTCGCATTCTCCCGGAGGACAGTTACGTCAAAGAACTCGCTTGATCGCGCCCTTCTTTTCCAAAAGTACGGCCATCCGTTTGAGATATCGATGTACGAGTGATGTTTTGGAGTTCATAGCGTCCCGTTCAACACTTCTGCAGCCTTACTTTGCGAAATCCAAATTTCGGTTCAGTATCCCTTTAAAGGAGCTCTATTTTATTGAAACATCTAGTCATACTAATTAATTGTGTACGAAACTACTTTGGATCACAAATCGCTGCCCAGCTATGCATTACACGATAATGCAAAGTCCCCTCACACCACCGACGATACACAAACGCTACAGAAATAGATTGCCGCCACAATTGATCTTAATCTAATTGCAAAAGAGCACCGCGACATCACTCGGTCAGTAACTCTAGATTTCTCAAGGTCATTATAGTTGTTTTTCATTTATACCATAAAATCAGGTGTCAAATATTTAGATTAAACAACGATCACAGCATGTAAACTAGCACTTCTGAGGCACTTTAGACGGCACGCAAAGATCGGTTTCTAAACGTATCGCGCTGCAATTCACTACAAAGGTGCAAATAGGTGGTGGCAGTTTACAGTGAAAAAATCAAGGAATAAAAATACCTCGTTTAAAAAAACACCGTTCTCGGCAATCTACGCCGCCACTTCGCAGTCGAAGCACGGGTAGAGAGAAGTGCTGCCGGCAGATGACGTAAGACCCCGTCGAGGGAGCGTCGGCCGATTCGTGTTCTTTTCCGAGATCGTCTGCTATCAACCTGAATTGTCCGGCGCTCCCTCGACGCGTTGGAACAGTGAGTAGAGACAAAGTCAGCTAGCACGACGTCTACCCACTATTCATTCAATTTAGTTCAACTCAATTTACTTAAAATTCAAGATAATCACAGATCACACTGCACAAACACATCTGGATCCGTAGCCTACTTGGCTAGTCTTGCCAAGTAGGCTACATTCCAACCAGATGTCGGTGCTCCGCCGTCCCCGCGTGCTCTGGTCTCCTCCTCTCCCTCAGTTGCTACCCTTATAGTCGGACTACCCTACAAGTCACAATAGGAACTAAATGTCTGACACTGTCACGATCACGACTCCCAAACTAACCTAGTCTCGTTGCTCGTTTGCCCACGACAGGAGACCTCCGCCCGACTCCTGTCCCTCTTCAATTCAACCACGACAAGAACTCTCCTCTCGACAACTCTAGCGGCGATCAGGTATCTTCCTTTGCCACTGCCGCGTAGCCTCCTGGGTAATCACGCTACTTATGTTAACTTAATTACTCAGTCGTTGTAACTTAATACTTGTGTGCACTTAGACGCATGAGTCGAGTCAAGCGTCATTTTTCAACACGCGATCGACCAGCTATGCAAAAGAGCTCCTCTATTATGTCCGCATATAATGGATTTTTATGTTAATACCTATACGTACTCGTTTCTCAATTAATCTGTAATACTCATTTGTCGTTCATCGCGAGGTTTTTCAGCTTACCTTCTTCTGCAGCACCACGTGTTCCTGAACCCACTTTCGCGGCTTAATTTTTAGACCGCCAGGCCGCGAGTATCTGATTCGCTTGAAAAGGCTGGCAAGCGAGCCTGCCGCCACAGCTTTCTGTTCTAGCCGCTAGGTGAACTCGGTTTCTCTGCAATCGTAAAAAAAAATGTTCAATGTACGTACTTACATGTCCGATGCTCACGGGTGACACACAGCCCGCCGTGTAAGTAGAAACTAAAAAAAAAAAAGATACCCGTTAAAAATTCTGAAGTGACAATGAAGTGATTTTTCAACATCTTCCTAGGTTTCTTCCTCAACACAAAAGCGAAATGAGAAATCACGCGGTCGTGAAGTACTTGGGCACCCGTGCGATGTCTCCAAGCTTCCACCGCCCTTGTTAAGTGCATCATGGAACTTGTCATTCGCAAGCGATGATAAGTGCCGTCAAGGCACTTATCATCACTTATCATTGGCCACAGACGCGAATTCAAGTATTCGTCGACGGATTGATTGTTGACGAGCGCAATTGCGAAACTGGATGCATTAGAGCGTAAACAAATTCCTGTTTCGGGCTTTATGGACACCGACGATGAATTGGGGTCTACATTTGGAAAAAAAAACTGGAAAATCATTTCATGGTCCCTTTCAATACGCTGCAACTTTTTATTAATTTTTATTTATTTTATCGCGCGAGCTGCATTTAGGCGTGCGTATAATGAGCGCAGTTTAGAGTATTGACTTTTTGTTCCTAGTCACTTTTTATGTGACAGTTTTTATGGTAAAATGGCCTATCATTTTTTTCTTGAACTTTGTCAGGCTTTACGTTTATTCTAAGGAGATTAAGAAGAAGAAAAAAAAAGTTTTGCGCGTTGTCTATATGCTACCCGATGTAGTTTTTACAAAATTTGGTTGTCGGGTAAAGAAACGATGCTTTTGAAGTTTGAAACGTCAACGACTTTGTAAAATAACCTAGGACTAATCAGACATGCACCCGCATATATCTGAATTCGAGACATAAAGAGGGAAATTAGTAATGCTCCGCAAGGTGCCGGGCTTTCCTTTTACTGAGGTGAAGGTGAATACAGTATAGAGAAAGTGCATAACATTGCTTTATCTCGTATGAACATTTCCAAGACAAATTGCAGGACAAATCTCACTTCACATAAACAGTGCAAACAAAAAACAAAAAAAACAGGATATGTGTTTTGTTGCACAGGTACAGTTCCAAGACTCTCTTTTCCCGGGAAGGAACGCCGTTCGGCAAGCCCTGCCAGGAGGGCAACAAGACCAGCTACTTGGAGACGTGCAAGAGGAGCAGCTGGAAGGAGATGACTGCCATGGGTCTCTTCAAGGACATTATGAGCCCCTGGCAGTCTTGGGCAAACACGTTGCTCTCCTACGACAACAAGATGTCACTCGGGAACAAGGTCTGTGCTCAGGGACGTGTTCCTCCTGAAGGAACAACCAAACACTGCTCTTGTCAACCTGTGAAAGGGCGAAGCAACAATTTTCCAACTTTTAGTACATACCGCGCTTGGAGTATTTCTTGATGATTCATAGCCTATGAAAGACGCGTTGGTTCTCTTCTTCGCGTAATGGCAGTCGCAGAAAAAGAATTCATGACAAATTAGCGGCGTTCACCCCCTTAACTCGAAGCCAGAACAAGCGACCACGTGATTTGATGCCGTTTATGTGCCGCCAATCTGTATCAAAACCACGCGCTGAGGTTGGCAAAGCATGTGGGCACGGGCCGAGTTCACCAGATTGTTAAGGTTCGGCTATTCCGAACGCCACATTGATTGGACACGAATGCATATCGAGGCAATGGTTGTCACGAGCCGAAGTCGAATGCTCACGCACTGCTGGTGTCCACTGTACGGGCCGCATTTCAATATCGTCATCGCGGATATCGCAAAGGTTGATAAAGCGATCCTAGGTATCGCATTGTTGACAACTCCAACATTGCGATTCCCACAACTTCGTCATTAAGCTCTTGCGCAAGAGAGACCGAAAGAAAACGTTCGTTCTTATCCTTGAAATTACGCGGTGATGAAGAAGCTTCTTGGTCAGTAGCGTCTCTTGCGAGTATACTAAGATGGGCCAGTAAACTTGCGTAAAATGATAACATTCCGACCCAACATTGTTGCGCGGCCCCTGTGAGACGGTTTCGGCTAAGTTGGGCCCGGTCGTAGCGTGATGCCTTTTCTTTTATATCGTCTGCCATACGCTTTTCATGACTATTACTTAACGTAACCGTACATCGATTTACTTGCATTTACTCAAGGCTGCTCGGAAAAGCTTACCATTAACCTGTAGCAGCCGAGCTAGCGGTGCTTCCGCGACGATGAAAAAGAAGCATCTCGGCGCGAACACACAGAACGAGACACCACGAGCTGGGAGATTCGGCGACCGAGCGGCCCGGCGGCTACATCGAGCGATGACCAGGACAGTTTCATTTCTTTTGTAAATATTGTACATAGAAAGTATGTTGGGAGGTTTATTCCTGGTTCCAACATAATTGGTGACCCGGACGTGATTCCGAAATGTCTACGGAGTCTGCAGGTGAGCCTGCACACCCGGCAAGTGCCTCCCAAGCAAGCGCCGCCTTGGGAATCGCCGCTTCCTCGGTCCTCACTTTACCGGAGTTTTGGGCTGAGGATCCAGCGCTCTGGTTCGTACAAGTGGAGAACAAATTCTGCTTGCACCGCATAACCTCCCAGACCCGGCAATACGAGCTCCTCGTTGACGCCCTCCCGCCGCAAGCCGCTACCGAGGTGCGGGACGTTTTACTTTCCCCAAGCGGTGACACTCCTTACGAAGTTCTCAAAGAAGCCTTGGTCAGTCGTCTCGTCGCCTCTGAACAACGACGCCTTCAGCAGCTCCTCAGCGCAGAAGAGCTAGGTGACCGTCGACCCACCCAGTTCTTGCGACACCTGCAACATCTTCTGGGCGACAAGGCGGCCTCCATCGACGCCGCCATCCTCAGAGAGCTATTTCTACAACGGCTGCCGGCTTCTGTTCGTGTCGGCCTAGTGGCAGCCCACAGGCTTCCGCTTGTAGAATTCGCCGAGCTGGCGGATCGAATTATGGAGGTTTCCGGTCCCACCATCGGAGCAACACAGCAGTCTCCAGACCTTGTTTCGGACATCGCTAAGCTCCGTCAAGAAGTGCAGAATAGATGCGACCTGACGACCATCGTGTCCGAGCTTCGGCTGGAATCCCGTGACCATGGTCAATCGTCACAGCAACACTCCGGTCGCAAAGGTCGCCGTCGGCCATCACCGTCGCCTCGCCCTCCAGACAAGTCGCTATGTCGGTACCGCCGACAGTTCGGACCTAATGCCCGCCGCTGTTGTTCACCCTGTTCCTGGAACCAGAAAAACGGGACGGCCGATCGCTAGTGGCGGCGAGCGACCCATATTGGCCCACGAGTCGCGTCTTCCACATCCACGACAGGATCGTCGGCACCCGTTTCTTAGTGGACAAAGGTGCTGAGGTCAGCATCATTCGAGCCTCATTTTTTGATCGCCGGAATCGCGTCCAAACTACATCATTGCAAGCTGTCAACGCTTCTCCCATCAAAACGTATGGACAAAAATCACTAACGTTGGACCTTGGCCTCCGACGACGGTTCCAGTGGTTGCTCTGGGTTGCAGACGTCAGCTACGCAATAATTGGAGCAGATTTCCTTCGGAACTTCAACATCTGGGTGGACATGACACAAAGAAGGCTAATTGATGCGACCACTCACCTACAAGTCTCTAATATTGCGTCTCGAGCGCCAGCTCTTAGCCCCACTTTCGGCACACCAGCCGTTTTGAAGGATACCACCATTTACTCGAAGATAGACCTCATAAAGGCTTACCATGAGATTCCGGTTGAACCTGCAGACATACACAAGACGGCCATGACAACTCCTTTCGGCCTCTTTGAGTTCGTCACAATGCCGTTTGGGCTGCGTAACGCAGCCCAAACTTTCCAGCGATTTATTGACCAAGTCATCCGCGGTTTGCCTTTTTGTTTTGCCTACCTCGACGACCTCCTCGTAGCGAGCAAAACCCCGGAGGAACACAAGCGCCATCTCACCACACTGTTCGACAGGCTACACGAGTATGGCATTATAATAAACGTGGACAAATGCCAGTTTGGTGTACCAGAGCTGACCTTTCTTGGCCATCACATTGACTGTCAAGGTATCCGACCACTACCAGACAAGGTCAAAGTCGTCACCGATTATCCACAACCTACAACAAAACGCGCCCTCCGGCGATTTCTTGGGCTTGTAAACTTTTACAGGCGTTTTCTCCCCCACGGTGCCAAGCTTCTACAGCCATTGGAGACACTGCTTTGCACCTCCAAGGGCGAGAAACCAACGTTGCCATGGCCCCCGGAGGCGTCGATAGCATTTGAGAGCGTGAAGAAAGAACTAGCCAATGCCACACTCCTCGTACACCAGTCTTCAGATGCACCAACGTGCCTGATGGTCGATGCCTCGGACGTCGCGGTCGGAGGTGTGTTGCAGCAGAAGATCGCAAATATATGGTCACCCATATCATTTTTTTCACGTAAACTGCAAGACGCAGAGAGGAAGAGAGTTACTTTGAAAGAGAGTTACTTTGGAAGAGAGTTACTTCCGGCTTACTTAGCCATCAAACATTTCCGACACTTCCTGGAAGGGCGTGCCTTCTTCATAGCCACGGATCACAAACCGCTGGTTTATGCCATTCAGTCATCGAACCAAAATCATTCACCACGAGAGCTGCGACATCTTTCCTTCATCGCGGAATTCACTTCCGATATCCGACACGTGAAAGGAAAAGAAAACACCGTCGCAGACACATTATCACGTCTGGAGCTGAATGCCCTCAACGCAGAGAAAGATCAGTTCACCTACTCTGAACTAGCTGCGGCTCAAGCACAGGACGAAGAACTTCGATCCATCATGAAGACCGGCACGTCCCTCGTCCTCGAAGAGGTAACCCTCCCTGACCATGGTATCACTTTGATATGTGATACTTCGACAGGAAAACCCCGCCCGTATGTGCCACGCCAACTGCGTCATGCGGTGTGCTCGTCACTTCACTCCCTCTGCCACCCAGGCATACGCGCAACACAAGAGCTGGTAACGAACCGTTTCGTATGGCCCAAAATCAACGCCGACATATGGGAATTCGTACACTCTTGTCTTGCCTGCCAGAGGTCGAAGGTGCAGCGTCACACCCATACAACACTTGGCAAGTTTCCTCTTCCATCCACACGCTGTGAGAACGCCCATCTAGACATCGTTGGTCCACTTCCAACTTCACGGAATTTTTCATACCTTTTGACATGTGTCGACAGATTTTCTCGCTGGCCAGAGGTGGTACCACTAGAAAATATCACCGTTGCCAGTAACACGCGCTTTCATATCCAGCTGGATCAGCCGCTTCGGTGTGCCTGCCACAATCACCACCAATCGCGGGCGCCAGTTTGAGTCTGCGATATTTAAAGAATTAACATCTCTTCTGGGCTCAGGACGGACGCGCACGACAGCATATCATCCTGCTGCGAATGGCCTCGTCGAGCGATTCCACCGTCAGCTGAAGTCTGCGCTCCGAGCACAAACCTTTCCCGATGCACGCGTTGACAACCTACCAGTGGTGTTACTAGGCATGCGATCAACTTTGAAGCCCGACTTGGGTTGTACAGTGGCAGAACTCGTGTACGGTTCTCCCCTTCGTCTCCCTGCTGACATGGTTGAACCATCAACGGCACAAAGAATAATGGACCCCACCTCCTACGTACAACGACTCCGGGAAGCCGTGAACTCTTTGCGCCCAGTACAGACACGGCAACCTAGCGCACGACAAGTCTTCGTTCATCCTGCCCTCGCCCAATCATCACACGTATTCATACGTCGGGATGCGGTAAAGAAACCTCTCAGACCTCTATACGATGGCCCATACCAGGTCGTAGGCAGAACACCGAAGTTTTATATGGTACTTATACAGGGACGTCGAGATACAGTTTCCCTGGACCGAGTAAAACCTGCTTTCACCACAGCCTTCGACACAACTACTACCCCTGTGTTGCAGAACAATGCTCCAACGCACTCCCCACTTGGTGCGCAAGTGGCCCAGGCCACTTGTCCAGGGGGGGGGGGCATCTGTAGCAGCCGAGCTAGTGGTGCTTCCGCGACGATGAAAAAGAAGCATCTCGGCGCGAACACACAGAACGAGACACCACGAGCTGGGAGATTCGGCGACCGAGCGGCCCGGCGGCTACATCGAGCGATGCCCGGGGCAGTTTCATTTCTTTTGTAAATATTGTACGTAAAAAGTATGTTGGGAGGTATATTCCTGGTTCCAACAAACCCTTATTACTTTTAAACTAGCAATTGAAAATAAGGCTAATAAACCGTGCATGACATGCTCTCGAGTTGCAGCCGGTTCTTGTGTACGGTTATGCGATCATAGCCGGTGTGGGTTGCAGAAGAGCAGGACATGTGGCGTAGTCTAGGCATTGTTCGAGTTCGGCTAATTTTGTCACGGCGGGGATCGGACACAAGCCCCGATTCAAAATCTCCTTCGAGGCACTGATCGTAACCGAGTCCATAGACGGGTGGTCACGTAATGCTCGCGTTGAATCCAAAAGCCGCATCAAACCATCGTCACCCAGGCGTGATTTTCGCAACCCTATCGACATTACGGTTTTAACAAATCTGTGCGCAGGGTTTGAAAGAAAGAAACTGAAGAGAAAAAAATAGACTCCGAAATTTTCGCTCTAAATATATCGCATAACACTAAAAAAAAAAAAAAAAAGTTTTAGCGGCATTGCGTGCGAATATACTTGTGTCATACCAATAGTCCCTTTTCGAAATTTCGAAATGTTGCATAGATTATGTGCGGCCGCCATTCGTTGGTCGTGCACTCCAAGCACGCATTGGACATGACCGCTTCGTCAACATTCAGAATGTCCTCGGGTCGTAACGCATTCTAAACGAGTGCTGCGTCAATGCTCGGCGCGAAATCGGAATCAATCACGGGCTTCACGCCGGAAGCGATGATACCACACTATTGGCGGCTACGCGTTAACTATGCGTCATTTAGGCCTGGTACAGAGGTATAAGATTCCGGAATGCGGCTTCCTGAGCTTTAGATGTATTCCAGTTCAGATACGAACGAGCCCGTGTTTGCCCACACCAAATGCGAAAGTGCGCGTGCCCAGAAAAAAAAAAAAAAAAACGATGGCGCGAAGCGAAGTTTCTGCGCGTGCGCAATACCGACAGCTGCGCCACCACAGTGGCGTGACGTCAGAGAGTTGAGTTGGTCTATACGCTGTGAGGTAGCTCAGGCAATGGCGTTTTGCTTCGTCGTGGCGAACTGTTTTAACATTTCTGAAAGATAAAAAAGCGTACCTTATACCCTGCAATTTCAGATAAAGCTGCGGACGAGATTAACAAATAAACTGTGAGTGTACCGGCGAGCTGGTGATAATTTTCGTAAACGTAACACCCAAAAGTGTGGTGCGGAAGAAAATAACTTTCAAATCGAAGGGAAAGACAACAGTAGGAGAAAGTCTCAGCCGCAGCTGATTTTATTTATCTTTCTCGCTCCTAACGGTATATTCACACGAACGAAATTTCTTTCCCAGAGAGCAGTAAAACGTCGTCGCACTTGGAGGTAACCTGCGTTACATTATGGTTGCTTCCTGTAGGGAGTATTCACTGGGCGCCATATTTGTGGGTGCTGTTTATAGCGCATGCTCAGAACGAGCTCACATCAATAGGCTGCTAAGACCGGCACTCTTGATGGTGCGGAATGCACGTTGCAAAAAAACTGAGGAAGTTCGCCATTAGCACGCGCTCAGCATTCGCGCACACAGCTATGGCCGCCAGTGAATACTCCCTATACACCGTTCACCTTTAAGCTGATATTACAGCCAAAGCTGCAAGTGCGAGCTAGCCCGCGCTTCTGGCTTTGAGACGGGTTTTTCTAGCGCGAGCGCTCGTTCTGAAGAAGGACATATCAGAGCTCGACCTCGTGCTCTGGTGGTTGTAGTATTGACTGCAGCCTCAGCTTGAGGGTGATGGGAGTATAGCTAGCATCCCTGTTGTGGCGCATGTGACCTCGAAGAGCGATGACGTTCGCTGTGGAAGAAATCTCCATCGTGTGAATACACCATTATAAGCACACGATGCTGACGTCACCGACTTCTTCACGGAGGTACTCCATGTGGAAGCTACAGCGGAATGACCCCTCAATCCAGATTCAACCACTAGACTTTTGGAGTTCCTCGATCAGGACTTGATTGTCTTCTTGCTTTCTGCGATCTGATGATGGTAGATGTTTGAAGAGTTCTGAACTCCCGCAGCGCTTCTTGAGGCAGATACAAGAAAATACAACATTTGCCTCTATTTTCGCCAAACGTCTTTCAAAACTCATTGATTTATTTATTTACTCTCAACGCTTGAGGCATTATAGAGGGGAGTGGATTACATTTCATAAGATAGTACAACATTGTGCAGTTATTTGTATAGACAAATGAGAGGCTCCTAATCATACAGCAATAGCTAAGGCGTTCTTGAAAAAATTGTGGTCTTCGATTGCTGCCGTAGGTGTGGGAAGGCAATTCCACTCATCTGATGTGCGTGGGCAAAAGGGCTGAAAAAAAAAAGCGTTAGTTTTGCAGAGTGAAATTCCAAATTTAAGGGCATGATCCAACCTGGATGAAATATACGGGGGAGGTAAAATAAAATCGTGGCGTAGATATGGGTGATGAAAGAGCTTGTGAAATAGACATAGTCGAAATAATCTACGGCGAGATCTAGAGCTGGTAGGTTGGGGCTAGATTTCATTGAGCTCATGCTGGCAGCTCTGTCATATTTAGATAGGATAAAACGAATTGAATTATTTTTAACCCTTTCAAGTGAACCTATTAAGTTTTCTTGGTAAGGACCCACACAGATGAAGCCTATTCAAGTTTGGTACGGATTAGTGCTTTATATAACTAAAGTGTTAACAACGAAGGGGCTTTTGAGAAGTTGCGTCGGATGTATCCAAGCATTCTGTTAGAGTTGTTAATGGCATACGAGATGTGAGCGGTCCAAGTGAAATCTGCTGTAATGTGAATACCAAGGTGTTTGTAAGATGTGACGGCATCAAGGGGACGATGATTTAGAAATTAGGTGGGAAAACTATTTGCTTTTCATAGATACGCGCATATATTTGCATTTATTAACGTTTAGGTTCATATACCATGCTTTGCACCATTCAGAGATGGCATTAAGGTCCGACTGAAGGTTAGTTATATTGTCATCACAAGTTATTTCAAGAAAGACCACGCAGTCATCGGCAAACAAGAGAATGTTGGAAGACACGCAAGAAGGTAGAACGTTTTCGAAGATAAGGAAAAGGAGAGGACCAAGAACAGAACCCTGTGGCACACCGGACTGAACACCATTTGGCTGCGAGTTAGAGTTGTTAGCTGAAACAAACTGTGAACGGTTAAGAAGAAAACATTCAATTCATGCGAGAAGTTTGTGATCAAGGTTAAGTTGGTGTAGTTTATATAGCAAAAGTTTGCGGCATACCTTGTCAAATGCTTTAAAAAAGTCTGAAAAAAAAAATGCAATCGGCAAATGAGGAATGGTCAAGAATGAGGTTTAGTTTATGCGTAAATGATACCCATTCAGTTTCACAGGAGTAAGTTTTGCGGAAGTCATGCTGTGAATGTGTGAAAAAGCAGTTTAATTCAAGAAATGTAACAAGATGCGAAAACAGAATGTGTTCAAGAAGTTTACTAGGAATGCTGGTTAGTGAAATGGGTCGGTAATTGAAAGGAGAAAACCTGCTACCTGATTTATGGCGTGGAATCACCATCCCGACTTTTCATTCTCCATGAAGATAACCGTTGTCAAGCGACTGATGAAAAATCTTAGAAAGTGTGATAGAAGAAGAAACACTGGTATTTAAGTGACCTAATGAGACTCTCCACACCAGCAGGTTCAGTGAGTATGGGAGACATTACAAGACAGTCAAAGCCATGAGTATTGGGTATCGGGAAACCTGAAGTTACAGAAAAGCTGCATGAAAATACTTCATTCAGCACCAATGCCCACTGGCTAGAAGGAATTACGTTTCCAGCGCTGTCAACTAAAGTGATCGTATATCCTCATCTTTTGTTTGCATAACACGCCCAAATTTTCTAATGTCGTTTATTAACATGGATGGCAAAGCGCTTTGAAGAAATTTTTCCCTAGCAATTTTTAGTGCAACTACATATTCGTCGGAGGCATGTGTGTAATCAGTCCAGCGGGCACCATTACCAGATAGTTTAGCTGATCTATAAAGGCGCTTCTTTTTGTTTGATAAACGTTTGAGGTTACGGCTATACCACGGAGCATCACCATTAGATATGATGGTGAAAGTGGGAATGTATTTATTAGTTAAATCATTCACTTTAGCCACAAAAATATTCCAATTAGTTTGTACAGTGCGATTATCAAAACCATTAAAAGGATATCAAGAAAAATGGACAGTTCGTTATTAATTGCTTCAAAACTTGCTTTTGTATAGTTACGAATAGTTTTAGTTTCTTTAAAGTTCTTTGGTCGCAACAAAGAAATCTGGAAAGCAAGCAAACAATTATCGCTAATAAATAACCTGGAAGGTTTTTTTTAAAGTATTTTTGCATTACAGCTTTGGGTGTGACATTATGATTCAGGTGGCTGAAATGTCACTATACTCTTGAAGGCCCGGAGTTCGCACACTTGGGTTTGTTTGGGACCGAGTTCTTGTGTTCTATTACGACACGAGAACACACTGGCACACTGGCGCCATCTATGAGGTGAACCTGGAACAGCGTCTCGCTTAGGCGAAGATTTTGCGATATTTGCGAGTTCAAACGTGCATACTATCTATGAGAAATTGTCGCTTATAACATTGTCCAAATGTTTTTTCGAGAAAAGAAAGAAAGAACGACGCGAAAAATATAGAACATAGAGGGAAATGCCAAGTGTTGCACGTCTACTTGCTAGATGGCGCAGGCGCGTCTCTCGCCATTACATATTTTAAGCGGCTATTCAGTGGTTCTGGTGACATTCAAAACAAGCGCCGTTTTGTCGCCTCTTTAAAGGAGCTGTGCAACGATATTCAGTTGGAATGTTTTTCTCTCTACACGGGCTTACTGGCACACCTGGGACTCAAGGGTACTCACACGCAACGCCATTGGCCAAGAAACTCCTTTGTTACGGTGTAATTTCAAGGACAAAAGCGATCACTTTCATTCAATCTCTCCTTTGCAAAATTTGATGACGTAACGTGGGGATCTCAGTACACCCAAGTGACGATATTTGAATGCGGTTCATAGATTGGACCCGAGCATTGCGTGGGCACTCGACTTGGGCTCGTGACAATTGCTAGCTCGAGAAGCATTCGGGTTGTGACCCGTGTCCAATCGCTGCAACGACGACAACAGCCGAGCCATAACAATGTCATGAACTCAGCGCGTGTCCTGCGCTTTGCCAACCCCAGCGCGTGGCTATGATCAACACTGGCAGCATATAATCGGCTCCAGATCACGTGGCCGCTTGTTCTGGCTGCGAGTTGAGGGGGTGAACGCTGCTCGTCTTTCTTTAATTTTTTTCTGGGACTTCTATTGCGTGGGGTGAAAAACGAACGCGTGTTTCATAGGTCATTAACGTTAGAGATCCGTTTTAAGCGGTATTTGTACACAGTACAAAAATTGTTGCATCGCTCCTTTAAAAGCGTCTAAACATGGCATAGTAACTTGATGACAATTGCTCGTTTTGTCCAGGTGAAGAGGTGTCTGGACATTCTGCTCAAGAAGGGCAGCTCAGGCATCGGCTGGGCCTTGTTCGACATTCAGCAGGAAGTGTTCAGGGCCGGCGACTGCGAGCTGAAAACGGCCGGGTTGGGTGACCACGACCGCATCAAGCTGGTGCGGACCATCCTGGACGACTACGCACAGTGAACTTTTACAGTGCGGCTATAAAATAAAGTTTAAAATAAATATATATTAGTACGATACATTTAACCTGTTCCGACAGTTGAATTTCAAGAGTCAAATTAGGGGGGTGGTTTGCGTGCCAAACAAGCCAGGGGAATCTGGTGCGCCGCAGCGGAGGACTGAGGACCTCTTGACGTGCAACCGGAATCTCGGTTACACGGCGGCACCCTCGCAATAAGCCTTCGGCAGTTTGTCGTAGGACCGGCTGGGATTCGAACCCGCTAGCTGGGCCGGTTTGCTCGAAGCGATGGTAAAGCCATTTTGGTAAACCACGGTGCCTAGGAAGGAAAAAGTACCTAGGTACTGTAATAAACGGCTGGATATAGAGCAGCAATAATTATTTTGGATTGGGCAGTGAGATGCGTCATCTATCGGTGAAACAAGCCAGTCATTTTGTTTATCCTCTTTTTCCGCTGGTTGTTATTGATCTAGTATGGTATTTTAAGTCAAAATATAGTAAAGTTGTACTTGAAGACCAATTTATTTGCTTCAGATGGTACGTGGAAATTTTAGCTACTATGCTAGAGTTTGTCGATGAATATTAAAAAATGTAAGAAACATTTCCTTCAGTATATTCTATCGAATAAACAACGGAAAATTTTCCCGTGTGCCTTTCAGTCTGGCAACGTCGGTGCTGTAGTCTCGTTTTTGTTCCTTGCGACGCACGTTTCTGCGATTCCTGCTGATCTCAACTGCTTGCCCACTCTTCGGTTTGCCCAACCGATCCACCGGTGACGAGAAGCTAAGCTTCTCGTCAGCGTTGAATTGCTGGCCACCGGGAATATGTAGAAACCTCAATGCTGTCTGCATAGTGTCGGCGCACTGCAAACAAAAAAACAGTACAATGTCCCAGCTGTTCACCCGGAACGAAGACTTTATCGAGAATAACCCCCTTTCTCCTCAAAGTAATCGCTGCTCACGAGTTGACGTGCATAGTGTAACAAATTAAACGTGTTAGTATAAATATATACCAACACTCGTTCGCAAAAAAATTTTTTACTCACCATAAAAACACTTGCAAGGCTTATGTACCGTCATATGTCTTGGATCCCGGACTGCTGAAGAGATGCGTTCGCGGAATGCTGCCGTCGGTTAGTTTACCAGTCCCTCTGAACTACCGCTTTGCTTCACGTGTTAATAGGTTGATGGTGCGTCATTAATATAACAGCCGGATCGAAATGAATGTTCAGAAGAACCAGGCAGAACTATTAGCCCTCATTAAGCGACGTCGCGGCCATTTTGCTTGTAGGTACTGCTCCTCCCTCAGCGCCCCTGCTCTCCCAGTCACGTGACCCAGAATTCCCCCTTTTAGGGACAATAGTTAACTTTAACCCACGGTTCGCGTTCGAGAAAACGGGCCCTGGGAATCAATGCAGGTATATAGACTGAGGGAGAGAATGAAACGAGTGTGCGCGGGAACGCCAGAGCGTTAGACGCAAAGCTAGCTGGCTTTCACTCTACTCTTCCCGACCTCCAAAGCCAAAAGATAACAAAGAACTCATCTCTTTCGAAAGAGATGAGTTCTTTGTTATCTTTTGGCTTTGGAGGTCGGGAAGGTTCTGTGGTGAAGATTGTGGAGTGTATATAAGAGGGTGACCGAATAAACTTGTCTTTAGCTGTGTTAGAGACGTATCCTCGACTGTTCCTTTTTCTTCTACTTTGAAACTTCCTCTTTTCCTGCCTCAGTCTCAGGCTAACATCAGAATGGTTAATTTCCACCAGCTCGCCTGCGCACTCACTACAATATCATTGCCGTTACAATATTTTCGGAAGTACCGACATACATAATGTTGTAAGTACAGCTTAGGAGGAATATAATGAAAAACATCAGAATGAATAGGAAGACGCTATGAATGAGCGGCGTCCAACGACGGCAAGCAACGAGCGTTCGAGAATTTGTAAGTTTACATAGAATATCTAAACAAAAAAATTTTACACAACATTAAATCTTTTCTGCATATTACCAGTTATTAGCACTACATTCGTAGCTAATTTCATTGCCCTAGCGCATGTCATTAAAACTCGTCTGTGCTGAAAATTTACAAATTTAGGGCAATACTTGGAGAGGTGAACAAAACAAAGTAGTGCAAATACCAAAAAAGTAAATCGTTACATTCCGCTCCGCCATTATCTTAACAAAACTGCTCTATTGAAACCGTGTTATCTTTAATGGATAACATGGTTGTTAATAGATAACACGGATGAGCATCGCACCGGCGTGTGGTCGTGTATTACTACTGCGTGGTGCACGTTAAAGACCCCAGGTTAGCGGTTGTACTGCACTGGCTAAACTGCTCATCTACAGCTGAGACACCAGACGCCCACTGAGGCAGACTAACTTCCGGCTGTATAGACATACACACAACAATTTACATTCAACCGACCGTTTACGTAAATTATCGTGGAGGATAGAACTTTGTAACTGGAGAAATCTTTTCTTTTTTTTTTTTTTTTTCAATACTAGGCACTGCGGTATATTAAAAGCGGAATAAAAAACGAACTAAGATAATGGACCTTTTGTAGAAATACGCGGTGCGCATGCGCGGAGTATTTGATGCGCCTGGGTTCGAGAGTATCTAGTTCTAAACAATCCACCATCTTGCTTTTCTCGCCTTCGCACGCCTTGGAGACCATCGAGACTCAAGCTTTGATGTTGCGAATAAGGTGAACACGAGTCATCGTACTGACGACGCCCGTTCTAGATTACGACGTGCACCGCAATCATGCCGGTGAACTTCGGCTGTCGGAACTATTATCGCCCGGGTTGTGGAACTAGCTTTCTTCGCTTCCCGTGTGCTAAGCTTCATCCCGTTAAGCGAGCAGCCTGGATTCGTACCGTCAGGAGAGTTGACAAGTCCGATCCCTCGAAGAACTGGAAGCCGAGTCAGCTGTCCAGACTATGTAGCGCCCATTATATTACAGGTATAGAGCTTTGCGAAGTGCGGAGATGATCACAGCCGGCGTTAGACAAGGCACACCCGCAACCCTACACCCTACACTGTTTAGCTACTCGCGTCCACGACCGTCAGCCCTCGGT
Source organism: Ixodes scapularis (assembly GCF_016920785.2). Taxonomy (NCBI): domain Eukaryota; kingdom Metazoa; phylum Arthropoda; class Arachnida; order Ixodida; family Ixodidae; genus Ixodes; species Ixodes scapularis. The sequence goes on along the minus strand of NW_024609883.1, from coordinate 66,513,759 downwards.
CGGTTTCAACGCTGGTCCTCCAGATCATCAACCCAAGGTGAGAACCTTTTTTTGGCAATCAGGTCAACTGAACACGAAATATCAAGGACACGAAGGAAAGAACTGGACAAAGACAACGCTGACTATCAACTGAATTTTACTTTGTCTTCTCCCCGGCCTAGGCCCTTTTTTCTTTCTTTTTCTTCGTCTAACGGCAGAATAAACACTTATAAAAACCTTTTAGCCTATACTTCGTTTCAGCTTCGGTCCAGACGCAGCCAAAGCTACAAGCGCGAGCTCCGGGCTTTCAGCATCCCTGCCAAGCACGCGCGCTCGTGCAGTGCAAGCACTGTTCTGGGCCACATGCTCGCGCTTGTAGCATCGGCTGCGTCTGGACCGAAGCTGAAACGAAGTATAGTATTCAACGGGGTGTGGCAGACCGCAATCTTCTCCTTTTTCTTCGATGGCCAAGGCCTCCAGCACTTCACGCGAGAAGGAGTTCTTTTCCTATGAAGGACGGTTATGCTGGTGAGCTCGGCATCGCATCCACAGGTCCGGCAATGAGCTGACAAATGTCCTGCTGATTCTTAGAATGGATGCTTGGGCGAGTTGGGTATTCATATTCATATTCCTGCTGATGTGCTTCTCACCGAGGCTGCGTGCTCCCTTGCTCTATCATTTATACATCGGCCAGTTTGGCCGATGTATAAATGCGAGCAGCGAAAGAAAACTAAGAGCAGCAAAAAGAAAACGAACCGGTAGCACACAAGAAGCCTAACGTGGACGTTGTTTTCTCTACAAATACTCTCCAACCCAGTGCGCCTCAGGTTCGTCCATCGCCCCATACTACAACGGTTAAACCAGCTGAACTACGAAATTAGGGAGAAAGGAGTAAAGACAGGTGATCGCTGGACTACCAACTATTTAATAAAGATTCTTCGTTTTCCTCTCATTGTCTACTGGCGTTGTGGCTACCTTCTCTTCTTCCTACTTGATTTTTCTGTTCCATCTCGGATACTGGTTTTCCGGAGGAATCTTTTTTCGCTTTCCTGTAGCGCAATAGATGGTGTACTAACGCAATTTTCTTCTTTATCTTCTATGGCCAAGGCCTCAAGTATTTCACGGGCGAGCTGGTCTTTGTGGTGAGCTAATATGGTACCCAGGTCGAGCTTGGCCTCGCACGTGCATGCTCGACAATGAGCGGCTAAATGCCCCGGCCCTGTTAGGGCTCTTATGTTTGCTGCATGCTCACGTGCTCGATCGTTCACGCACCTTCCCGTTTGTCCAATATACACACGCCCACATGACAGTGGTATGTTATACACTACTCCCTTTTCGCATTGGACGTACTTATTCTTATGTTTGGTGTTGCAAGTGCCGGTGTTGTTGGCCTCCCCTAGATTAACCTTCCGGCACATGGCATATCCCTTGTTTGGTGCCGAGCACACTACTTTGACGCCCTGCCTTGTGGCGATCTTTTTCAATCTATGTGTGACTCCATGAATATACGGAACCACCGCGAAAGGTGATCTAGGAACCTTTTTCCGTGTGTTAGAGTCATTCTTTTGGCTGGATCTCTTGATGTTTTGGCAGAGTTTTTCACATATGGAGGCTAAGAAGGGTCTCGGATACCCGGCCTCATGGAGTCTGGAGATTTGGGTCTTGAAGCTTTGTCCCATCTGATGGGAACATGTTTTTCTGAGGCTAGCTGTGAGAGCTGTAGTGGCGACCCCTTGCTTTACATTTTTCGAATGTTCTGAGTCAAACGGAAGGAACCCTTTCCCCGATCGCGTTTCGTACCTCCAACAAACGTGTTCCTTTTGGAAGTCTAAGGCCAAATCCAGAAACCTGATAGACTTATCAGCGGGAAGCTCGTATGTAAAGGTGAGGCCCATGCAATTTGTTTGAAAATCCCTAAGAGTGGTGTTAAGGCATCCGTCTGATGTTTCATCAACTGGGGTGGTACATAAAATAAGAAAGTCATCAACATACCGAAAAATAACTGCAACTCGTGGGTCTTTCAAACCTTGTTGTATAGCAACCCCACAGGCGCCTAAAAAGACGTCGCACAAATATGGTGCCACTTTTGACCCGATGCACACTCCACTCTTCTGGACAAAGTGCTGATCTTGGTAAGTCACTACCGTTGCGGAGAGGTAAACCCTTAAAATCTCCAAGAAGGTGTCAACGCTAACACCTGCTCCATTTTGGAATTTCGCAAGGCCTTGATTTTCAATGGTATTTCTGAGGACGTGCAACAGCCTTGCTTGAGGGATCGCCCCATAGGTGGCAGCACATATTCGCCAAAAGGTCCATTTTAATATCGTGACATCGAAGTATATTTAAACCATAGAGTTATTACAATAAACGCTAGAGGCTCAGCTGGCGCTAGTGTCTATGGGACTTCCGGTTGCAAATTGAAGCAGACAGCATGCAGTCTACTTTTCCAGACTTCCTGTGTATTCCTATGGGAAAACGCGCGTGAATTTTGTCTCGTCGCCGGAAAATAACATTAATAACTTTTGTTATTTCGGTTGTACCGGGTAGTATGTACTTTTTTTAACATTGTGAAAGCGTAATTGCTTTAGTTACAGCATTTTTCCTTTACCACTGAACGATGCTAAACTTCGCTATATTTCAGGCCCAAACCTCGGTTCCATGGCAGGTATGTAGAAACGAGCGACGATTCTAAGCAAAATGACGATCGAAAGGAATGTAGAGTGTGTTCAAAGTTCGCCAGCATTCCGTTGGTGCTTATATATTGCTAATATGCCTGTCCTCTTACTATATGAAAATGACCCCGTCGTGCATCTTTACGCGGTTAAAAAAAACGTTCGAAACGTAAAGAATAAAGTACGTGGGCTACGAAAGGTGTGTTTTCTTATTATTTCCTATGTTGGGCAGTTTTTATCGCGCACCCGTCCTCTGGCTTCCCCCTATTTGCAAAGATTTTGGAGCGTGTGGGTGATGATTTCAACACAGAACAAGCATCTTCGCACATATTCATGAGCAGAAAGAATAAAACAGTACTTATTTATTGCAAATCGGACTATATTACGTGACTTTCAACTTATTTTGATCGTCTGCAAGCACAAGGAGTTACTTACCCAGTGTTACTGCGTAGTTCTTGCCGTCTCTCTTGGTTATCCACATGTCGTTCGTTCGTTTGGCACGTATATCCCCCATGCTGGAAGCGTCGACGCCGTGTTCGCGCTAACAGTGTCCGACAGTGCACATAAATACACGTACGAAGCGGTTCTAATACCGTTTTTAATGCCACGAATTTCAAATAAAAACGCTGTAACTGACCAATTATTTCGTCTGCGTGACTGAGAAATGTCCAATGTGCCTAGTACGTACAAATTATTCGTGATATTTGCTCTTATCGAGCGCAGAGAGAAAATGCACTCGCTTTTTCCCATAGAAATGCATTACCGGAAGTCAATTTCTGACTGCTTGCTGTCTGCTTCAATTTGCAACAGCACACTAGCGCCAGCTGAGCCTCTAGCGTTTATTGTAATAACTCTATGATTTAAACAACAGTTCTTTAATTTCACATTAAATTTATGACTGTAGAATACATAAAAAGGTTATAAACCGTCAAAAAAGGTCCAAACCATCAATCACGATGGCATTTTTAGCATTGTTTGTGTCTTCCGCTGTAGTGGGACGTGGCACAATGATCAAACTGTATTTTACCACGTGGCTTCAATGGGGTATACGGAAGGAAGAAGAGGACAAACAAGAACGTCGAAGAAGAAGTAGTAGGAACTGCTGCGATGTATTTTATGGAGGGTAAGGAGCGATTATTTCTTTTTATGTTCCAGGTTAATAATTGTCAATTACCCTTAAAATAAAAAAAAAAAACGTAAATCGGCGTACGTCCCAGCGCGGAAAACCTGCTACGCCAAATGTCATCCTTTTCTTAAGTATTTCTAAACACATACAGCGTGTTCTAAATATTGGATTTAACGAAGCCCTACTAAGACAATTCGTCCTAAGACTTCGTGGTTCGGAGTGATGTTTCTAGAAAAAAAAATATATCTAAAAAAAAAAACAAGACTCAACTATCCGCCCCACTTTCCTGCAAATGTTCAAAATATGACACATTCAAAAACAGTGAGGCGTATTCGCTGGCCTTTATACAGTGGCGTAGCCAGGCATTTTTTTTGGGTGGGTGGGGTGGGGGAGGGAGGGAGGGGGGGGGGGTCAAAATACATGTGTATATGGCCGCGCGCAGGGCCAAGCAAGCAGGGCTCGGTAACGGAGTTCTAGAAGATTCGCGTTTATTCTTACTCGGGACGTAACCTTTATCAATTCGTCATGCTTCCTTGTTCTCGAATGTGCCTGTTTATTCTCGCCCCAAGCGCACCACGCTCAAACCTTCTTTGCCGAGTTTTCGAGAGAGTGACGCACACTAGATAAGGCGCTGCGTGGGACCCCGTCGAGTCAGTCTCGCTCTCGTTTGCAGTTACGCCGCTAAATCACCGCCCGCTTTTCAGCTGTCGAGGCGCTAGTTCTTTATTTGTTCGGCACAAGTTCGCCGATTGAACCTTTATTTTCAGTTTACATTTGTCGAGTTCTTTTTATCCGTGACAATATTATAGGGTCGGTTAGATCTCGGGGGTTGGGGGAGGGGGGAGGGCGACGTCCTAAGTCTCCCCCCTGGCTACGACACTGCTGCCATATACCTACTCCGAAACTACTTCATCGGTGGTATCAATTCAAAATCCTCCGGAATGGCGTTTTTTCAAGACAGCGTCGCGCGGTCAAGGCGGCATTTTATGCTGCATATTTTGCAGCATATGCTGCATATATGCTGCATATATGCTGCATATAGACACGAGCCCTCAATGCGGGACAGTCCCGCGAGTCGCGGGACGGGTGGTGACCCTAGGCTCCAGAGCCCGAGACGGCTCGTGCCGTGTAGCCGGTGTAGGGCTCCACGCACAGAGCTCCGGCATGGTGGTAGCACGTGCAAAAAGACTACAGTTCCCTGGATGCATTGCCGCAGCGGTGGCATGCATATCCAAACTGGCTGGTAATACTAGTATCGGTCTATTGTCAGTAAGAGATGGAATCTAGACTGTCAGAAATATACTTTGTTAAATATCGGTATTTGTTTTGTTTTTTGCAATCTTAATAGATTTAAAAAAAAAAAAAAGTTCATCAAGCAACACTGGTGGTCGCCATTTCTTGGGCACGAAGCGTGTGATTGGATCCGAGTTCGCGCCGAACGCTGACGTCACACTCGTGTCCAATACACGCTCGAAGTGTATAGGGTGGGATCGAGGAAATGATAGCCCGGTGTTTTGGCCCGCAGAAATTAAACCACGCATCGCAGAGAGCTGAAGCTCTATGAGAAAGTGACGTTAGTGGTGGTGATAAAAATTCAAAAGTTTGAGCACATCGCGCTAGCTTGATCAAAAGGTACAAAAAATAAACTAAAATTATCTACGAGCCGACGTCCACCTAAGCCTAATTTGCATCATACCGATATTTGAGGTTGAGGGCGCATGTAACATTTATTTTTCCGGGCGAGTTTTTTCAACTCACACAATTACTACACGCGCCTAAAATCTCAAATTTTAATTTTATGCATATTAGTCTTAGGTGGACATATTGGCTCGCAGAAAATTTTATTTTTTCTGTCGTATCGTTTGATCCAGGTAATGTCGTATGTGTTCAAACTTCCGCAATTTATCACCACCGCCAGCGTCACCTTTCTCATGGAGTTTCAGCTGCATTCAATGCGTAGTTTGTTTATGTGGGTCGAAAAACGCGGTCTTATGTTCTCACTCTCACCCTGCACATGCCCAAGTAATGGCGGACAGGCAACGACGCCCAGTTTTAAAAAGGGTCTATTGCATTCATAATCTCAATTTTTTCTCTCGAGATTTCTTAATGACTATAAATAATAAAAACGGAATTTTGGATTGATAATTGTAAAAGAAAATACACATACCATGAGGGCTCGAAATCGGACAGTTTACTTCACTTAAAACAAAAATCCCATTCTACTCTGGCTAGCAACGACAACCAACACGCATGGCGAACCCTACATTGCGGAAATCCCCTGGTTTCTTCCACTTGGTCCTGGCAAACGTAACTAAAACAACTCAGTTGGATAACAGCCATAGAGCCTTTTTTGAGAAAGTGACCCCGATCCGGTGCTTGAGAACCGAACTAAAGGCGATCGCAACGCCGCCATTTCTACCGCAGCGGCCACTCCGAGAACTGCATAGTATTGGTTCAGATCGAGTCGTGCAAGGGCCGGTGGTGCCCTCTCGCAGTGCCATTTAGCAGTAGCTATATAAATCAACTGTCATGTTTTGACTCGTCGCTAGAGGGCAACACCATTATCGTATCCAGTTTGGTCTCGGTGGACGCGAGCGGTCCGTGTTTCAAGATTTAGCATCCCAACTGAGTGTTTTAGTGACGTTGATCATTCATGGCATAGCCTCCTTCGAACAGGCGAAAGCCTGGCACTTCGCCGTCATGTCAATATACGTACCAATGGCCGTCAAACAGAAAGGAGGATGAAACTGCAGATGTCATTTTTTAGATGATTTGGGAGCTTAGCGCCATATATACTACCATTATGACCCTTCTTGGAAACATATTTGCCACCGCGAAATGTAGTTAAAAAAAAAAGACAAGAAAACTTTCAGCCTTTCCATTTTGGTGAAGAAGGAAGACCAGCAGAGGCTGTGCACAGTACTATGGAAAGTAATGGCCGGCCGCAAGTCGGCAAGCCAGAGTGGAAAGGCTGCCGCCATCTATGAGCGACGGCGGCAACCAGATAGGTGGCTTGCCGCCGTCGCTCATAGATGGCGGTAGATGTCCAGAGTTCGGTGTCTTCATTTCTTTGCGGGGGACACAATCCTGGGGAAACTAGCCCTTAATTAAAGGGGCGGTGCAACGATATTCAATTGGAATGTTTTTCACTATACACGAGCTTACTGGCACACCTGGGACTCAAGGATACTCGCACGCAACGCCACTGGCCAAAACACTCCTTTGTTGCGGTGTAATTTCAAGGACAAAGGAGATAATTTTCATTCAATCTCTCCTTTGCAAAATTTGATGACGTGACGTGATGATCGCAGTACACCCCAATGACAATATTTGAATGCGGTTCATAGATTGGACCCGAGCATTGCGTGGGCACTCGATTTGGGCTCGTGATAATTACTAGCTCGAGAAGCATTCGGGTTGTGGCCCGCGTCCAATCACTGCAACGACGACAATAGCCGAGCCATAACAATGTCTGGAACTCAGCGCGAGTCCTGTGCTTTGCCAACCCCAGCGCGTGGCTATGATCAACATTTGCGTAATATAATCGGCTCCAGATCACGTGGCCGCTTGTTCTGGCTGCGAGTTGAGGGGGATGAACGCTGCTCGTTTCTCTTTAATTTTTTCCTGGGACTTCGATTGCGTGGGGTGAAAAACGAACGCGTGTTTCATAGGTCATTAACGTCAGGAATCCGTTCTAAGCAGTATTTGCGCAAAATACAAAAATTGTTGCATCGCCTCCTTTCACGTCTCCGGTGTAAGAAACGTAATTCTGACATATCGGCCGCGGCCGTGGCGTGGCTCTGGGTTCCACCATCTCTCTGATATTTTCTTTCTAATTTTTGGTATGACCTCTTTTGCCTATCTGCGAGGCTTCCCCAGAGTAGGCCATCCCAAAGATCGCCTTAGTAGAAATCAGTGGACACATCCGATGGCCCAAGTTTTACGTTTTGTGCTTACGTCTCTATGCAGGAGCGTCTTTTCAGGAGTCCGGTGGCTACTCCAACAGTAAGTAGAAGAAAGAACGACATGATGCATCTCTGCCTCGCACAGCGTCAGCACCTCGAAAACGACGCCTAATGGCATTGCAAACAGGATTGCAAGCAGGACACTGCAATGTTTCTGCTTGTAGGGAAGGGCGAAGTTAGTTTATGCGCGTGCTCCGAGTGCCTTGCGCGTGTGGGCCACCAACCGGGACGTTATGCCCGAGACATTTTTTTGGCTAAATGGTCGAAACACGAAGAATAGCGTTCTGAGTTTGTATACAAAGTGTTGTTTTTTTTTGTTTTTTTTTGCAGACTATTTTAAGAACAGCCATGAAAGTTATACTTATGCGGTTTGTGCGAGTGAGTTATACGCTTGGGGGGACAGTATGTGGGTGGCTAATCTTTGCGATAAGTAGGCTAATAATTAAAATTCACTAATTAACTTTTTAATTAGTGAAAATAGACATATCGTTCCAATTAGAAACTTGCTGAGCGCCGTCCAAAACCCCTAAACCAGTCATTTTCAGAAAGACTTTCAGCTCGTGAGGAGTGTAGTAGCGCACTAAAGTTACCACTCGTGGAGCAGGTAGAAGGCTAGCGGTTTCGGTAAGGTGCCCGCGCAATTTTTGCATTTCTTATCTAGCCCCAGCCTTGTACCTGGTCCACGAGTGGTAACAGCGCACTACTGCGCTTCTCACGCGCTCAAAGTCTTTCTGAACATTACTGATTTAGAGGTTTTCGAGGACGCTCAGCAAGTTTCTAATTGAAACCATATGTCTATTTTCACTACTTAAAAAGTTAATGAGTGAATTTTAATTAATTAGCCTACTTATCGCAAAGATTAGCCACCCACATAATGTCCTCCTGGGCGTATAAATCACTCGCATAAACCGCATAAGTGTAACCTTCATGGCTTTTTTTTTTGTAACAAATCTGCAATGAAAAAAAAACAAAAAAAAAAACGAACAAACACCCGGTATACACGCGGTACGTGTGCTCGGTGTCTCGAAACGAGAGATTCGAAGCAGTGGATAAAATAAAAAGCAGCGACGAGAGATGCCTCTAGAAGACAAGATCTGCATATGACGTTATCATTAGTGAATGACGTAATGCGTGTTTGCCCCAACGTTGCATACGTAATACGTAGCATACGTCGTATAGCATACGTAATTTTCTAATCACAGAAGTGAGCGTGGTTTAAGCAGCGCTGCTACCAGTATTCGGAAGGCGCTGTTAATTGTCTCTATTTTTGACGATGACCAGGCGATCGGTTGGAGGACCTAGCGCTGCTTCTCGACTGCCTTCTTATGGCCGAATTTCTTCTTTTCGTGTCCTGCAAAAACCTCCGCGAAACGCGCCTCTGAGGCCAGTGCTGCGTGCTGAAGTATAGTGCGCTGCACGCTGAACAAGTGTTGTATGCTGAATTAGGGTCGTATATGCTGAATTATTTTTTGCTGCATTTTGAATTAGTACTCTTTGCTGAATTTTAATACTGCATTCCGTGTTAGTGTTGCATGATGAAATATAGTGCTGCTTCAGGCACGTAGCCAGGGGGGGGGGGGGGGGGGGGGGGGGGCATTGGGCCTGGGCCCCCTGAAATCTTCCACTTCGCTGGGGCCTCCTCTCTCCCCTCCCCCTCATACAACATTTTGTCATGGGCGCCCCCTCCCCCCCCCCCCCCCCCCCCCGCCCCCCCTCGAATCAAAATCCTGGCTACGTGCCTGTGCTGCGTGTTGTATTATGGTGCTGGGTGCTGCAGTTGAATTATGGTGCTGGATGTTGATTTACAGTGTTGAATGCTGAAATATAGCGCTGCATGCAAAAATTATGGTGCTGAAAGCTGAATTAGTGTTGTATACGCTGAACTATGCTGCTGTAATGCTGAATAAGTGCTGTTTGCTTAATTATAGCACTCCATGCTGAAACATAGTGCCGCATACTGCGTTATAGTGCTGCATGCTGAAATATAGCGCTGTTTATGCCTAATTATGTTGCTGCATGCTACATTTTCGCTGTTTACGGATTTATAGTACTCCATGCTCTATTAGTGCTGCACGCCAAATTAGTACTGCATGCTGAATCATAGTGCTGAAGGCAGAATTTGTGCTGCATGCAACAAACGGGCGCCATTTTGGGACATACGCCTCCAGCGTCTTATCTTAATAGCGATACAGTCGTCTCTCGTTAATATAGACCCAGTTAATATGAATATTCCGTTTTCGGGCACGAACTGTGCACATACACACATTTTTGCCTCGCTAATATAAACAAGTAACAATATAGAACAGTTTTGTTTGTGTTTTTGGTGGGGAAATGGGGGGAGGTGTTTTTATTAATGAGGCATCACTGTAATTCGTTTTCGCAATCTGTAGCAAGTCAGGAACAAGTCCAATGGCCGGACAAGGGCAACACTGAGTGTAAGTAGAACCTTTAAAAGTAAAAAGAGCAACTCGTTCTATTTTTTGAGCATATGTATATCTTCCTATCTGCTTTGAGATCATCCTTGTGCAGTAAGTATCGGAAGCATAGACACTGCTGCGAAAAAAACTAAGTTCAGTATTTAGTTTGGCCTGTTTTTATGCTAGTGTTGTTATCTGGAGTTACAAACTGTTATTGGTTGCCTGCATTGGTTAGTTATTGTTCCTTTGACAAATGTCTATTTTCTTTTCATTAGGGAGTTTTAGAATAACGTATGCAATTTTAGCGCACGCTAGCGCTAAATTTAGCGCTCGAGTTAGCGCACGCGACGCAAGAGAGTTTTAGAATCGCGTTTCTCCGTCGCGACGCAAAAGCCCAAGCATCTGGCTCTTGCGACGCCACCAAGATATAGTCACAATTTTTATTTCACACACGAGATGCTCTAAGTTTAGAAAAAAGAAACAAGTTTTTTGGTCCGGAGTATCATTTTATATTTGTTTAAACACGAGAATGCGACGCGAGCGGTTGACCGGTCGTGCCCGCTTGCGTCGCCTCGGCACGAGAGGTCTCGTGTACTGACCTTCGCACGTCGTACCTTCGCCGAGAAATATTCGCGCGTCACAAGCATCAAGTTGCCGGTGATCGTTGCCAAAACCAGTACATTGTCATCCCGTATTGAAAATCGCAGTCACGACTATGCCGCCGACGTCGCACTCACGACGCCGCCAAAGCAACCGCCGACATAATCCTGGAAGCCGCCATTTTTTTAACTCTGCTCGTCTTGGAATTAACCAACTTCTCATCAGGAATTCTCTTTGGAGAAGCGCAAAGACTCTTTGCGTACGCACGCTATTTCCGAAAAATAGCGCACGCTAAAATTGCGCACGCAAAGCGCAAAACCTGGTTTGCGTTCGGAGCACGCGCAGCGGCGACGACGCTATTCTTTGCGCACGCAAAGCTTCAGAGTGCGTTATGCTAAAACCCCCTATTGTTTTGGATTTTACCTTATCGTGTTCTTTGTCTTTTGTTATTTTATGCAGAAATATTAACGAAACTTACGCGTGATTTTCAGCTACAACAGCGTAAGTACACGAGCAGGTGAAGCGGATTGAGATGCTGAAAAACGTAATTGTTCGTGCCCCATATATCATAGCGCACTGTGGCGGTGTCCTTCCTTCAAGAGACAATATAAACACTCAACACGAAATGAGCAAACGCAAAAGTCAACTTCAGCAATCACCAAAAGTCACCATTCCTTCCAAAATGCGAGTTCCTGCAGTGAATTGTACACTTCAATCAAAAATAATTTTTTTGTAAAGAGACCCTCGAAATACAAGAGTAGCTACAAACTTTCATAAAGATGGCTCGCTCTTCAACCATTACAGCACAATAGTACTCATTTACTGTATGTGGTACTGCGGTATTGTGACTGAGCGTATTCGAGTGTAAAATTTTTAGTTGAGCAAATATTAAAAATGTACTTAGGCTCCCGCCAAACTATTGCGAACGTAAATCACAGGAATCACGCTGTCACATTGTGAGGTCACGTCACCTTGTTGAGTGACGTCATGTCAAGTTACGTTCGTTATCGTGACGTCACCTTACTCACCAGGGAGAAGAAGAAGAGGTCACCATGAGCAATCGTCTTTCTGTTTGCGCTCCCATTTTTCACTAGATTTCACCCTAGTTAAAGCCCAAATACAATCAGCAAGCAGTCCGAAGCGCAAGTTCAAGCCCTGGCGGCATCACAAAATCGGTCCTCGATCAAGACGGGACCACCACCGTTTTCAATAACCTCGGTTCCTGGGTAGGGTTGTCCATTCCGTCCCTCCTTTCTACATTCTTTGTGGTGAGCTAAACATCTCGCGACGCCCGACGAGCGAGACCATTGACGAATAACCCCAACCCAGGTGGTATTTTTAGCCTCTCCAACTAACAAGATGTCACCATTCCAACGCTTCGTAGTGGGGCTCGCAGTAATTTCAGCAATTCACTCCCGTTTCCTCGGTGCTGTCGCTTCATTTAAACGAAGTGGGAGCACACGCGCCGGAACCCTTGCACATTTAAACGAAGATATTATTTGGATCAGCGCTCTTCTGTGCCGGACCTCCACTGGACCAATGTCGACTGGTGTGCCGGCGAAGGTCTGTGCCCAGACACATCATGAACGCCGTCTCCCGACTTTCTCATTACTCTCCTGCCGCAGTACCCGGAATCTTGCCATCTGGTGTCTTGTCCTCTCTGGTGATATCGCGTCCAACCCTGGTCCCAGGCGCACCTGCTGCCGATGTGAAAGAATGGTATCTGCCAACGTCGCGGCTCTTCAATGTGACGGCTGTGGACGATGGGCACACCGGAAATGCGAGCTCATACCTCTTCCTGTGTACCGACGACTGTCAGCCTCAACAGAATCCTGGTTCTGTGGTTCGTGCCAACTGCCCCCTTTTCACGACTCGTTTTTTGAGCTATCAGAATGCACAAGCCCCTCTAGCATCGACACGAGTGCCACAACCAGTGTGCCCGATGCATCTGTGCACTCAAAGCCAACGGGCATTAACAGATCTTCCACTTTCTGGTATAATAACTGCCGCAGTGTAAAAAACAAGATTTTAGACCTTCAGTCACTTGCTTCCTCCCTCCCACCGTATTCGACCATCCTGCTAACCGAGACATGGCTTGACGCGAGTGTCGCCGACAGCGAGTTACTTCCTCTCGACTCATACACCGTGTTTCGCAAGGACAGAGGTGGCAGAGGTGGAGGTGTGCTAATGGCGATTCCATCGAACATCCACGTTAATCGCCGCTGTGACCTCGAACACAAGGACCTCGAAGCGCTTTTCGTTGAGTTTTTTTTCCCTCGTGGAACCATCCTTGTGGGCTGCATTTACTGCCCGCCCGCTTCACGAGAGGAAGCCTATAGACTACTAGAAGCACCCCTGGAATCTGCCGCATCTAAACCTTATGCAAACATACTTCTTTTCGGCGACTTCAATGCGCACATTGACTGGCTTTCTTACGGGGACCCAGTCCCTCGCGACCGTTCCGACGACGTCCTCCTTGAGACTATGAGCGCCGCTGGCCTGGCCCAAGCATGCCAACAACCAACGTATACGACCCACGACGGTACACCAAGCTTTCTTGACTTGGTGCTCGTTTCCAACCAGACGAGCCTCGAAGCCGTTGACGTATCGGAAGGCCTCCACGGCAGTGACCACAAAGCCGTGGAACTTCGCTACGCAGTCTCATTGCCGCGCACAGGGCATTACGCTCGAATGTTGTGGGGGTTCCGGCAACTTGACTTTGATCATATGGTGCAATTGGCTCACCTGGCACCGTGGTGTATGACCTCCGCAGGATCAGACTGGTTATCCAACTATGACCTGTGGTGTGACTTCATGGTCGCCATTCAGAAGGAATGTGTTCCTTGCTCCGTCCGCTCATCAAAGCGAAAACACTCGCCGTGGATCACAGCCGACATCATCAAGGCCGCGCGAATCAAGCGATCATTGTTTCGGCGGGCACGCCGATCCCAGTGTCCTGCCACTCTACAACTGGCAAAAGATCACCAACGGACACTTAAGGCTACGATCTACATCTCCCACCAAAACTACATTCGCGATATTGCTGAAAGGGCTAAGAAAGATCCGAAAGTCTTCTGGAACTACACTAGATCCCTACGCCATTCATCCCAGCGACCATGTTTCGTCGTCCACGGCAAGATGGCTGACTCCCCACAAGAGATCGCTAATCTTTTCGCCGACCACTTTTCCTCTATAAACAACAATGGCCCATCCCCGAATCACCCTGGACTGATTTTGCTCAACGAGCATTACGCTGATGCCCCCGACATCCCCGGAGCGCGACCCTCGACAACAAGGGTGGGAAGCCTCGCCCAGTCGAAACTTGACACTGTGTCCTTCACAACCGAGTCTTTACAGGAGGCGCTCTCCAAAATCAAGCCCTCTCACAGCTGCGGTCCAGACGGTATCGCGCCGACGTGGTTCAAACGGCTCTGTCCGCTAATGCTACCGACCACGTGCCAGATTCTGCAAGGGCTGTTCGACAGCGGTACTGTGCCAGGAACGTGGCAAAGAGCTTTGGTCACTCCGCTACACAAAGGAAAAGGGAAGCCGACGAATGAACCAAAACATTACCGTCCTGTGTCAATCACCTCGATTGTCTGTCGAACATTTGAAAGGATAGTCAACGGCCAGCTTCTCAACCACCTTGAAGAATCCGGCTATCTCTCCGACAGTCAGCACGGCTTTCGAAGAGGTCGCAGCTGCGAATCAGCACTGGCAACTATTACCCATTTTATCAGTGATCACATGGATAATCGAACCATGACAGATCTAATCCAACTTGACCTAAGCAATGCGTTCGATACGCTCGACATTAATCTCCTGCTTGAGAAGCTCACAGACGCAGGCATACACGGTTTCCTATTCACCTGGATATCAAGGTTTCTGCGGAACCGCAGCCAACAAGTTGTGTACTGTGGGGCACGTTCTACAGAGAGGGTCATCTCATCAGGAGTGCCACAGGGCTCTGTCCTCGCTCGACGCTCTTTCTCATGTACGTGAACGACATGCCACGCAACGACAAGTGTATTCTAGTGCAATACGCAGACGATACATCGATCGCGACGACAATTTCGTCTCAGTCTGACGCACGTCACTTGCAAAGCTATCTAGAAGATATAGAGAGATGGATCTCGAGACAACACCTAAGCCTGAGCGCATCAAAGAGTTCCGTGATACGCTTCTCGAACTGCAAAAAACCGACAAGCCCTGTATATACTGTAGAAGGCACTCCCTTACCCGCATCAAACCACCTGTCCATCTTGGGTGTCACGTTTTCCCAAAACTTGGATTTTTCCGTACATATTGCCGGCGTTATCGCGAAGTCCCGCAGGACGCTTGGCTTCATCACCCGCGTCGCAAGGCCAGGTGGGCCGGCGGTCCTGCAGGCACTATATACGTCCTTAGTCCTGCCCTCATTGGAATACTGCTCTGCAGTTTGGTCTCCCCCTCAACAACACCTAATCGAGAGACTGGAGAGTGTGCAGCGCCGCGCAACCCGCAAAATCTGCGCCTGGTCCCCTGGCACGACCGACGTGCCGCACCACACACGGCTCACAACCCTTGGCTGGCGGCCCCTCGATCAGAGACGGCGGATTTCTCGAGTTCGCGTGCTGTGCCGATTGCTCGACGGATCTCTTTCGGGGACTCGCCTATCGGCAGCCGTACGTCTCGGTAGAAGATCAGGTCAGCCCGAACTTCTTCGAGGCAGGACTGTTCGTCACACTGAATCCCTGCTGCCTGCCGCCATTAGAGACTTCTTGACCATACCATTAGCTTCTCGTAGGCCTCTGCCCACGTCGCACGATGAATCCCGGGAACTTTGCAAGGTATTCGCTAAACTAATGCCTTCGCGTCTGCTGCCATCATGATCTTCACTCCCTCACCCCCTCTTCTTCTTGAATCATAATCATCACCATCGCCATCGTCATCAGCAACATCATCGTCATCACCACCACCTCCATCATCACTTCCATCATAATTTTAACGCTTCTAAAGCTGGGTAGTGCTGTAACTCCCAACGCACACGGCGGCAGGCTGGCAGACGCACACGCGTAAGGGTTTTTGCCTATGTGCCCTGCCTGGCACGCCGCCGTGTGCGCACCAATTTAAGTGCAAATAAATCACTCACTCACTCACTCACTCATTGGTAACATGGCAACGCTCGGTAAAAGCTCAGAGGACAAGCGTGACGTTACGTCGGTTTCCAAGCTCACTTGCCAATATATATATATATATATATCAATGTGTCGAACCGAAAAAAAAATACGGGTTCGATTACGGTTCAGGTTCAGGTAAATTTATTTTGTTCCGGTTCAGTTCCGGTTCGATTAATTCGATCCGCGAACCGGTTCGCGAACCGGTTTGGAAATTATAAATGACAAATTGCAACATCAAAATAAATTACAAATAAAACATCTGAAATCAGCACATACGAAACGGGATACATCGTAGTGTAAGGCTCAGGGATTCCTACCAGGAATTGTTTCTTTATGTGCACTCAAAGATTACCTCACCGACGATTACGCATTCGGACTTCATCTAATTGGGTCCGACGCAGTAGCTGTAAAATCCGCGACCTCCTTACAAACCCACTTACAAGTAGAACTCGCTAACTATCCCGCCACCTCGGCGTGTAAGCAATTGAAGGAACAGTGGGGAGAAAACACAGCTTTCTTTATTTGAACTAGCCTTCGGTAACTCAAATTAGACCCTTAAAGAAGTTTTCATTAAACGAGATACGGAATATGAAAAACACTTCACCGAACGCAACGTCAGAAGGACGTAATAGGATAAATATTAAAACAGAAGAGTTCGCTGTCTCACAAATATGTTAGCTTCTAAGTGCCTATACGAAACCGGATGCATTATTATCAAACTCCACAGCCTTTTCTTTTCTCATTCCGATGGAAGCAAGCTTCAAGAACTCGCGCGTTCTAGAAACGTGTTATGAAATGAGCACGCAGCAGCATTTAGGATTTACGAGATTGTAGAAAAATAAAATCCCGTAACGCGATTTTGTTTTTTGTTTTTTGCACAGCCTTTAAATTTTTTTTTCCGTGCAAGCCGCGACCAGCGCAATACTGGCTCCTTTGTCAAGATTCATGGATGCAGCGTTTGTCAAGATTCATGAATGCAGCGTTTATATTCCTAAGACTGAGTGGAGAAGAAAAATATGTAAGCGAGGTGTGTGTCAGTTGACGGCACTTAAAAAACAAATGGC
The DNA here is from genome assembly GCF_016920785.2 of Ixodes scapularis. Classification (NCBI taxonomy): domain Eukaryota; kingdom Metazoa; phylum Arthropoda; class Arachnida; order Ixodida; family Ixodidae; genus Ixodes; species Ixodes scapularis. The sequence goes on along the minus strand of NW_024609883.1, from coordinate 66,496,777 downwards.
ATTGATAGCACATTCATTGTCAACAGCGCGTGGCCGAACCGTTTTGACATGAGCCGGTAACCGTTATTTTTTTTCCGGTTCAGTTCCGGTTCGGGTTCATCGCGATAACAATATAACGGTTCGGGTTCGGGTTCAGTTCCGGAAAAAATACCGGTTCGGTTCCGGTTTTCGGTTCGGTTCGGTTCCGGTTCGACACCCTGATATATATATATATATATATATATATATATATATATATATATATATATATATATATATATATATATATATATATATATTATTGAAAAGAATTTTTTTTAAAAATGAAAGACGTTTACAAATCTCAGTATTGCAAAACTAGAGCGCAACTTTTGAGGAGGAGGAGGGGAGGGAACGGAGGGGAGGGTATGCTCCTCCTCCTCCGTAGTCTCCCCTTCACCTCTTCTCCTCCTCCTCCTTTCCTCCTGCCGCTGAATTTGGTCGAAGGTGACGTGACAGAAAGTCGTGATGTCATTTTCATTTAAGCGTGGAAGCTGCATTGGCGTTGAAGTCACGTTACGTAAATTTCCCAGCTAAAGGTAGCGGGGAAACATCCCACAATGCAACGCGCGCGGTTACGCCGACGGAAACGCCGCTCAACCGGGAAACGTGCGCCTAAGAGCTGCGCTCTAAAACGAAACGGTAAAAGTTCCGCCGTACGCAACGCTGAACGCTGATATCTGTGATATCATAAAGACAAAAGTGTGTTTGCTAGGTGACGCGGGAGATGTCGCCACTTTCGTTCTGGCGCTGGGGCGCAATGCGAATAGAAAGACGTTCCTTGGTGCACAGGAGGCACGAGGAACGCGGGTGACCATGTGTGCGACGAAGCTACGTCCCCACAACTGCTCGCTCTTCGATTCCTTGTGGGCGGAGACATCTCAGCCGTGGGCTCTTTCGTTCGTTGTTACGCGTCTAGTAGTCGTTAGTTGATGAAAACAACACACCCTTCGACCTATTCTTTCTCCCCCTTCTCAAAGGCGAAGTCCTCACGCGTAAAGAACCGGTGAATTTCCTGGAACCATAAAAACTTTAGGACAGACAGCCATCGCGAGGACTATGCGGAGTGCAAGTTCGTCTGCTTCTTGCACAGGAGCTGCAATGATGTCAGAAGGTCGAACGTTTATCACTTAATTGAAAAACATATAGTGGTTAGACTTTAAGGCAGCTGGAATTGAGGTCTAGCCACTATCCGTCAATCAGAGCCAACTAGAGCTCGAAGTTCTGACGTCACCACAACCCCTGCATAACAAGCAGACGAACCTGCGCTCCGCATAGCTGTTTTTGTCTTTTCCGCACTCTTCGAACGGGATAGAACGCGGAACGCCTGTATGTGCCGTTTGGCATTGGCATTCGAACGCGTTCGACGACTGAATTGGAGACAAAGGCAGCCTTGGTCTCCACTGCACTTGTCAAACGCGTTAGAAGGCAAAACGCTGGCGTCTGGTATCTGGCTTTCGCATTTCAACGCGTTCGACAAGTGCAGTGGAGACAAATACAGTTAGTTTTACCAAACCCCACGTCTACCCAAAAATAGACCCTTTCCGAAATTCAGACTGGTCATTTCGATAACTATCATCCTCTAAGTGTATATCGTATGTACATGCTAATGGCAGCCTTCGATGGCTGGAAAAAGCAAGAATGTGAAGGCGGGCAGAGACGCGGAGCCTGAACATTCCAGACGTTAGTTCACTGTATTGTTCTCCGATGTCACCTTGACGTCTCTTATAAGCTTCTATGCGCTACGCGTTTAAGGGCATCACGTAAATGATTGAAACCCTCAGCTTCGACCCGCCCCATACAGCTCATGACAATAAAATGCAAGTAATATTATCGAGACTTTTACTCAACTAAGCGCCTCGAACAGAGACTTTAAGCTGATCCATTAGCCTGCGCAAATTTAGAATGATATTGAAGACACTAGATGGCGCGAACTTGCGAACAAGCTTAAATGGTAAAACAAAATGGCTAGGTGGCGTAAGCTACCGCCCGATCCGAAGGGCTCAGCCGTATTCATCCATCCATCCATCCATCCAGTCCATTCCAACCAGAGCTCGGCGTTCTGACGTCCCCGTGCGCTCTTTTCCTCCTCTCCCTCATTTTCTGCCCGCATACAGTAAAGCAGCGTCTCTGCCTTTCCGTCTGCTTTACTCCTCACCGGGAGGACACAACACAGCGCATGCGCGCCTGCGACCAATCGGAGTGGGTGCCGTCCGCCATTAAGTTGCAAGCGCTCCCCGTGGTTTGAAATGACCGTCTTTACAATTTAGGATTGGTGCTGTGACGTCACCGGTACCCGCCACGCCAAAAGCAGACGAACTTGATCGCCGTACTTCTACTCCAATTACTTGCGTCGAAACACCAGTTCGATGGCGGATAAAATGACGTTATGTGAAAGCCAACACCCATGGCAGGAGGACTACCGGCATGGCCGACCGAATTACGGAAGGGGCAACCCGTTTTTCTGAAGCAGCAAGAAGATCGCCAAGTTGGGTCGCGTCTACCTGGCCATGGGAGTCGTGCTCCTGGTGCTGATCATCGCCCTCGTGATCCTGGCCGCCGTCGGAATCCATAAGCCCGAAGCGATCGCAGGTAACGCCGCCACCTTATGCCTCCTCTACTATACTTCGTTTCAGCTTCGGTCCGAGCGCGGCCGATGTTATGAGCCGAAGGGCCAATCAAACAGCGAAAGAGGCACAAAGTCAGGGCGTGCTCTCTGCAGTTGATAGGAATAGCCGGTACTCGCCGTCTCTCTGTGCGCGCTCCTCTGCCAGCTAGTCCTATCCAGCGCAGAGAACACGCCATGACGCTGCGCTTTTTGCGCTCTTCGATTCGCCCTTCGGCTCACAACATCGGCCGCGCTCGGACCGGAGCTGAAACGAAGTATAGCCGTGAGTTATCGTACTGTGCATAATGACAGCCTGCTTCGATACAGATAAAATCAAACAGCCATGTCCAGTCGACTAATGTAATTCTTACGAAAAAAAAAATTACTCTTTCTTTTGCGCACCCGGGAAAACGTCTCCAAACATCCTATTTTGTGAAAAAATAAAATTAATTTTTCTGGAACAGAAATTACGAAGTCACTGTCGGTCAAGTGCGTGTTTCGCGACTTGCGCGGAGTCAAAATTTTGGGTAGTTATAGAACTGAAACTGTTGTCTCTGTGTGCCTAATATATTTTGTGCAGAAACTGAACGTAAACTCAAATTAGTTGAAAAAAAGTTCTTGCGGTTGGCGAAGTATTTTTTTTGTACTAAAAAATTCCAAACTTGACGCATAATGCAATATTGATCAAATTCAGAGCTTTGTAACTCTGCATTAAAATATTTCGGAAACTTGAAGTGATTGGACGCGTGTGTTCAACGTTTGTACAAGTTTTCATCCAAAGTGAAAACGCTCGTCCTTTCCAGCCACCCAAAAGTAGGCAGGTTACTCTTTTTAGCAAATCACAAAAAATTAATTTCAATCTTTTTTTTCTTTTTCTTTTTTTCTTTTTTTAGTTTTCACACATAGGGGATTATATATACAAGTCCAAATACATTCTGTTGCTTTGGAAATATGTATTTTTTGCTAAAAGGGTTTCTGAGTGCCTTCCTTAAATGTAGGCATTGTACTCAAACATTCGGAGAACGCTTAAGCTTCGCCTTTAAAGAGCCCCTGTAAATAAAGAAAAAAGAAATTTAGACAGTTTGGTCGGGGCACGCGTGTCAAAGAATTAATTTTACGCGAAAAAAAAATTTAGAGCAATATTAACGGCAAGATATATTTTTTTTTTTTTTTATTCTGCGCTTCAAGCTTATGACGTCACGGAATGGTTATTTGCTTAACGAGATGGCACTTTGCTCTTTCCAACTCAAAGTGAAGGCGAAGCCAACCCACCTCTTCTCCACACGCCCGAATTGCCGAGAGAGAAAACAAGTGGAAAGGAGGTGACTACCTTCTAAATCGAGTCTCGCGCCGTCAATTGCTTTAAATATTTTTTTCCTGTGAATTTTTTATTTTTTTTTTATTTTTCTATTTTTTAGGGATCTTTTAAGAGCGGAACGCGATAGCGTTATCGAACCCTCGTCCCGTTTGTGACGCATCGCCTCTGAACGCCTAGCCTTCGTCTCCGTCTTCTCAGCTTCAGACTTACGTTGTCGACCCCTTCACCGAGCAGGAGCAGACGTAGATGCGGCACCCGCACTCGTAGAAGACGACGACTCAAATGGGCGCTCCGCACTGGTAGGCGGCACCGCATCCATCGTACACGTGCTCTCCCCCGGCGGCCTAGCGGCGGCCCCGCGGCAGTGTACGCATTGTCCACAGACGAAGGATGACGGCAGGATCGCAGCGCCACAGGGCTAACTCGGCGACGGACGGAGGCTCCCAGCTCCTCCTAACAGACGAGCCTAGGTCACGGGGCTGTGAAGTCACGACCCTATCGACCAATTAGGATTTTCGCGTCACGACAGCTTTTCTGGCACGGCACCGAGGCCGGCGGGCCACGAGCTCCTTAACGCTACCGCGTTAAAACACGACAGGGGCTTTTCCTTCTTTTATTAAGCTGTAATAAGTTTTATAATACCGTGTCGTTGATTCCTTCCTCTGCTTCGTTAATCCTTTTCAATACTTGCATAGGCTATTGCCTGATATTGCAATCTACTAGAATGACGAGGCCACGTCAGGCAGAGTGTATCTGCCGTTTGTACTTTTTCCCGGACACATTGTTTCCAAATAAAAAACGAAAGAAGCGTTGAATGCTTTACTAGAGGAATGCGATCTACACCGCTCATTTCCATTAGGCAGCGCGCCAACGGCACCAAGTCCAACCCTAGCCGTGTCGGCACTTTAACGGATGCGCATCTCTCTGCCCATGCTGCCCCGAGGGAAAGGGCTGCCGCCGGCGCACCGAGATACCGGATTCGCCAAGGCAGCGCAGGCGGCTGTCTCTGCTCTCTCGAATGCTGTCCATGATGATAGATGGCGGCAGCCACCCCACTTAATTCATAGGAGAAAACCCCGACACTGCGCGCGTTCAGCCGTTCCAACTACGCAAAGGCTGTTGGCACCAAGGCCATGGAAATTTTCGCAATCTTATCGGCTGATGCTGCAATCTGATTAGCCGCGAAGCAATCGAGAGATGATGAAGACCTGCGGTACTCTTAACCACGTTAAGAGTAGCGCACGCAATGAAATTATGTTAACCACATAATGTGATTAACATTATATTATATCCGTGAAACTTCATATTGATAATGTTTACCTGCCATTGAACAGAAGTTTACCTGAAAATGACCACTATCCCCTTTCTTTGTAGGCGGAGCTTAATTTATGCCCCAAGCCCCATCCACAAAAAAAACAAAAAAAAAAACGTTAACTTTTGAATTATAGTTTAAAAGTTGCTCTGTTTAATGATCAAGTCCGTTTGGAATAACTCGCCCGCTTAATTGTGTTAAATTTTGTTTCCTGCCACCAGATGACGTTGAACTCAATCTGGCTGATATCGACAAGACGACGTCGCCTGCTCCCCATGGAGGTGTTCAGAAGAGGCATGGCTCTGGTGAGAAGTTCATTTTCACCGGGGGGGGGGGGGGGGGGGGGGGGGGGGCTTGTTGATCAACGTGAAAATGGGTTAATTAACCGTGCATATGTTTTATTTACCCAAATAATACCGTAGATAGCATTTCCAGCTTACCGAAACGTGGATACACGCGTATCGTTAAATCCATGCCTAAATTAAGTTGCCCTTTTGGGCGTGCTGAGTAGCAACCAACTGGAACTTCTGTTCGCTGTCGTAAGTGGCCTAAGTTGACAGCCAATTACTCTATATTGTAAAAACTTCTCGAAAAACCCAAGAAAAAAAAAAAGAAGTAACCTGTCGAGTTTTTAGGATGCCTTTCTCTTTATGTGTCTGTGGTTTGCAGGCAAACATATTGCGAGGCGAGCGACGCAGAAGAGACCGCTACCAACGATACGGAATCGTGTGACGGAACCGAACGGTTTCGGCGAGAACAGTTGGGACAAAGAGCAAGAACCTCATCCACATTCACGGGAACGTAAGAACAATGCATTTGGAAGCGGCTTTTTGTTCTTTGGTTTTCTTTTTGAATTTAATGAATTATTTTGACTCGGGTGCCGGATGAGAAACAAAAAGCGTCAATCGATCGCGGTGCAAACCCCGCTCACAAAGTACCATTTTACCATGTGTTGCTGCTTCGCACGTGTTTCCACGGGAACCATGCGTTGAGTCCCTCGGTTGCCATGGTATAACGCAAGCAGTGTTGTGCCGAATACTCAACGAAAGTATTGTTATTAAGGTACTAAATTCAGATCTGAAAATGTATTTAGAGTAATAGTAAAGCTACATTATGTACGAACTATCTTGAGTACAAATACCTTGAAAAAGTAATTAAATTACATTTGAAGACACTTGACAAGTTTTACAAGCTGGTAGTATAAGAATAAAAGGTCAGAAAGGGTGCGCTCTATTTGTCATCACTCCTCTGAAATTCACATTTTTTTGTTATCTTTTTTACCTTCAGGAAGCGCCTTAGCTGCTTCAATTGAAGTTTACTCTGAAAAAAATTCGGGAAATGCAACATAATGCGTGCCAAAATATTTTAGGAACACGCGTACTCGTGTGTTGTAGACAAGGCAGCTGCCGTGATTTAGTTTGACGGCATGCTCGGCTTATTACGCATTCTGCAATACGTTCGTAATACCCGCGCAGCAATTTGGGGGCTTCATTTGCAAAAACAAAACACAGTTAGGGCGCAGGCGAGCTGGTGTAGGTTTACCATTTTTTTAGACCACCTGAGACTAGGTGGAAGAAACACGACGACGTCCGGCATTGCACATATCCACAGCAGCCGAACTAGAAGTTGACCGAGCAGCCAGACTTGTTAATGGGTGCGCGAGTGAACGAGACACGGGCACGCTAAGGAGAAGCTCTACTCGAAGACAGCAGCCTATATCGCTGATTAACAAAGTAGAAAGTACTTTGCCCCCCTCCCCTCTCCCCAGTCAATGAGCGAGAAGGAGAACCTCTAACTTCAAACTGTAAAAAGAAAAAAATATATGAGGAAGGTTATGAGGGAAACACGGGAGAGTGGCCAAAAAACCGCTTCTAAGCCCCCTTCCCACGCCACCTTCTGCACCAGTTCAGGCCATTCCTCACGCACTGAGGTCAAGACGGTCAAGATCCCAGAATCAGAATCCGTCAGTTTATGAATGACTGCACGTGGCGGAAAACTGGTTTTAAAAATTTTGAGAACAAAATAATGCGCGCATTTGGAAGCAGATGAAAGTATGCTTTTGAACGAATTTCGGAGCAAAAGCTAAGCTATAATAGGCGCACAAGGAACTTTAGGGAAGCTCAGTCTAGATCACTGCAGCTCAATAAAGCCATCGGGGTCTATCTATAGTCGGTTGCAAGTCAAGAAAATAGCCACTAATCGCATCCCGTCGTTTCGGTGACGTCACGAACTGCGCGAACCAATCTTGTTCTTGCAAACGAATATTACAGCGAAGCTGTATGTAACTCGCTGGTCGGATTTTTTCATGTTGGCGTCGTCACGGGAAGAAAAAAAATATAGCGATTGAAGCGAAAAGTGCATACATCACGCATACAACATAGAGCACAGCATTCGTTTCAAGGAAGAACAAGCCCAAAACAAGCATCCGAACCACATATTTGACGATAAGGCGCCCCTGATAACAATGCGAAGCAAGTAGCGCTCACCGCATACGTTTCGCGGTAAAGATTACTGTTGCGCAAACAGCCACGGCGACGGCAGCTTGCGAAGTGGGTAGTGACGTCACCAGTCTTTCATATATGAAAGAAGAACCCGTCCATACTCCGTTTCACCTTACGTTCGGACGCAGCGGGCGCTACGAGCTAGCCAATCCCATTCTGTGGACGTGGCCCGGGTTACGCTTTCCGGGCGTCGCCGTGCACCATCTCTAAGGCCACGTGACACTAACACGGCCTTGGATTGGCTTCAATGGCTCGTAACATCCGCTGCGCTTGGACGCAATATGAAACGGAGTATAGCAACTGATTTGATTGTTGTTGCAGCACCGCTTGCTATGGGTAGGCCACGCATAGTTAGGACTCCCGAGGAGCAGCGTGAATACGAGGAGCGACAAAGGGAAAAGAAACGACAACACCACCAGCGGCGGCATTGGGTATACTGCAGTGGGCAATCGTTGCAGGTGATACCACATAAGCTTCGCTGGTCAACCACCTTCACGGTGTGGATTGGATCCCCAACATTTTTCAACGTGGCTGCGGGCAGATTTTCTACGACTCCAGGGGTGCTATGTTGCGCTTTTTGGACTCCCAGGAGACTAGTGAGAAGGAAGGGACGTCACCGACACAGCAAACGCAGATTGGATGTTGACAGAAGAAAACGAAATCAACACCCAATCTGCGCTTGCTGTGTCCTTGACGTCACTTCCTTCTTCCTAGTCTCCTTGGAGTCCAAAAAGCGCAACATAGCACCCCAGCTTCTTGTAGTAATTATTCTGCTCTTCACCGCGGTTTTACAATAATCCGAGTATACGTTGTGGAGTTGTAAATGCCTCCACTTTTATTTTCAATAGGTTCTGCGCGACAGCGTGAGAATCCAACAATGATAAGGCCATCGAAAAGTTCGATGTGAGCTTAAGGTTTAGAGCACCGTACGTCGGACGCCGTCTGCTTCTTCGTCTCCCTCTGGTTGCGTTTCACCATCGTGACGGCATCGGCTTTTCTTCGCAGTGGGTTTCGTGAAGCGACGTTAAGATGAAGCGGTCACAAAAACTCATCTTTATAAGTGTAGTGACCTGTGTGGCATGGGCATGAGTGAACCACCAACACAGTGTCTTCACCCGATTTTAACCGTATCTTTGCTGGCGCATTTCACAGCCTTAGCGAACAGTTCACAGTTCTATCGAGCGTTGTACGGCTTGAGGCACACGACGTGGTCGACTTCCGATCGTGGAGGGCGGTGCTGTGAAATCCTTGTTCCGTCGAGCCTCACCTCGTAGTTCAGATCCCCGAGTCGACAAAGCAACTTTTGGGTCCGAAGTACCGTTTTAACAGCTTCTCGCTGAGTCCGCGGCGCCGAATGGGTGTCCATATACCTACACTTTTTCTCCGGGCTGAAAGTGGACGTCGCGATGAAGAAGGTTGTTCCGCCTGACGTCAACACGTTTTGGTCATGGATCCGCCGGCGGACGAGCTGGCGTACCTCCTCTGCTCGCTATGTTATCAACTGGGCGTCATCGGTTCAATCGTCTTCTGTGTCGTGGGGTAACATAGCGCCGAGCATCGTTGTCACCTTTTTGTCATGCAACAGCTGGAATGGTGTCATTGAGGTCGCCTCTTAAACTGCGGTGTTGTAGGCAAACGTTACGTACTGCAACACTTCAACCAATGTGTTGTGCTCAACGTCGACGTACATAGCGATCATGTCGGCGATGGTCTTGTTGATCCGCTCCCTCAGTCGGTTGGCCTGCGGATGGTATGTTGTAATTCGATAGCGTCCGGTGTGGCTCAGACGAAGTATCTTCTGGGTCAGCCGCGCCACGAACGACGACCCCCGATCTGTAATGAAGATATGACGAGCGCCACGTCGCAGGATGATGGACTCGACGAAGAACTTGGCGACTTCCACGGCAGTCCCCGACGGAAGGACTTGCAATTGCGTCTCGGCGTATCGTGTTAGGTAATCAGTGGCTACGATTATACAACGGTTTCCCAGGGTCGACTGCGGAAATGGATCAGAAGATCCATTCCGATCTACTGGAATATTGCTGTTGGTGGAGGAACTGACTGCAGGAGACCTGCCGGCTTTGTTGGTGGTTTTTTTTTTTGCATCGATGGCACTCGTGGCATGATCATGTGTAGAGGTGGACGGTTTTAGGGAGCTTGGGCCAGTAATACTTTTCACAAATAGGGGCCAGTGTCCGGCTGTAACCAAGGTATCCGGATGTTGGGTCGTTGTGACAGGCTTGAAAGATCTCTCGAAGGTCGGTTAGAATTGCCAGCAGTCACGGCGAGTTGCTGTCCCCGAAGTTTTCTTTGTACTGTACACGTTGTCGAATGGCGAAGGTCGGCTGGACTCGGGAGAAAACACGTGGCACGGTACTCCCGTGACCTTCCAGGTGCCCTATTAATGCGCGCAGCTGAAGATCGCCTCGTTGACGTCGGGCCATGTTGTCGGTGTTCACTGCTACCAGGAGGCACTCGTCGTTATCGTTATCGCTGCTGCCGGAAGTTGGTGGAGGTGCAGGGTACAACCCACGCAGCGTACCCCTCCGAGGGCCCGGAGTGCTAGCCCGCTCAACAGTGAAATAAGATTTTTTTTTAAAGAAAAAGCCGCCGTACGAGCAAACCGCCGCACTCAAGGCAAGCCCCCAGAGTTTTGTCTCATGTTAGCCAAAAGCAAGACAAAACTGTCCACGAGACCAGCCATGAACACCCAATCGTCGCAGACCTCGACCACTCCATTCGTCATCTTCATGCCCGTCGAGCCACGCTATCCGACGCCATTCCATGATGAAGCCCACAAGGATGTGGAGGACTGGCTTCAACATTATAAACGCTTCGCCAGTCATAACAGGTGCACTACGGAACGGCGCCTACAAAATCTCTGCTCCTCCTTAGAGAAAACGGCGAGACACTAGTTGGAGGTCCACGAGGCTTCGCTGATGTCGTGGGACGCCTGCGTCGCAAAGATGAAGCGGACCTTCATGAATTAGCATCGTAAGCAGGAGGCCAAATATCTTTTTCAGGCGAGGTCTCAAGCACCATATGAAAGTGTCACGAGCTTTGTTGACGAGGTTCTGAGACTGAGTACCTGTGCAGACCCTCAGTCCACCGAGCAGAAAATACTATGCGTCTTTATGAGAGGCGTAAAGAGCGAATATCTTCAGCGGCTTTGTGCGCAACCCACCAACGACAGTCGATTGCTTCTTTGCCGAAGCAAACATCGAACGGGGGCTAACGGCCCGAGCTCGTTACTATCATCGGCTCAACGACGACTCAACTCTGGTTTCGGACCGCTCGGACTCCAGCACCAGCACCAGCGCCCATGAGCTTCGCGAGATCATCCGCGACGATGTTCGCAAAGAACTTAAGAAACTTCTGCCGGCTGCAGAGCACCTCGCATCGCTGTCCATCGCCGAAGTCGTGAGCGATGCGAAGTGTCTCTGGAAGGCTGATCGCTTATTTTATAAATATAACAGAATACAATAAAATGACGTACATCGTATTCTGACACAAAGTGTTGTTTGTAGAAATGTATATTAAACCGTCCAGGTGTTCTTTTTTTTTTTTATTTCATTCGTGCTTGGTTTTATGATGCAAAATGAATGCACGGATTGAGAGTAGGATCCCGTTCTGAATTTTGCGGATGCGGTTCGGATGTGGATACAATTATTTAGGAACATTGAAGATGCGGTTGGGATGCGGATTCGAAGCCTGCGGATACGGATCGGACGTGGATAACCAGACCGTTATCCGCGCACGGCTCTAGCAGTTTTCATGCTGGTTATACTTTGAGTGCAGTGTTAAATTGTGAGAATAAAACGAGCAGGTCTGGTTTGAATGGCTTCCAATGCAAAAAATGAGAACTGCTTGTCCGGGGTCCCAGAGAGAAGATGCATATTCTAATTTTGGACAAATTAGGGTTTTACAAAGGATTTCATTGAACGAAACAAGTGACAAGAAAAAAAACAAATACGTTTGAGGCAACCTAACATGCGATTAGCATTAGCAGGTATGTACTGAATACGGGATTTTCATGAAAGGTCAGAAGTTATGGGTGACTCCGAGATATTCGTATGAAGTTATAGTAACTTTAGATAGGCTTGATTCAGGAAGTAATGATAACTGTCGTGAGACCAGCCACACACAGGCATGTACTTGCATATGCTGGTGTTTAGAATTTCATAGACCATAGGTGTGGTCATGCCGGCTGTCGTTTCAATTCGTGTCTACCAGCAAAAATACAAAGTCCATGGTGTGAATAAATCCTGTAAAGGGTATGGGTTTAGCACCAAGACCACCACCATGGCAATTGATGTGACGTCACTGCAAACCATCTATAAATAGGCAATATGCTCTAAAATACTATAGCCACGAACAGTGGAAAAAACGAGGGGCTTCATTATATTTAAGCTTCTTGCTTTTCATGGTCAATGACTAAAAAAATAATAAAATAAAACAAGTCCGGTGCGCTGAAAAGATAAACAAGAGTATGCACCACGATGTCGACATGGGAAACGACCGTTTAACCGTGGACAGATGCTACTAGGGAGAGCACGGTGCGAGAGGAACCCACCAGGACAAGCACAGAGACAGACGAAGAGTCTCGAGCCACGGAGGACTTTCTTCCTCCTGAGCGAGAAAGCAGTACGACGAGTGAGTCAAACACTGACATGCCGTCGACAAAAGGTGAGGAGTTATCGTAAACCATGTTGTTTTCCCAGTGTTGTTGGTCTGTAGTTAAGAAGAGCATTAACGCATCAACTTGATTTTAACCGTGTTTCTTTAATTTACAAACTGGGCCTCTTGATGTTACTAAGGTATCGCATTTTATGTACCTTACCGGGAATGATGACGCAGCTTGCTGACGAGTAGCTTGTGACACGCACTGAACTAATTATACTAAAATTCATAAAGTTTGCTTGTTCTTTTTTTTTTTGTAATGCATGTTGTGTATGTAATAGCTATGCAAAACTATAAAGTCTTGAGTAGAGTATTGATAATATCGATAGTTTATCCAGATCCGTCGATACTGTCGAAAAACCATGGATTGTGGACTATCGATAGTTTCAATAGTCAATCAATAGCCAACTACTCTGGAATTAACGAGATTTCCTGTGTGGCCTCTTGACGTCCTTCGTAGTCTATCGAAAATGCTATTGCTTCCTCTACTATAGTTGACAATCGGTAGTTCAACATGGATAGCTTTACGATAGTGTTAGTTTGAACATAGTTGGACATCGACAGCTTTACGATAGTCTGCTGTCGATAGTACTATCGATACTTTTACGATAGTTGACTCTCGATAATTGGATGGATGGATGAAGGAATGCTAATGTCAGAACCTTTTTATATCGGGCAGTAGCTTGCGTCACATACCCTAGAAACTAAAAGTATGATTCCTCCCGCGCAAGCTTATTTGCTTGCCCTCCGCCTTTTTGTAACTATCACCAGGGAATGTGGGATATCGCTAGGATGATCCTTGGGTCGTCCTGGCTCTCGATAGTTTTCTTCTGCTCTCGATAGTTTTCTTCTGCTCTCGATAGTTTTATTTGGCTTCCACTATCTATCGTACTAATAGTATTGTCGATAGCTCTTCACCATTAGTGTCCAACATGTTGTAAATGAAAAAAATAGAGTGCAGGCGAGCTGGTGTAAGTTGAACATGATTGTAAACCTGAGACTGGAGCAGAAAAGAGAACACAACAGAAGGTAGAAAAAGAGGAGGCAACGTCTCAATTGCCTCCTCGTTTTCTACCTTCCGTTGTGTCTCTTTTCTGCCCGTCTCAGGTTTACAATCATGTTGTAAATGTGTTTTTTGATTCTCTATATTAGTAATCGATTTCATTGACGCCAGCGCCATGATTCTGTCAGTTGGGTTACAGAAAGAGTTGAGGCTATGGACATTTGGTACTTTGATTTAGCACCAGTATTCCCGGTAAAGTCGTACAAAGAGCGCAAACTTTATATGGTGAGTTTTATATAAAACTCAGCTCGTCGTACCATTTGCTTTGCGAACGCGAGTGCGTGCAACTATCATTGACAACGGTGGTGATATGCGCGGGGATAAATCAGGACAGGCCTAAAACGTAACATGAAATATGATCCTTGTCAAATGGTACTAGTGTGTGGATAAATTACTTGTGTACAACGTAAAACCGAGAAGCGTCTAAAAAAACCGACATCATCATTTCTCGTCCTTTTGCCATTCGCAATTTTTCAACATTTATTGTGTTTGCATGGTTACTTGGTCCAAGCATTCTTGGACCAAGCATGGTCACTTGGTCCAAGGCTGCTGAAATCAGACTGACTTTACTTTGCTAAACTTTCTTCAGAGACATTAAACAAAAAATGAATGCATTTCAAAGAGTGACCATAGTATGTCCATTATATCTTCAAATTAAAGAGAGAAAAAAAGAGGCGTCCGTTTTTGAAAATGTTTAAATCCAATCATGTTAACCTCCTTTAAAAAATGAATTTATTTAAAGTATTTTAAAAACACGCTTAACAAAGACAGAGCACATTCATACATTGCCACTTTTTGTTTACGTTTCTCAAAGCTAAAATATAATTAAATATGACAGGAAAATTCAATGGTGGATTTTCAGGGAACATGACTCTTGGAAACGCCACACACGTCCCCATTTGGGAAACGCTAACGCTATCCCTTTCACTTTTTTTTTGCTCTCTCTTTTGCTTTTTTTATGTTTTGTTGCCAGATCCTTCTGGCCTCGTTACGGGACCAGTGTTAACGTTTCCCCAAAAAGGACGTGTGTGGCGTTTTCCAAGGGTCATGCTAACAGATTCCTTAACAACCTACCAATAGATCTTCCTAAAATTTTTCAACCTATTTTTTGTATTCTGCCTGCCAGACAGAGTACGTCCACGCCCTTGGATATGGTTATTCGTATCACTGATGGAAAGAACCACGTCCTATACCATTCGTGGGAAGAACTGCGTCCATATCACGCATAAAGGGAACTGCATACCTCGTTTTAACTACACACACACTTATCACAGCCCTTGCACCGTTACTACGGAAACCCAGAGCGAAGAAAAACCGGCGACGGTAAACCGGACGCCCGAATTCCACCGCACCGCTGCGCAACAACTCCTTCATAACAAAGCCGTTATGCTGAATGAGATCTTGTCATCAGAGAGGGCCAACTCTGGGAACAGGACGGACACGATGATTGCGTGAACGTTGGGCTCAAACTTGGAACGAAGCCGAACGCTGACGCAGCAGCAGTGTTGCCAGGTCTACTGATTTATCAGTAGATCTACTGATTTCGTTCCGGGTCTACTGATCCACTGAAAAAGAAGAAAATCTACTGACTTTCTTTTAGTAAACATATTAAAAATTTATTATTTGGCCCCTTCAGTTCCCATGGTCGCCCACCAAAGGAAACTCGTATTCTCCCAGAATTAAAAACGAAGCACTGGCTGGACGGCCCAGAAACCCAACCTATTCGAGCGACTTAACCGTATATTCATATCTATTCATCCAGAGCAGGTTCGACCAACGTTGGGTTCGACGGTGACATCCGGGCCAGAGCCATATATGGAAGAGTTTGGCCAGCCTATGATCTCGCAACCGTAACGTCTATTTCCGAGTGAGCCAATCAGCCTGTGGCGCAGAGAGAGAGGCGTGAGCGCATGCGCGTGAAATCTCGGCTGCTCCCAGCTGAGCGGGGAGGGCCGCCATTTTCATTCATTCGCCCGGAGGAATGCAAGGGATTGACATCCAAATTTCGGTTCTTAATTTTTATTTGGTAGGTTCGGCAAGAATGTAATATAATGTTATTCCTCGGTAACTTAAAAAGCTAACGAATTAAGTTTCTCCATGTTCGAACGCAAGCTTTGAGTCAGGCGAACAAGAAATAAGCCCGTAGCAGACGACGTGTATCCTCGACAGTGCTCCGCGCCGACAGCGTTGCGTCAAAAACCTTCCACAGCCCAGAAAGGAAGGATGGCAGCTTGCAGAGGACATAAAATGGGCATGCACGCGCGCACTTGCTGGAGCGTCTTGTTTTATTTTCGTTTCAATAATAGGGACAGGTGGATGTCCGACCGTCGCCCTCATCTGTTGACCCCAAAAGTGGCTCAGTCTCGATTTCAACGAATAATCCTCGAAATCGCAACACTAGTCAATGCTGATAAAAAATATATAAATAAATATATTCACGGTGCCATTTTACTTTGTTTTTCATAAAGAATTACTCGAAAACTGGTCTTGTTTTTTTTCATATTTTATTTGTGTTTATTACCATGTTTGTTGCTCTGTAGTATCTCATTTGTTGCTCTACAGTATTTCTTCGAAAAATGGTTTAATGAAAATGGCAAAACATGGCAAAACACAGATTTCGTAGAATCTAATGATTTTTGTTCAAATCTACTGACTTTTTGGAGACCGATCTGCTGACTTTTTTTTTATCCGTCTGGCAACACTGCGCAGCAGTCATTTCCAATCTGTGCCCAGCGTAGGCTTTCTCTGATGACGTCATTTTATTCAGCACGTCGGCTTTATTATCTAGGAGGTGTTGCGAGGCGATTCCTCTCTGGCTCCGCGCCAGCTGAGCGCGTGACTTTGACGAAAACGAAAGGGCTCGTTTTGACGAAAACCCGGCGGTGTCTGTCAGTTTGTCAGCTCCGAGTAGAGAGGGAGAGGTTGACGTGTGCTGACGTCAGTGCTCCGGACGAATGGGAGAGTTGCACGCGTCACCCTCTCTCCCTCCTTCCTCTCTCGCCTGCGCTACCAAACGAAAGACACCATGATGGAACTTAACCCGAGACTGGGGTAGAAACAGAAACTTAAAAGTAGAAGGGACAGAGACAAGTGAAGAAGAGAACGTTGGTTGGTTTTCGTCAAAACGAGCATTCGAATGCTAACGCATTAAAAAATACTGATTCGTGGCTGTCGATCACTGCTTGGGAATCGCAAACCTTTGGGGTGTTCGCAATGGACGGACCCACACAGATATCCGCAAATCTCGACGATCCTAACACAAGCCAGGTGAACCTCGATGAATTTGCCGAGCATGTAGCTTCTTGTCTGTACTCCCTATCAAATAGCTAGGATAATAAAAGCGATTAGTCAAACCCGTTTATGACGAACAGCGGGAAACGCTACGATCAGTTCGATATAGCAAGTAGTTTGATTTAGCAAAAAAACATTTACGACGAACTTACACGATGCATTCGTTGTAAGGCAGGAGCCTCGTAACAATGCGTTAAAAAGCTTCTTTTTTTTCTTTCTTTTTGCATGCGTGCAGTTTTTTTTAGCTTATCTCCCCTTCCGAATCGCTTCTCTTCATGGGCAAAATGCTTTGCGATGAAAGAAAAAACTTTTTTTTTTCTCTCTGCGTGCGTGCAGAGTGTATTTTTTGGCTTTCTCTCCTTTTGAATCGCTTCTCTTCGCTCAATTTTGTTCGCAACTTGAGTTTTTGGAATTTTCTTACTTTCCTACTTCTTTTTTCTTTTTTTCTTGGGAGGGGGGGGGGGGGGAGAGAGAGGGACAGGCTAGAAGACGATTGTTTGCGCGTTTTTAGAAGCCTTCCCGGGGGAAAAAGTACGATATAGCCAATGTGTCGTTCGTTATAAAAAGTACTTTTTACATGCATTTTTACTTAAATTTTTCGTGAGTTCGATATCGACAATAATCGACGTGGGTTCGATATCGACGTGGGTTCGTTCTAAACGGGTTTCACTATAGAAGCTCAGCGTAAGTTAGTGTAAGTTAGAGACTTACGACAGTGTGCTATAGATAATACTATTTATCCTTTTGCGATGGTCGACTATCGATAGTTTAACGAATAGAGGGATGGATGCTAATAGATGTACCAAAAAGCAACGTTGGCTGTACCCTTTATAATGGGCGGTAGCTTGTGCCACCTAGCCTAGAAACCAAAAGTATGATTCCTCCCCTTGCGAGCCAATTCGCTTGCCTTCTGCATTTTTGTAACCATCACCAGGCAGTGTGGGATATTGCCAGGGTGACCTCTGGGTTATCCTAGCTATCAATATTTTTATTTTACTATCGATAGTTTTTCTTTATTGCGTTTACATGTTCACTTGGTCCACACATTCGGTTGAATTTTTCTTGACCTCGTACAAACAAAGACATTGTTGACAAACGTAAGCACATCCTAAAGGCTACATAAATTAAACTGGCCTCCATCTTGTTTTAGCTTGCAAGATTTCTTTCTCAGACATCAAATTAAGAAAAATGTGTTTCAAAGAGTAAACGTAGTATACACATTATACCTTCAAACTAAGAATAAATACAGGTATGCATTTTCGAGAATTCTTAAATCGAACATATCGATAGTGTGGTACGCACGCCTCGGCCTTTAAAAAGAAAGTGAATTTATTTAAACTACTGTAAAAGTCCTCTAAACACGCTTAACAAAGACGCGTCACATTCATACACTTCCACACGTCTTATCTTTCGCAAAAATAAAATATACTTTAAAAAAGAAACGAAAACAGTGATTCGTATCTACCGCTCAATGCTTGAGAATGGCGAACCTTCGAGGTGTTTTCATTCGACGGATCCACACAGATTTCCGCAAACCTTGGTCATTCTAACTCAAGCCAAGAGAACCTTAATTAGCTTGCCGAGCATGGTGGCTTATTATCTGCTCTCGCTATCAAAATAGTGAAGATAACAAAAGTGACTTCAACGCTGGTGTGGGAAATGCACACCGGGCCATGTGTGCGCGCTTAAAATGACACAAAGCGACAATTATGCGTTTTAATTATCGTTGTTTGATTCGAATCAATAGAAGCCTGCTTTATTTTAAATACGTGCTAAAAAAATTTCTTTCGCAGACAGTTTGTACTTGATTTATAGTTCACACCCCATGATCAGTACGAACTTGGTGCATAAATTGTACGTAACACATTTCTCACACCCCACCCACTTTAAAAA
>NW_024609883.1:66284621-66477993 GCF_016920785.2 Ixodes scapularis | reverse complement strand
CCGCTACACCACGGAAACCGGTTGAGACGTCGTCCTGTCTATTTTCTGTCCCTTCTACGTTTTGATGTTTCTTCTCTACCCCAGTCTCAGGTTGATTCAATATGGTTAAGCGTTTCATGACTCCTTTAATATTGAAGCTGCACTCCATAGGCGAAAGGAAGAATGATTTTGGAAGCCTTGTTAACTTGTTTGTTTGAAGTTGCCATTCATTGTTTGTTCAATACGTGCGTTCTCACTAATAAATTGGACTGCGGTCTTCATTTACCTACACTGCGCTTCGTCAGTGGTCGTTGATATATATATAGAGGGTAACCCAAGTCACCAGGCTCGCAGTCACCAGTCGCTCAAGTCACCAGGCTAGCAGAGCCTCCGTCGACGCCTTGCAGGCTTTGCTAGCCGTGCTCGTCGTGCTGGCCGTGTGGAGCCGCAGGGCGATATGCATTGTTTGTTTAGACGAAAATATAGCTATCCAACTTCAAGAACAGTTTCATTACGTTCTTCTTTCTTCTCTTCGCGGGAATCGGGCGGGGGTTAGGATCCACGCGCCATTTTGGGTCGGAGGCGCCCGGCCCGGATGGGCAAGAGCGGGATCTGACAGGCATAGTGTAGAGGAAGCGTTGTCTCCACCCGCATTTTGGACAGAGGAAATCACCACGTACCCCATAAAGGACCATGAATAAATAAGAGCACGCTTCCCATGCCTAAATTCAAACTGGGCCTCAAGGCTAATAACATGGTACATTTTTAGCCCCCTAGCGGTTTCAAGTTTGTGTAACAATGTTAAAATTCCTCCGAGTTCTCATGTAAACATGCTTAGTGCCCTGTGTGAGAACTATTGCGTATGTTCATCACCAGTTCTACCAGGCTTATTAGTATTCTGTCCTCTGTGAATAAGCTGAACTTCCTCTGGACTTTTATTTATGCCCAGCGAGTTTTCTGGTCAATATAAATGTATTTTTTAAATCACGTCAGAATTTTTGAACTCTAAATTTACTTTTTGCACTTAAACCCCTTTCTAGATTTTTTTTTATTTTTTTTTTACTTATTTATTTTTTTGGCCTTGGAGACTGTGACAAATCTCTGATCCGGTTCGGAGCCAAAAAAATTTTGAGGCCCCTCGTTCAATTTGAGCTTGTGGGCGAGGGTGAGGGTGTGGACGCTTGAGCTTCACATTAGCTGAACTGGGCAACGTCGTGGAATTAAGGAAAAGTAAGTAATTTCGAACTGAAGATGTCAACTTCACGGAATAGAAGGAAAAGCTTGTAGTGTTTTTTTTTTTTTGGTCTTTTGTGCCTTTTGGCACTTTCCGTTTTGTAGATTCTTTCATATATTTACATTCTATGTAATACATTTTTTCGTATTGTGTTTCACAATTCCTTATATCTAAAGTAACAAAAAAAAAAAAAAAAGGGGGGGGGGGGGGGGGGGGGGGCTCTTGGTGGTGCGCATCGTAATCAAAAGCGAAACTGAACCAACAACAACAATAAAACAACAACCGCATCTCCACGTGGTGAATGATGTTGATATGGGCGAAGCTCTGGTGGTGCTTGTCTGCGTAAACACTGAGCCGCAGCATGCCGAGCCTTTCGTTCGTTTTCATCCATGTCACGCTGCGGTCACATGCTCAAATGCGTATATAACCACGTTCCATACCACACATGCTCTTTCTGACATAGATGAAAACGACCGAAAGGCTCGGCATGCTGCGGCTCACTGTCTACGCAGACAAGCACCACCAGAGCTTCGCCCCAATCAACATCATTCACCACGTAAAAATGTTTTTTTTTTTTTTTTTTTTGTGTTTTAACACGAGCATGGGAGCACGTGCTCACGTGCTCGTGAGCACGACCACCCGACGCCGGACATCGGACGGACATACGGACATGGCAAGCCCCTAAGGAGCTTAGCCCCTAAAAAAAGCGCGCTTTTGTTGATACGGCATTGATCCTACCTATGATACAAAAACGAGCGATGCTGGCAGGCAAATTGATACGCGATCGACTCGTTGCCGATAAAACTGTTAAATAACTTTTTTTTTTTTTTTTTTTTTTTTTACGACATGAATTATTGTATGCCGACAGCTTACGAATTATCCTTACGAAAGCTGGATATTCGAAACAAGAACCAACAACACGCAACAAAAATAAACATCTTGGCTACGGGAGCCAACAGAAGCCAAAGAGTTGTTTTTTCCGCCTTTTTCGGCCAGAGTTTCGACTCTCAGCTGATAACACTGTGTAGTCACCTGTCTGCCGTTTTTCTTCGCAGCTGACTGGTCGGAGTGAGTGAGTTCCCGCTCGTTGGTTCAGTGTTTTCAGCGGCATTTCATCTCCTCCATGGTCCTTTCGCACCGAAATTGACTCATTCACGATCATAGGTAATTTTTAGAAATTAATTCACGGCTCTAGGCGTTGTCAGATCATCGCAGGCAGCGTCGGCCGTCTCCAAACATTAGGCCTATGTCTCCAACTGCTGTATTTTACCTCTTTTTCTTGTTTCTTATTCTTCTGGCCACTGCGCTCGAGGGCGGATCGGGGTGGCCTGATTAGATCCTGCGAATTTGATTTTTTATTATGACGTCAGAATTGCACCGATTACACACTCCTGTTTATCTTGATGTTATTGCCCGCTTTTGATAGCCTACTACGGCCCTAGAAGGTGACTGCTTTTACAACTTGATACTGCGTTGGTTGTATTGCTTCGTGTGCTGTAGTTTAACGCGTGAAATGCTTGCATTACTCTATTAACGCTGTGTTGATTGGTGAAAAGTGTGTGTGATACAAATCTTAACTTTTAGCTAACGGTGATTGAATCTGTCTGTGTATTTTTTGAACCATCGTAAACGAACTTGAAATCTTCGGCCAAATACTGCATCAGTCAATCAGTGGTTTTTATTTCAGTAAATGCATGATACAAGTTATTAGAAATAACAGTGCTCATGCAGTGATATTGCGGAGAGAAAGCTTGCCATTTTAATTTTTATGATTGAATTTGTTGTTTTTTTTGTTAGGTGTTGTTTAAAAATGCTATGTGATTGTTGCTTAAAATAACCACACACAGTTCTGCCAGGGGGGATGGTACGTTGGAAAGAGTGACTCCAGAATCAGTTGCATGCTGGTGAAGGGCTTGCTTTGGCTTTATCACGCTCCACCGACAAGATACCTTATCATAGCATCCATTGTTCTGTGGGACAGTCGTTTTTTCCATTTTTTTGGCGTAGACCGTCTTCTGTTCTGCATCAGTTATGTAATTTGAGTGGCTTAAGGTAACATAATGATAAAAAGCTGTTATGGACGATTTGCATCGCACGTGGCAGCCATGTTGCAAATACACTTCGGCACATGTAGGCTAGGTGGCACAAGCTACTACCCATTAGTAGGTTGACCATACTCGTCGGGGTAGAAAACAAGACATCAAAGGAAAGGTGTGGAGGAGAAGGAAGGTGACGAAAGCAAAACAAAAAAAAACAACTGTAAGCTCGGCTACTATTCAGTTTACCATGAAAACACACACTCGTCTGGGGCTTTTTGTTTAGCAGTTGAGTACATACCGTAAGCACCTTTCTTACCCATTCTGCGGAACCTAATCATGCCAAATTTAGTCATAGAAAAGTGCTCCACACAAACTTATGGGGGAACAAAACTTGTTGGCAACTAGAGCCACAGGAAAAGCTAAAAATCATACTCTACTGCAGTGGCATAGCCAGGGGAGGAGGCTTATTTATGGCACTCCAGCCCTCCCCAAAATACAGTTGACACTATAATTAGGGTTCCGTGTTTTCAGATGAATATAAAATAATCTGAAAAACACTTGCCGGTAAATTCTTCGTCTATTTGGATTTGCCCGAAAAACTACAAATTCTGAGGTCGGTGTTTTACAAATATATTTTATAAGTGCACAGGGTCAGTGGGTCTGAGGAGATGCCACTTCAGTTTCCTTTGAAATCTAGAGCTGCTGACAGAAGGGGTTAACCTTCTACATGTCAAGGTTCTTTCAGGACAATGAGTCATGGTACCCAAACTTTATTTATTTGTTTTTGAATTTGTAAAATATAGGAACAGGTTAAATAAACTCAGAATTAAAAAAAAAAAAGGTTTGTGTTTAACAAAAATAAACTCTGATAAACTGCGAATCTTCAGCGAAAAATAAATGAAAAACACCCTCTGAATTTCACAAGAGATAAACTCTGAAAATAATGGAACCCTACCTATGATATACACATGCATTGTGACACCCCCTCCCCCCACACCCCAAGTCATAGACATCCCATCTACGCCACTGCTCTACTGGAGGTAACATTTTTATCCTATGTTTATTCTAATCCACTGTCATGAGTAAGCATTTCTTGTTTTCTTCACTTGCTTGGTATTGATTTTGCGAGCAAGTTCCACTAAAACGGGAAATTTGTCTTTATTTGGACAAAATGACAGGACGGCAGGTATGAATCTCTAAAACAGGATGTCTGGTCTTCTTGCCCATTAGAAAAGGCACAGCCACTGTTCAAACATGCAAAAGCGCTTATTTAATACCGAGTATATTTGTGTGCACAAACACGAAGAAGTGGGCAAGGACAAACACAACTCTCAACTAGTTTTATTCTCGGCCAAGCAACCGCAAAAGGTTCAAAAGGAGCTTGAACAGAAAAAAAAAAAAAATTCTTGGCATGCCAAAATCACTGTATCAACCCAGATAATAATTGTGATTCATTGTTAGACAGTGAAACCAAAGTTTTGCTAACAAAGCTTTACCCCTGAAACCAAGCTAGCAATCTACACGACAGTAATACGACCTGTCTTAGAATACGCGGATGTTGTTTGGGACCCTGCGACTAAACTTAATATTGATCGACTCGAGGGGGTACAGAAGAAAGCCCTGCGCTTCATTTACAACGAGTACAGAAGAATGAGTTCTATCACTAACTTGTACAATAGGTCGAAAATTGAGCTTCTTTTAACCCGGCGCAAAATTAATTGTCTAAAGCTTTTGTATACCATTGTACATGACTCATCTCGCCTTTCATTCGAGAGATCTATGCAATTTAACACATCCCGTCACACACGACACAAGCACTCCAACACAATTCTGGTACCTTACAGCAGAACCCAATGTTTAAAAAACTACTTTTTCGTACGAACCATTAACGAATGGAACAGTCTTCCTGCCAACATTACCAATGTCTCATCCGTTCAGGAATTCGCCTCATCACTACAGCGTTATTTCTTAGATGTGCAGTCCTAGATGTTTTTCCTTTTACTAGCGTGCAATGTGGTTTTCTTCTTGTGTGTTGCCCTGTGTGCCCTCTCCTGCCTTGGCTGCCAAATGGCAGCCGGCAGTATGTCTAAATAAATAAATAAATAAATAAATTACCCTCAGTGGCGTCACTAAGGTCAGCGGCACCCAGGGCGGTTACCCTGCTGTAACACACCCCCCTTTCCCGTTCTCGCAGCTTGCCGCGACCCACCCCTGAGCGCTACACCTGGGGTAGTGCCCCCCCCCCTCCAAGTAACGCCGCTGATTGCCCTTCTTCATATAAAATGCTTTCATCAGCTCTCTGCTTCAGCATCTATCTGCCTGAGTTATAAATAAAAAATAAAGGTAATGTGCACTTGCCCATGTATTATGGGGCATGACTTCGCAAGATCAAGATACTGGGCAGGAGCAAAGATACTACAGCAAGAGAGCTGATGGAAGCATTTTATATAAAGAAGAAGGGTAATGCCTGTGTTACTGATGCTTCGGTTTCATTGTTTAAGAGTAAACTGCAATTTTTATCTGGGTTGATATGGTGATTTCGGCATACAAAGAATTTTTCTTGTCTTTTATGTTTTCTTATTTTTTTTCCTTCTTTCGTACCATGCTGCCCGTGCTCTTCCTGAATTTTTTGGGGTTTCCTGTCCGCGACGTAAAATAGTTGAAAGTGGTGCTTGTCCGTGTTCACTCCTTCGTGTTCGTCCTGTGCTTGCACATTCAGGTTTACTCAGTACCATGGGCCAAGAAGCTCAACAACAGGTTTTGCTAAACTAGTTGCATTAGGTCACTGAAGGACTGGAAATCATGCCAGTCACTGGACCACTTGAAATTTCGCATATCGCCCACTTTAAATGCAGGCTTACAGTTGATCCATAGGCCGTAATATTACGTACAGGTCCACAGGCATGGTACCTGGAATCTTCCCGGATGCTGTATCGACAGATGTAGCCCAAAATTTAATTTAGTATCTGTAGTATCCTGAAATGCAAAACAGCACTGTTTAATCAAAAGGACACAGACAAAATATTTACATTTGCCAAAATTTTAATAGAAACAGATTCTACGACGACCCAACCAGCCAAAAAGGGTATTTGCAGCTTAAAATCTGGACTTCTCTTTGCACGAAGACTGTCGGTTGAGAATTGGAGGTTGTGGCCTACACACTATATTTTACAAGGCCATGTGCAGTGACGACAACAGTGTACAAAACTTTCTTAGCAGTTATAGACCATCTAAGGCACATATTTATTAGTATGAGAGTATGAGTAATAGAATTTCTGAAACGGGTAACTTTTATGATGACTGAAACACCAAAAATAACTTGGTGTAAAGAAACTTTGAGCTCAAAGTTCCAGGTGGTGACTCCTTTAAACTCAACATTGTGCTGGCCCTCTGAGTTTGGTTTGAATTTGTTTTTGTTTACAAACATGTCACTTCGCAGTAACAACGAGCAGCTGATACTGGTCAAGCAGCTTTGCATGTCACTTTCTGTCATTCTCTGGATGGCAGCCATTCCGAGCATGCAAAGATATTTTAGGGTTGGCTTTGACAGATAGTGCTCGGAGCTCTCAAAGCAGTGTGAAGTTTCTTAAGTGAGCATGGAACTCTTTTTTTCTTTCTTTTCATGCTCTGCTCAACTTGTTTATTTACTTTTTTTTTTTTTTTTGCACACATTTTGTTACAATTGGACAGTAGAAACAACAAGTCTTACCAGTTGGTACTTCACAATCTCAACACTGAATA
Organism: Ixodes scapularis; assembly: GCF_016920785.2. Taxonomy (NCBI): domain Eukaryota; kingdom Metazoa; phylum Arthropoda; class Arachnida; order Ixodida; family Ixodidae; genus Ixodes; species Ixodes scapularis. Next base: position 66,471,000 of record NW_024609883.1, on the reverse strand, counting down.
AAGTCTTAAAATATTGTGCACAAACAAACTTTCACAGGAGTGAAGTAGCAAAGAAGGAAACCCACTTGAGTTATCCAAAAGATTTTCTTCTCCTAGTTTTGGAAACACTGAAGTGTTGTTTCTCACGAAGATATAGTGCCTGAATTGTTTTTGTTTTTTTTCCTTTTGTCTTTTCTACTATATTTCTTTGTTCTTTTCAACTATGTTGTTTGAACCTTATTTCATCAAAAAAGTTCCTGTCACTAAAAGGCGAGCCACCTTCTTTTCAAAATTTGAGCACAATCTCTTTTCTGGCCCTGTTAGAGCATGGTAATTTCCTCGTGTAAAGGTTGGCATATTTTAGTTGCCTGCCCAGGTGATTGTCGATGTAGGATAAAATTTCACAGAAATGAGAGAAAATAGAGCAGAAGTTCTCACACTAACTGCATAGCGTGCCTTATCTCTGATGCATATCACCCATAAACACAAACCTGTCAGGGTATGTTGCCACGCAAGTTGCAAGACTTGCACAGTGTAGTTGTCTCTTGGGGCCCCATATGATATGCGCCTGTTGTTGCAAACAGTCGTCAAGTGTCGACTGCTTGCAACAACAGGCGATTAACAACAGGTCATTAAACTGATTCAGCACCTGTCTGGTGACAGGTGCTGAATCGGTTTAATGACCAATGCACAACCCGAGTTTTCTGCAAGACAAAAATCATGGTGAATTTCTTTTCCTCCCAGTTTGAAAGTCTAGTGGGGGGGGGGGGGGGGGGGGGGGAGGTTTGTATTCGTGCTTTAGGAAGGACAGAGAACTGGAAAGGAAACAGAATGGACAGGCACAAAGTGACAATCCAGTGAGGCAAGCAGGATGAGATTCTTAAGGGAGCCGACAGGATTGAAGGAAACAATTTGAGGAAGACAGAAGTAGAGAAATAGAAAGAGTGACATTGAAATTTAGATAAATTTAAATTTTAGGTTTAGATTTTAATAGATTTAAATTTGAACAAGTGGCAAAAAAAAAAAGCACTGAGAGATGCATCAAACTTTCCAAGGACAATGTGCAGCGTGTCTCCCAAGATATTTACATTTTTTTTACCGCAAAAATGAATGACCCATCGTTGAACACTCCATCTCCGCTTAAAATGTAACAGTGGTGGTCGGGACCAGATGCCAAAAATTTCAGAACTAGCTGTTGCTTCAGAACTAGCTGTTGCCAGGTTCAAAAGTTATAAGCATTTTTCAAAAATTTGCAGTGGGAAAATGGGGCCCGTTCCTGGTGACCGACTCCACTTGGCTCCATGTATTCGACGGCTTGATCGTCCATCATTTCCCCATTGAAAATTTCAAAACATTGCCTATAACTTTTAATTTGATGATGTCAACCTCTAACTTATTAGAACTTGAGTGTTTTTCAAGTGCTTTACCAGTTTAATTTTGTTTTTTCACACTTTCCCTCATGTAATAAATTCCTAGGGATGTCCTTGAAGGCAATGAACTTGAACTTGAACTTGAAGTTTTTGCGTCCAATCTGTACCTTTACCGCTACATGTGGTAGGAGACAGAGTGTCGAGAGTTAATTTTTGCAGTAAAAATATCCTTACTTTTATTTCTTTTCTTTTCAAGACACCTTGTATTTTAGTAGCTGGTTGTATGTTCGAAAATCTCTAAGAATGATGAGTAAACTTCCAGGATATTCTCAGTTCCTCGTGTTGTATTTTTGCTGCCAGTCCTAGCACACCTCTTAGTGGTCGATTCAAATCAAGTCTTGATCGTATTGCGTCTTGCTATGCAATAAAACAAGAACGGTGTCAGCCCCTTTTTTTTAATTTTGCTCAGGTGGAAGTTGGTGCCCCAATGTGCCATTTTTGCCACCCATAGGACTAATGGCAGCATTCCGTTTTTAAAACAAAAACAGGAAAAACCGAAAATGACTTGTTTGTGTTGATCCTGTGTCGTTCTCTGAACCCTTACCTTGCGAGTGGGGAACTATGCGACTGGCAGCTACTGTGTCATCTAGTGTTCTTGAGCACTTGAGGTTACTTATAAAATTTATATATAAAGTTTGAGCCCCAGTAGGGCTCTAGCCTGGCCGGTGCAGTGGCACTTGGATACTATAGCTAATGAGCTGCGTAGCACGCACAGCTAGTCTGGAAGGATTGGGCGCACGGAGAACATGCCGGCAAGAGTGGCACGACGTCGTGCCATGTGACCGCTTGCTTCATTGGCGTCATGCTTTGCTCAAGCACCATATAAATTAACGCCCATGCAAAGCTCTCGTTCGCTTGGTCTTGCCCTGGCTAACACACGTGGTGCACGATGAAAAGAACTAGCACAAACCACACACGGAGTGTGATTTGCGGTTGTTTCCCACGTGCCTGTGCAGAATGTGTCCCACGCACACAGAACACATTTTGTGCTTTCTGGTCTTCATCAGCACAATTGAGCGAACAAGGATTTTTTCCGTAAACAAATCAGTATTTTTACGAAATACGTGCACCAATTTCATACTATGTTAAAACTTGGGAGTTTTTGGGCTAGGTTGTCCTGTTGTATTCGTGTCTCTGTTCCCGTATTGTTTGCGCATTTTACTACTTTGGAATGTATGTATGACCTGTGTGAATTGAGCTTTTATCAGTCAAAGCCGTATCAAAACCTTTTCCTCATTTCAACAGGTCTTCCGATGACGTCGCCACTGACCTGAGGCTCCCGGCAAAGAAGTGGCCGAGAGCATGGCGGTGATGACCGGCGTAGTGCAGGAATTCCTGCCGTCTGCTCTCGACGGGGTCGGCAACGAGAGCTCGCCGACGCCATCCATCATCGTTCCGGAGTACTTCTGCAAGTGGATCCTGTACCACGAGATCCCGGGCTCGCGGCAAGTGTCCTCCATTTTCGTTTTCACCGAGGGCCTCAGTGCCGTTCGTTTCTCCCGGCATTACTCCTTGGTAAAGTGTAGTGGCGCTTTGTAAGAAAAGAGCGCCATGTGAGTCGCACAGCTGGGACGCGCTTCCGAGTTTCAAGAAGAGCAAGGTGAGGCAGAACCCTGATTTTGTCTACGCAATGTCTACAGCAATACATAACGTATTCTCCAGTGCGTAAGTAAAACGGTGTGACTTATGCACATAGTTTTTCTAGAAGTATGGACCCTAGCTGCGGAAATTTGCCACGAAGGTTACATTTCCTCTTTGATTCGTTGACTATAACATTGAAGCTTGATCTCGCCTGTGCGTATATTGCAATCATAATACACATGTGTGGGCTTTTCAGTGCAGTTTCGTGGCACTGAATGTGCAAATATATAGGTGCAACATGCACAAACTAGCAACTTGGTCTTCCCTCTCTCAAAACGCATAGGACGGTATCCGCCTTAACTATTCTTCATAAATTTTACTACCACCTTCCTTTCCAGAAAACTTTGTACTGTATACCCGCTCCTCATATCTCCCGTCGCTTAGATAATTCCTGCAAACTATTTTTATCCACCCCCAGGACCAATACCTTTAAATTTTCTCCCCTGCAGCTTTCCGTTACCAATTGGAATAAGCTGCCAGATTCAATAGTAACCATATCGGACACTTCAAAATTTAGAGAAGCACTTGCCACCTTTTACGGCTCGTAACTGACGTTTTTGCTATCTTTTGTTTGTTTTTCTTGTTTGTACCGGTGTACTTAAATCTTAGAAATACTGCCCGCCCCCCTTATGTAAAGCCCCACGTGGGCATTTAAGGGATAAATAAATGAAATAAAATGAAACTTATGTACCAACTTTTTTCTGAAAACGCCCGTTTATAGGTGGGTGCGACTTAATAACCAGAAAGTATGGTAGCTAGAAATTTTCTTCTTGATGTCGTTAGTATGATTGCTGTGCCTTATATCTACAGGCGTTTCACCTGTTTTAGCTTGTAGGCTGTATTTATCGCCAGAGACCGACACAGCTGATGTGAGCATGCAGTCAATGTTTTTCAACGATACAACCCTTCACGCGAGACTGCATTAGTAAAATGCAAAAAAGCTTGCAGACTGCATTAGTAAAATGCAAAAAAGCTTGCATGTCATGTTTGTGCTGACTGTTTGATAGTCTTTGAAACTGCACACTAGTGTGCGGTTTCAAATACTTTTGCTTTCGACATGTTGTCTGTGCTTTGATTTTGTTTAAAGGCTCGTCCACACACTTGCAACCGAATAAGACAGTCTGAGACGAGACCGGTTTTTAGGCCTCTTGCGACGGCTAAGGACCAGCAGGGCATCTGGTCCTACGTTGTTGCAAGAGGCTTGATGACCGCTCTTGTCTCACTCGGCCGAACTTGGTTGCAAGTGTGTGAACGCGCCTTTACTCAGAAGTGCTAAGCACTACTTTGTGTCAAGTTGCACGTTAAACATCTTTGCATCGCTGACCCACTGAATTCTGCATATTTTTAAGAAAGGTATAGAGCACTACTAGAAGATTACTCCCTTCACAGTTGTCTCATTGCTTCATTGTTAACAACTGTTAACATCTGTTTGCTCTACTGATGTCTAGCTCTTGGTTAGCTCACTTGGTAGAGTGCTCCATTGGTCTTGGGGAGGTCCCAAGCAGACTTGTACACGTCAGTGAAAAAAAAAAAAAAAAAAGTAAGGAATTACTTTTACATGTACACAGGGCTAAATTGTAACTAATTATAATTACAATTACCCTTCCATAAAAGTAAGTGACTGTTACCACGAAAAGGAATCCATTACTTTGGTGGTGTTACTTTCTATCTTACTGTCCTAGGGTGAGAGACAAAACACAAAGCGTTAGGGAAGGGTTCATTGTTGCCACCAGTCTTGCTTTTGTGACCTTGAGCAACAGCTGGCTCTCTTAAAGTTTCGACAGTCTTGCATTGCATTCTTCTTGAGAAAAACGGAAGTGCTCTTTGCCCCGGTGGAAGCGCAAAGCTTCGTTGTTACAGCCGGAGTTTGATGCTGTTAAAATTGCAGATATAAAAATTGTAATACAGATAATTAAACCTAGAATAAAATTAATGTATGTGAATATATTATATAAACATATTTAGCTGGCCAATATTGCCAAATGGGGGTATGGGAAAATAGTGAAATGTGGTGAGTACACATAGCAATTAAATTATAGGTTATGTTTTTATGTCAATCTTTCATAAGCTGTCATGCTTTGGTTGAGACGTCGGTGAATAGAAAGACAAAGCTTTTTGGACATATGACCAGCAAAAACATCAGATGATCTCTCAGAAAACAAAATATAATCTTATTAAAATGGAAATGTAGACGCAAGTAGCCGTGCCTAGTGTTTTTTCATGACATTCAAAATGCCTGCAGCACGGTTCGGCCGTACCACAGCTCAGTGTTTTTGAGCTAAATGTCAGGTAAGGCGATGGCAACATTCCCCCCCCCCCCTCTCCCAGCAGTAAAGCAGTAATTCTAATTTTGTGAAATACGAGCTACATACTAAAGGCCCGTTCACACTCTTGCGACTGAGTACGACTGAGAGAGACGAGATCTCTTAAAACTTGTTAAATGTTTTTAGAATGAGGGAACACACTGGGCATTGTGGCGCCATCTCTGCGGTGACCCCGGAACTGCATTTCACAAGAGCGAAGGTTTTGCGGGATTTCATAGGTCAAATGTGCGTAATACCCATAGGCTCATTTATAACATTGACAAAAGTTTCTCGAGCCAAGAAAGAAAGGACAATGCGCGAGAAATAAAAAAAAATATGCCGGACCGCCGAGTTTACACTGCTTCCCAATAGATGGCGCCAGTGTGTTTTCTGGTTTAAGAAGTTTTAAGGAACCCAGGTTTAAGAGGTCGCAAGAGTGTGAACGGGCCTTAAGTGTTTGCTCATACTTCCACATCTGAAAGGCGTAAGCAAGCTCCTTAATTCTGAGGCCGATCATCTAGGAACTAGGGAGCACGATTCTCACACCGCAGTACTATCATCGCAGAAAGTTGCCAAATAATACAGATGGCGTGTCCTGATATTGTGAAAAAACACACAAAGAAACAAATGACACACGAAAAAGGTGACAGGGACATAGGCAACCTGAAGCTTTTAGATGTAGAAGATTAGCTGAAAAGCAGCTCAAAATCAGATGAACATTAGTATGTTGCGAAGATGATAGGTGTTCTAACATCTTTTGAGCAGCATGCCAGTTAGTAATGTCACATTGTTTTCAGTAGATTTCTGTATTGAACTTTTATTCAGCAGAAAACGGAGTGTCCCCTCCTGTTGCGACACTATGCAAACTGTCGTAGTCACTATAACCAAAGAGGGCATTGTTTAATTGTGTTGTGTCCTCTCCGCGTCGTCGAAAGCAAAGTGATGGGTCAAAAAGAGACGGGCGCGCACAGATCCGCCACCCCAACTCACGTGCACTCCAAGTTTTTTTTTTATTTTTTTTTTTTTGGTTGGAAGAAGCATTTTGGCTTTGGGAATTTGTGTAATATTGTTTGTACCGGGAGTTTGGTTCTTTGTATCAGTGTGCTTCCCCCTTTCGCTGTGGCCGCAAACCACCAATTCACGAAAAAATAAAAGAATTAGAATTAAGGGTTTAGGTGACGTGAAGAAAGGTTTTCAGTATCTGAAGAATATCGGGACGTGCGTTTTGTATGTGCAGGTGACTGTGTAATTCCAAAAAAAGCTTACCCTTTCAAAAAAAAAAAAAAAAAATTTAGAAGGAATAGTTTTTTTGCTGGTGGTGTTTTTTATATTTATGTTTTTTTTCCTTGTGAATGAAAACGAAAATGTAACAGATTACATTAATTTCCCTTTGTAAAAAATAAGGAAATTACTTTACAATTACTTTGTAAAATATGTAATTATTCCCTTACAAAATTACTGATAAATATAAGGGATTACAAGTAATTTCATTACTTGCAATGCATTACATACAGGCCTGGTTTCAAGATCGATTCCTGATCCAGGCGAATTTTTTCAGCACCTACCGGTTGCCTAGAAGGCATCAGTTGCAATTCATTTCAGGTGGAAATTAATTTATTCTCGCGTAAATCTTTTCTGTCTTGGGGACTTCCCCTTATTCATTATACCTGATGCTTCATTCGTTCTTTGACCTTTTTCTTAAATTGCAATGTTCATTGTATGCCGGTAATCAAACAGCAGGTGTTTGTTATGAGATTCAAATAATGAAAAAATAGTCATGTAGCTTTTTAATTATCCATTTATAAAATTAAATTATAAATGATTTGTATTCACCTCTAATATTCTTTGTCATGAAACAAGCAGAAAGACAAAGCCAACATTAACAAGAGTACGGCGACCTTTGTCGCCGTACTCTGCTCAGTCGGCCAACAATGGAGTGACAGAGGACGGAGTCACGGAGGAGTCATTACCTTTCCTGACCAGCCCCTCGCAAAAGAGGTCAGCAAAGCGATTACCCTTGGCACGGAGTAAGAGCGATGATGCCTCCCTTTCCGTCTTTCCCTTTCTCTTTTGGCGTTACGGAAGCACGCACAGCCTGGATAAATATCTCTGGTCCGGAGTCATTCAACCTTGGAAATGATTTTTTTCTTTCCATTTTGCTTGTTCTTTTTTAATTTTTGTTTGTTTGTTTGTCCATTTGTCTTTTGGGAAACTTGAAAATGTTTCCCTTGCGTAAGCCACCCGTGCGGACCATTGTGTTTTAAGAAAGGCTATAGTTGTGAAGGCTATCGTTGTGTCTTTTTTCCATTTACCGTATTTTCCGGGCTATAGTCTGCGGACTATACATGTTTAAAAGTTGAAATTTCTGGCTGTGCGGACTATCTACGCGTGCAGACTATACAGGAATTATGTTTTTCAATATCGTTGATTATGACGAGACGGGACGGATTTTGTGAATAAAAGAGTATGTTATTGATAATTTATGTATATTATAGGCTTTTTTTGTGAGCTAAGAAAACATACATATGTCAAGGTGTGCCGCATATGAGAAGAATTTCGTGTCTACTAAGCACCAGGTGTGGACTATGCACTGGGTGCGGACTGTGCAGCGGGTGCAGACTATCTAAGCAAAAACTTTCATTTTTGACCCCAAATTTGCCTCTGCGGACTATACACACCGGGTGCGGACTGTAGTCCGGAAAATATGGTATTTTTTCTTTTGTAAATAGTCTCACTAAAAAAAAAGATATGAAACTATAAATTAAAAAAAAAGGTGTGCAGGCCCACAGCTAGTCTGGACCTATTATTCACATGAAAAACGAGGTATTTACTTCAGAATACACACTTAAAGGGAGAGGTTATGCTTCCTTACCCTTTTGTCGATGCGTGTACAAGACTGCATTTACTACATATGACGAGTTTTGTGACCAGCAAGATTTAGAAAACTATATCTCAGGTCCCATTATTTCACTTTTCTTCCGAAGGATTTTGAACTTATTGCGAGGATGACTTGGTCATGATTCCCGAAACAAACATGATGGATCCCCTGTTCTAATAAAGTTTGTAATGCTGTGGGGAGAGAATTTGTCTGGGGCAGATTTAAGAAGCACGACTTGACTTACTGAACTGCTGCGACAAAAGAAGACTAGATTTTGCCCCCCCCCTCTGCCAAAAAGAAAAAGAAAAGTGCCTGTGAGGCACATATGTTTTCCATCCTTCCCAGCAAAACTTATTTCTTCGTTCAGAACGAACTGTCGCACGAGCACTTAAAACAAATGAAGAAGGGATTATTGCTCGGTGATGGATGATCCACCTCGTCAAGCTTGCAAGAGGTAGAATGCAATGGGGATATAAATCGCGAGGAGCTAACGAAGGAAAATGAAAACCCCTGTGACCAATCATAGCCATTTAGAAACTGACAAAGGGTATGGTTGACAAAGGGGGTAGCCAAAGAAGAGCGTTATCAGCAGGGAGCCCGATTGGTGAAGAGTATAATCAACAATGCTTAGGCTGACGTCCAACTCTTGTGCACATAGAATACGTTCAGAGGAGTCACGGCGTTGCACAAGAGCAGGATGTGACGTGTCACGCACTCGCACGACGTGACACCAATAAAACTTGCCTGCCAAACTTGATGGAGAGAAGAACGCACGCTCTGTTTGTCATATTACATGTGTTGGTAACATTGCATCTATCCGCAACGTTACATTCATTCGCAACGTTACATCTATCCGCGACGTCAAATGCATATTTTTCCAGCATCAACCCCCGAGTGAAATAATGTTCCGCGTCAAAAAAGAGTGTGACCGACAGAAGTGCGTGACGAGCGTGCGGTGCCGTGTGTGGCGTGCAGGGTGCGCGTCTGGGACCTGAGCATCCTGGTGCCCAACGTGTTCTTCCTCCTGTTCATGGTCCTGCGCTTCAACCGGGCTCGGCTCAAGCTCAGGGCCACCAGCAGCCCCACCTTCTCCACCTTTTACGTCCTGGTGAGTCCGGCGTGCGCTTTGGCCGTCTTGTCACGTGCGCGACGAAAAGGAGCCCTCCTCGCGACACCATGGCCGTCCATCCGCTCGGGCATCTCTGGGACTGCTGGACGTTTCCCTTCTTTAAAAAAAAACACTGAACCTAGGAGGAAATGTTTTTTTGTTTTTTTCGTTTCCTACCCGGTTAGGACGGGCGTGTCTCAAAATAAATGTTTGTCGGGAAAGAAAAAATTAGTTTGCCCAATATTTATGTTACAAGACAAATTTTTTGATAGGCCGGTGAGACCAAAACTGTACCCCTGTGGGATGATGATGATAACATTTGTACCCAACTTGTGTGTGCTCCGAGAACCAGCAAACTTCGAGTGCACACTAGTTGGGTGAAAATGCTGTCATCATCATCCCACAGGGGTACACTTCTGACCAACTAGACCAGAGGCTCATTTCACTGGTCTAGTTGGTCAGAAGTGTCCCTGTGCTTCCTGATAGATGGCGCCACCGTGTGCTGTCGTAAGCAGTTCCGAGCGAGTACAGCGCACTCAAACACACTCAGATGCGAATATGTGAAACAGCCTTTGACTGTGCTGTCAGCTCTTGAGGCCGGGACGCTCCTCCTCTTGGGTTAAACATGTCCTTGACTGTCCTTTTGCGTTAGCCCTTAAGCTGACGGGGCGGTGAAGGCTGCAAGTAGGAGCAAGCCCGCGCCCCTGGCTTTGAGACGCACCTTTCTAGTGCGAGCTCTCGTTCCACGCAACCGTGCTTCGGAGTTGCAGCCCCGTGCTGTAGCCTTCGCTGCCCCGTAAGCTTGAGGATGAACAGAACATGGGCTACCCCTTTACACTTTGCCACTGTGCTGCCAACTCCTGAGAGGTTAATGTCTCTGACCCAAGTCTAAAGATGTCCCAAATACCTTTGGGCCACCCTTTTACACTTTATCAGTGCCGCCAGCTTTCAACACTCTTAATTTCTTTGCTTCAAGCCCATACATCTCCCTAGATGTCCCTAGGTTGCTCTTTCATCCTTTCTATCAGTACAGCCAGCACCCAAAAGACTAGCATTCCTGCTCGGATCCCAGGAATGTTCCTAGACATGCCTAGGTTGCTGTCTTATATAAAAATAGTTTGGAGTTACATATATGTGCATAAAGTGTATCTGGAGGAAACGGGTATTGGTATTGATATTTGTTTTACCCTTGGACGCTATCGAACCATCCCAACCATTCGGTGCTGAGAGCGTGCTTGTAATGTCGCGCATCGCTGTGCCCAATCGGAAGGTCACGTGATACAATCTTGTTCGATTGACTGACAGCCCGTAGCATTGGCTGTAACTCATTTTAGGGTGAAATGGAGTGTAGAACAGGCAGTGCTCTTCCAAGCCTGGCTTTGTATCTGGCATTCTGACTTATTTCAGGTGTCAGTGAATGCAGTCATCAGCGTCATCCGATGCGTGGTGTCTATGACGGTGAACGCTGCTGCGCCTGTAGGTGGAGTCGCCGACAAGGTAGGTGCCATCTCTCTTAGGAAATAAAAAAACTGATGTTTTCCTCCGACTTGTTACACAAATATATTTGGAAGAAATGCATAACATTTTAGACGCTTATAAGCTTGCGAGTGTTCGGAACTTTTTTTAGTATTGATAGTTTCTTCAGGGCTGGTGTATGCTCGTAGTACAGATATGTGTTTCTCATTTAAGGGGAAAATGCATCTTTTATTCTAAAGTGCTTCTTTTTTTATTTCCATGAGTTTGTTTGAGCTTAGTGAATACCATGGGCAGTGGACGTCCTTGATATTTTTTTATAGCTGCATTTGATGTGGATGAACCCAAGGGCAAGACATGTTTTTCTCAATACATTTATTTGGCGCGTTTGTGAGAAACGTTTTGTTAGTTTTCCGCCCAATGAGAGGTGGCTACTCGCACCACAGCGACAAGTAACAGAGACGCAGCTCACATGCTCGGTGCTTGGAATGTGCATGTATTTTTTTCGGCGTGGAAGTTTGACTTGACTTTTCTCTTGTGTGACACATTGTTTCTTTTCCGACATCCTCGTGCCGTGTCCCCCTTTTCTGCTCAGGTCTTGTGGGTGGCTGTGAGGTTTTTTCTGCTCTCCACTGAGATGAGTGTGCTCATCTTTGGGCTTGCCTTTGGTGAGTACCTAATGCGGGGAGAATAGTGGATTGGTGTAGTGCCCATCTGGTTGAAGAAGGTACCAGCATTTACCAAAGAAACAAGCTCTGTAGGTGGAAACTTGTTTGAGTAAGGCACAGGTGCAGATTGAAAGTTTAGTCCGAGACTGGAGCATGGGGCAGAACAGGCAACACACTGCACGGTTAAAGTGTCTAGACTGAGCTTGTTCTTCCAGATACTGCTGGGAAAGTGATTCTTTGCTGAGCTATTTTCTTACACTGGCTTTTCGAGAGGGGAACTATGAAAAGCAGTGCTCCTGTAAACCGAATTGGGACTGCGGTACCACTTTCATGTTTACAGTTAGGGCTGTTTTAACTTCCTCGTGATCTGTTTGTTTGGGAGAGGTTCCCGACATCCGAGTTACAGGTTTGTTGCGAAGCTTGCTGATATGCAGTTTCACACACGTGAAAGTTACACTTAGGTGGATTTGTTATGTTTTCATGAATTTATGTCAGGCGATGCACTCAGCGGTTCATTGTCATGGTTATGATCCTGGTGGTGATAATGTTAAACCAATCAGTGTATGCTGCGGCAGGCAACTGGCTCACTCGTCCTGACAGTTGAGGCCACTGCACACTGATATGCTACAGTCTAAGCTCGTTATAACAGACCTTTATTTTGGCCAAGATTTTGGTCTGTTGTAGGAGTATGTTGTATGCAGATATGCAGTTGAGGCAATGGTGCATAGAGGAAAACCAACTGAACCTCAGAAATCAATATGTTATATCCAAATATCTGTTGTAACCAGGTCTGTTATAATGAGCTTAGACTGTATCTTCATTACGTCATGTCAACAACCTCATATGTACATATTAGCAAGCCTTATCTTCCGCACATTTCACCCGTGCTAGAGTTGCGGATTATTCTGTGCCACAATAAATTTTGCGAGACCGAACATGTGACTCTGTCGTCTGGTTAGGTTTCGAGATTTTTTCATTAAACGACTTGTGGTTTTCTGGAGGGACAAGGGGCTACACGACTCGTTGAAGTGTGCATTGAGCTCTAGAAGCATCTAGGCTCTGTCTAATCTGGCTATACTTTGACAGCACTGTTCAGGTAGACATGTACATCTATAGTCACTGACAAGTTAAGATTGAAGTACTATGGAAGGCAATGAGCTGGGAGCAGAGCTTTTACTGCATTCTTAGTTTGTCGCCGACAAGAGTTCCGGAACAGCTTGACTTGCTCAGATTTGACAATGTCTACCAAGACACTCAAATTTGACCCAGTTAATGTGTCCCATCGTGTATTCATTCCTTCATTGAAGTAAATGCTTCAACAATGTTTAAAAGGTTTTTTTTTAGAAGACACGAAGATGAAGTTGATTGCATTATACATATTAGGAATGCTTCGGTGTTCTTTCCAATTGTGTCGCCTTCCGTAAAAGTTTAGGTGCAGCCTACCGCAGCATTGATTTGGCCAGATTTTGATGCTGTTTTGATCCGATTGGTTTACTCTGCAGGTCATTTGGACAGTCGGACAAGCATACAGAGGGTTCTGACGATGACCTCGCTCGTTGCATTCCTGTACTCCGGCACCCAGGCAAGTCTGCCCTCCTGTTGAATCCAGTGCCCGCGTAGCCACGGCATGGTTGGACAAACTTTTCGGTTGCCTGTTGGTTCATTCGTTCATTTATCTGTTTCCCGAAGCTTGTCGGTCGGCTTTATGCAAAGTGTCAAAGTACTTGTCTAGATAATCTGCAGTTTTTAGGAGACTAAACACACGGTACCCCACGTGGACATGCTCGGAGATTTGCCCACGGTTCCTCGCAGACGAAAGCGCCGGACCGTCTCATTTCTCGCCGGTTTCCGCTCTCTGCAGGGGGTGCTGGAGTTTGTGATGCCGGACAGGAAGTTCTTTGTGCCAGACAAGAACTTTGAGCTGTTCGGCCACGGGGGGATGCTCTTCTGGTTCGTCAGCTCGGTGGTCTTTGCAGCGGTGGGTGTTCCTGTTGTAGCACAGTGTCCGTAACGCGTCTCCGATTGGAGTGTTTGCTGCATCCTTAAAAGTGGTTCCTCGATTTCCACCCGACGTGTGCAGCACCCGACGGTGTCGGATGCTGCAGAGGGCCGTTTTGTTGTAGGTCCCTCTCCCGCTAGACAGTTTGCGGAACCGTTCCCGAAAGCCAGAACCACAGCAACGCTTTCGCTAGCTCTTTTTTTTTTGGGCAGAAGTTCAACAACCAATTGTCGGAATCATCCTGACACACCGGCTTCTGTGACGACATTTGTTTTCTCTTCGGTACCACTTTCGATGCGTCGGTCAAGTGGGACGGTGGACGCGACGGTCGATGACGCATTTCGGGCACCGTACGTTTAACCTCGTCTTCGGTCGATCGAAGCTGAGTCAACTTAATTAATGCAGGTGTACCTGGCGGTTTTCTCCCTCCCGTGGACGAGGCTGCGGGACAGGCTAGCCCTGCCGTGTGAGTGGACGCCTTCTTCTTAGCTACGTTCTTGCTAAGCATGACGGGTGACGTTTTCTGCAGGGGCGCGCAAGTGGCAATTCGCATCGAGCGGCGCTGTGTCGTTCGGTATTCGTCGTGGTATGACGGAAAGTCAAGACGTACTTACTAGCTCTGTAGTGATGGGGCCGGGAATGTCGCTGCAGTATTTGATTCGACGAACTGCTCGCATGCCCCCTAATTTTTGGCTCTCTTTCCCCGTCGTTGCATAATGCCTTCGGGGCAGCCGTCGGTTCATGCGACAGTGGTTGATGTTGCTCTGCCGTTTCATGGCATAAGGCTTTACGTGGACCGTCGGCGACGGACATGGTCGATGTACGACTGTTTTTATTCTTCTGTTTGTTCTCCAGCTGTTTCAGTCCTCTGGCTTGTCTGTTTTGACAAGCCGGAAGACAAAGTGGTGGCGAGCAACACTGATATCGGGTGTGATTGTGTAGCCCCTGTGGCCTAGTGGGCCTAAAGAAAGCTTTTACGCGAAGGTAGAAAATCGAAAAACTGCTTTTGGGTACAAAAATTTGAATATATAGGCGACTATTTCTTACCTCCTTTCCTTCGAAAGCTTTTCGGCTGTTCACTGTGATGCATGCAGAGTGCCCAAGTACGTCAGCCGAACCCAGCTCACGCATTGGACACAAGCACGGCGTCACTTGGACGTATCTGCTCTTCAACAACCAGTCTGTTGACGACTCTCATTAATTCATACTCCAGGAAGCCACAAGTTATGTTTGAATTATCGGAAGTGTGAATTTTCAGAAATTCGTCTAAATATGATGCAAGATAAGATTATGATTTGCTATAGGGATGGCTACACATGCAAAGAAGATATTTGATGATTTCCTCTACACAGGCCTACTGGCTATAAGCGGGTATGCCACACATGAAACATTTGTGAAATGTATGAGATAGATTTTTTTCATTCCTCAAAAATGTTATCTGTCGTGTACCATTTAGGCAGTATGTGACACCTCAAAGCAAAATTATGTTTGTTCATCGAGCAAACAAGTTCTCTGTTGTGGACTTTTAAGCAGGGGACACGTGAGCAATAAAAACGGGGACCGTGTGGAAGTTTTCATAGCAACTTGCACGGCTGCTGCGACGGTGAGTGGACGTATGCCATGCCGTCATGTCAACATCCGTGCAAGTTGCCATGAAAACTGCCGTGTAGCGCCCGTTTTCATCATTATGTGTTCTCTACCTTAGCCCTGTTGAGCTTGCTTCTTGCCGTGCTCTGCGACAAAGCAGCACTGGCGAAGGCGAGCTCCATCGGTGTGGCTTCTCTGCAATGCACCGGTGCTAAGAGAAAGTGCACTCAATGAAGCCACGAGGACAGAAAGTATTGATTACACAAAAATGCCGTTCAAATTAAGCAGAACACCGTTTAAATTAAGCAGCTTATGAACACATGAAAAACGTAGCGGGACAACCCAAATTTTAAAATTTGTTTTGAATTCATCCGAAGTGCTAAATATCAGTTTGAAATATCGAGAGCCTACTGCATTTGGATTCGCGTTCGTGGCCAATAAGTGCCGTGACGGCACTTATGACTTGTAAATAAAAAGTTCCATGGCATGCTTAAAGGGGCACTGACACATCAGAATCATATTTTTTTTTTATTATCCGAAACGATCGAAAACGATGCCGGGACATTACCCTCGAAATTTGAAACTTGGGAATTCAGTATTTATTTAAAAAAACAATTTCCAAATGCCCAATTTGAAGTTCCCGCGCGATCCGCGCCAGTGCAGTGAGTCAAATTTTGCGGTCTCCGGCGACTCGACTTTCTTTCCGACCTCCGCTCCACCGCGCCGTTGCCACGACGACCCGAAGCGAGGGGGAGGAGGTGAGGAAGCAGGATAGAAGGCTGCTAGCGCGGGAAAAACCAGTTGCTCCCCGACTGGCCGATAAGCCTCTGCTCGAGCGCCGCCAAGTTTTCAGAAGGAGGATACAAATCCAGGAAGCGACATCACACCGAAATCTGATTTTCGGTATTTCAAAAAGAGGGGCCGTAGTGCGTTCGCAATTGCGTTAAAAAACATGTTTTACGATTGCCGTTATTAAATGTTATAGAAATGTCACCTACAAAGCTTCTAAATTTCCTGATTTTTGACGTCATCGATCAAAAGAAGCGAGGAGGTGAGCGCGGGAAATATAAACGCCAAAAATAAAAAGGCGCGTGCGCGCGCAAGAAAAATTTTTTTTGCTATGCATTTTTTTTTGCTTGTCTATGACTATAATCTGCATCGTTTTAGACAATAAAAAAATATATGATTTTGATGTGTCAGTGCCCCTTTAAAAAGCACGGTGGAAGCTCGGAGTCATCTCATCCGGTGAAATGCTGCGTCACGAACGCGTGATCTTTTGTTTCGCTTTTGAGTCGAGGAGGAAAGCTAAGGAGAAAGAAGTTGAAAAACCATTTCACGGTCCCTTTAACTGAGACTCTCCCCGCCCCGTGTGCAGCCAAGCGGAGCTTTTACTGGTATGCTCTGTTCCTGGCTTTGCTCAACCTGGCCCAGGCCTCTGGGTCCGGCCTCTACTACTACGACGTCAACGAGGGCGTCTGGTGAGCTGCCTTTTCTCCCTCTGTCCCATCACACTCTTTATCGTTGCACCTGAGGGCTGGTTGACACATTTGCGTTTACACTTTGGCGCTTACGGCAAGTAACATACTGGCCATTGGCGCTGAACTCTCTTATGAGCGTGTAACTAGGCCAAAGATTTTGCAGAATCTGTGGGATACGATCTATGCACTATTTCTTAGAAATAGTCGCTTATAACATTGTCAGAATTATTTCGAGCAGATGGCGAAAGTATGGTGCACGAGTGCAGATCGGAAGTGTTCTAGGTCTACCCGATAAGGGGGCAGCGTTTTTGCTGTCTCGTTGTAAGTGGTCACCAACGGTTGCAATGTGTTCGAGCTCACTCAAACTCAGATTTGTGAGGGGTTGCACTACATGCGGCAAACTGCGCCTTGGGAGCAGCCTGCATTGACAGTAATGGCGCGTGCTCCAAACTCGGCCAGGAAAGATTGGCACCTGCACATAGCCGCCTCGAATTTTCGTCGGGGACGTATTTTAGCGGTGAATTTTACCTTGGGAAATTTTAAGGCATGGTTCCCTTTCTGTAAAAAGTTATACCTGCTGCACCTATCAGGAGATGGCACCAGGAGCATGACCCCTCGGTTAACTAGGTTTCCTGCATCGGCATCTACCATTGAGTATGTCAAAGGTATGCCCAACGCTCGTAAATTTCGTAAACTTTGACAAGTCTCGCTGGTACTTTTTAGACTTTCTCGAAACTTTCCTGACATTTCTTAAGCTTTCACAAGTCTCACAGGTACTATTTCTTAAACATTCACTAGTCTCTTTGATATTTCTCAAAATTCACAAGTCTCTTTGATGTTTCTCAAAATTCACAAGTTTCTGTGATCTTTATGAAGTTTTCACAAGTCTGGTATTTCTCTAACTTTCACAAATCTCTGGTTTTTCTAAAAGTCTCCTTGATAATTCACTTTCATGCCTCTGGTACTTCTGAAACTTTCATAAGCCTCTCATATTTTTTAAACTTGTACAAGCCATAAGACTGGTACTTCTCATAAGATTGGTATTTCTGAAACTTGCACAAGTTTCTCTGGTATTTGTGAAATTTTCACTAGTCTCCCTGATATTACTTAAACTTTCATGTGGCTCTGATATTTCTTAGATTTTTATAAGCCTCTTGTATTTTTAAAACTTTTACAAATCTGTGGTATTTCTGAAGCTTTCACAAGACCTCTGCTATTCTTCAGACTTTCCCAAATCTCTGGTATTTCTGAAACTTGCACAAGTTTCCCAGATATTTCTGAAACTTTCACAATTTTCTCAAATATTTCTTAAGCTCGCAAGTCTCATAGGTGTTTCTTAAACTTTCACAAGTTTGGTATTTTTGAAACTCACAAGTCTCCCTGATATTTATTAAACTTTCACTGGTCTCTCTGGAATTCCTGAAACTTCCAGAAGTCTGTGGCATTTCTGAAACTTTCAGAAGTCTCTCTGGTATTTGTTAAATTTTCACTAGTCTCCGTGGTATCTTAAACTTTCATAAGCTTCTCTCGTATTTCATAAGCATCTCTCTTAGGACGACCAACGCCTATCATATTGCAAGGCAAGTCTGTCATACTTCTGAAGCTTTCGCAAGGCCTCCGCTATTCCTCAGACTTTCACAACTCTGATATTTCTGAAACTTTCACAAGTCTCGCTGGTACTTCTGAAACTTTCCCAAGTTTCTCTAACATTTCTTAAATTTCCCCAAGTCTGTCTGGTACAGGGGTTTGCACAGGAATTGAAATTAGGGGGGTGTCTAAGTTCTACATTTTTAAGGGGGGTGTTGGGGGGGGAAGGGGGAGGGGGGAGGTCATTGTGAATAGAGGAGTCATTGCGAACTAGGGGGGTGCACTCAGAAAAACAATGGGGGTGTGTAGGGAAATCACTGCTCGGGTATTTCTTAAATTTTCAGGACGTCTTTACTCGGTTAATAAATATGGTGGGTCCTCAAATGGAGCAGGGTACAAATTGTAGCAGTTGTTTTGACACTCGCAATGTCCTAGAACATGTGCTGCAGTGGTGCATGTTCCAGGACAGTGTATCTGTCGCAGTCATGATGCACCAATCAAACATGCTTTTTTCTTTCACGTGCCATTGCAGCGTGGTGGATGTGACCAGCTACATTTACTTCACCATCTTCACGCCCCTTGTCTACAAAACATTCCTTGCCGACTTTTTCAGGTATGTGGCTGCATTGGTTGTGAGAAAACTATCTAATCTTTTTTTTTTTATTTAAGAGTGTCATAGCATCTTAAGAAAAGACCCTGGTCTTAAAAAGAATGAAAAAAAAAAAAAAAAAAAATTTATTATTACTTTTTTTTATTTTTAAATAACAAACAGCATATTTTGTTAGTACTACACTCAGGAATTGCACATGTATGTAGTTACATCAATTCAAAGTTTCATATCCAGAATGTTTGTGAGCATGTTTTGATAAGCTATTCCTGTTCACAAATGTATGATGGTCAGTAGTAAGCTTATGCTTGGAGTGGGTTCGTGCAAACCTCTCACGACTTGCTTTTGTTTGCATCTTCAATAAAAACAGGGTCTCTTACCATGCTCAAATGCATTTAATGTTGGCATTCTTTTCCTTTGTATCATAACTAGAATCCGTCGAAGAAAAATTAATGTGTTTGGTCCCCCTCTTTTCGAACGGGCTTTCAATAAGTGGTATTTCTGACTAGGGGAACAGTTTTGACTAGCTTCTTGGTGCTTCTTTTAAGGGAGGCTGTTGTGCTGACAAAAAAGAAGGGTACTGTCACGACAAACTCTTTCTGCATCCGCAATCTCTACAATATCTCTCAATATGTAAGCTAGTCCGAAGTGAACCTTAACTTTGCATTCCATTACTAGATCGGACCACGGCTTTCTCAAAAACTGGCAGAGGCATCAAAGAGGCACAAAGGACTGTTTCAGCTCTTGTTGCACGCGCCAGTACACATACAGCAAAAGCTCGACAATTCAAAGTACGAGGGAGGGGATGCTAAAAAATTGAGAATTAAACGAAGTCCGCACTAAGGAAAGTCGAAGAAAAATGACAGAATTCCGCGTCCGAAGGAACGGGGAATGCCAAAAACCGACAAATTTATTTATGAGAAGAATCAGTCATCCCCTTCCGCTTGTAGTCTCGGAAGGCGACTTGCATCGGCCTGCGTTTAAGTGCGCAAATGTAGCAGAAGGTGCCTTCACTTTCTTCGTAACCGAAGAAGACGCGCGCAACATCAAGCTACTCTGCTTGGCCGGGCTGTTGTTTCCTTGTCGTTCTCATCTGTTGGGACACCACACACCAGCGCACTGCTGTCCGTGTCGACGTAATTGGTGAAACTGGTGTCTCGCAGCACCCCGAGCACGTTCGCAGAAATGACCGCGTGCCGTCCGGGGTCGCCCATCACCTCCACGCTTGAAACGTCGAAGCCACGGTGGCAAAAACATTTGGCGATTTTTGCTGCCATGACTCAATCCCAGGCGCACATTAGCATGTGAATTGCTAGGAGGAGCGTCGTGAAGTAGTTGTTCCGATTTTTCGTGATTGAAACCAGCCTTTTGAGCGTGCGACGCCCTTAGGGCGACTTCTTATTCTTTACGACACCCCGGTTCGCCAAATACAGAACCGCAGTCATGTTTGGTGGAAGGAGAGCTAATTTAATGATCCTGGGCTCGATGCCAACCTTGAGAGCTGAGCAGTTGTCCACAATGAGTGGGGCTCTTTGATCGCTCACTTTAAACTTTTTGTCCAACTTCCTGTCCCACCGCTCAAATATCGCTCCGGTCATCCACGATTTCCATTAGCTGCGTAGTCGGTCGGCAAAGGATTGATGTTCTTAGGGCGTCAAGGCTTCGGTGACTTTCCTATAACGAAGAGGGGGAGCTTCTCCGTCGCTGTCGTGTTTTTTGCGACCGTGACGGCGACGCGCTCTTAGCTTCGCTTGCCGCCTGCGCAGTTGTCCCCCTTGTATGTGACGTTTTTGTCGGGCAGAAGCTCAAAAAACGAAACGGTTTCGTCGGCATTAGAGATGTCACACGGCTAGTAGCTATCCAGGTAGTCCTGCAGGGTTCCTGTTCTCCACATCAGGCACGTTTCTACGATCACCTCTTTACTTCCGCCAGACCCCGTACAAAAAGACAAGATTGTGCCTTTCGTGGAAGCGACAAAGCCGTAATTGTTTGGACGTATGGCGAACTCGCTCAATGGGAGATCCTGGCTTCTCATGTCTTTAGCCCATGTGATGAACGCTCAATCCAAGTCTGGGTGCTCGGCAGATCGAAGTCTCTTCCTCTCAGAAGCAACAGCTTCGGCTTCGTAGGTGTCTTCAGTTGTCTTCTCGTTTTGAACGTACGTCGACAACATGCTCTCAGCGATCTCGTACTTCTTTGCTATCTCAAACTTGCTCGCCTTCCTGGTATTGAGTTTGCACAGAATTCCTACTTTTTCCTTCAATGTTTTGGCAACGCGGCACTTTCCTCGAACCGAGGACGTTGCAAAGCCGACGGTAGTGCAGCGGCATGGCTCGCAGTCGGATCTCGATGCGGCTCGGGCAACTACGCTCGGGCTCTCTATCTCTATCTATGTCTCCCTATCAGAGACTCAAAGAACAGAGAAAACAATACACGGAGACGACAAAGAAAAATGTGATGATAGAGAGCCTATAATCAGTGACAGTTCAAGAATGAAGTGGAAGCTCCTCCCCCTCTTTTCACTTCAGCAGAGCGAACGCTGGAGAAGAGGTGACCTTCTCTCCAACGTTCGCTTCGCTGAAGTGGAAAGGGGTGGGAGGAGCTTCCACTTTGTTCTTGACCTGTCACCGACTATAGATATAAGAGAGGGTCCATCTTGTACCAATGGGAGCGTTTGCAATTTAATGGCGGATACCTCCTGCGTGATCAGTCGTAAGGGTGCACGTGCTGCATCGTCGTGTGCCGAGGAGTAAAGCAGGCGGAAAAGCGGAGACGCTTTCAGATGACCAGCGCAAATGTCGCCCCATCGCAGCTTGTATTGCAAATGCGGCCCATAAACCACGTGACCCCGATCGAACAGTTGGCAACTCTATAAGGCAGGATCTCTATGAGGCTAGGTGGCGCAAGCTGGTGTTCGTTACAAAGGATATAGCCATTAACATCCATTCATCCATCCATCCATCCATCTATCCATACGCGAGTCGCGACGGCAACGCCGCCTGTGACTCGGTTGGGAAAGCTGCCACCAGCATTTAACGAACCCCACGCACGGCGGCGCCGTGGTACAGAGTACAGTTAGAGTTATAGGTAGCAAAACTATCTCTCGAGCAAATTTCCAAAAAAAAAATTGTATTAATGAGGTTTGAGTTAACGAGCTTTGACCGTAGCGGTGCAACAAGGAGGTACTTTTTGCTGTGCCACACTATCGTGGTTGTTTGGAGTATGGTGCCTCAATTCCTTTTGTTTTGGGTGGTGACGTTCTCTGTAGCATCCGATGCCAACAGCATGCGCTCCCTGGGGAACTGCAGAGAAATAGCCGGAAACAAAAAATGACGCTAAAGCACAGTCAATACCAGGGGTCCGTGCTGGGTGATGCTGTTTCATGTGTTGCGGAACAAAAGAAATATAATATGTTCAAAAGGAAATGGTCACATGTTACCTTTCTAATTAAAATGCACATGAAGGCACCCTAGTTTGGAGGCCAGTGGCGAGCAGTCGGTCTCATTCAGCTTGTCTTTGCCGCCTCCCCTTGCACGCACCCGTGGTGGACATCTGGGAAAACAGCATCTCGCAGCCGAGCATCCTGTTCTCGTACAAGGCGCAGACGGACGAACCGATCGAGGACGATAACGTGAGCCTTCCTCACCAGCTGTCCTGCTCCTCCCTCAAGACGGACTCAGACTACATCTACCAGGTATGCATTCTAAATTTTAAATTTGAATGCAGAATGTGTTTTATCAGCCGACTTTCCAGAGTTCTGTAACGTTTGGCTGTAACAGGCGGCTGTAACGAAAAGCCGACACCGAAAAGCGTTACGCCTGTAGGGGACCATGTGAAAAGTCCAGTCCCCTGGCAGGATTTGAACTCACCATTGTGAGTCGAATGCTTTGCCGACAGAGCAGTCCAGGGGCGATGGTCGGAGCAGGCAAAAGTGAACTCATTCACAAGGCGCGTGAAGGCGCGGTCGCGCGCTTCGCGGCCTTTTCCGTTGTGCTAGGCCATCTCACGGCATGTCAGAAATGGCAGCCGATCGTCGGTGGGCAGTGTCATTTAGACACCCTTCTCTGCTTCCCTGGTAGATCTGCCGCTCTTTCTGTGCTTACACCAGTCTTTGTCGGCGTAATCAAGCTTGTATGATTTTCTTCTTTTTTTTTTTTTTTTTCGTTACAAATTGGCTTTTCTAGGCAACTGTTTTGCTGGTTTTACCCTGGCCTTTTATTTTCATTTGGATAAAGTCTGCAGTGCTAATGCGGGAGCAGACCGAGGCACTTCGTTTTCCTTCCCTTTTTCCACCTGGCCTCAATTATTTGTATCTACCATGTATAGAGTAGGCCCCTGCTTTTTTTCTCTTTTTTTTTAAGCAGAATGCCTTTTTTTAGGTTGGTTTCAAAGTCTAGAGCTTCACGAAAAGTTGTTGCAAAAACATGATAAGATGGGGTCTTGCAGTCCCGTGACTTTGTGACATGACTTGAGGTAATGCGTCGTCACGGTGTCACATTGTGGTGTCATGTCATGTCACTTGATGTGACCTCAAGCAACACTTCAATGGGACAATGTGATGTCGCATGACCTGGCATCACAGGACCACCATCATCGTGATGACGTTGTCTGATGCACTACGCTCAAGTGGTTGGTGCCACAGGTCACATGACAAAAATAACAATCCCCAGTGTGCATTCTACAGAATTCTGACTTTATGCTTATTGAAACGGGCAGCAAGTCCCGGTGGCAAAATTCCTTTAGCAAAAGCGGGCTGTATTAAGCTGTTCAAAAAAGTTTTTCTTTTGCGACCCAAGTCTTTGATGAGACTTAGTGACTTCCTGCATCCGGAAACAGACTTTGCATCTCCTTTCATCAATCAAACAAAAAAGTGACGCAATGATTCTGCTTTATTGAGGCACGTCCTAATCGTTGAATCGCCCACGTTGATCAGACACGTCACAATTATTATTAAAATTGCCGCGAGATTTAATTTTTTTGTTTGTTTGTGTTTTATAGGAGGGAGATGTACTGAAAGGGGAAAAGGTATTCTTGGGGGGCAAAGGTGTCTATGGGAAGTTTCTTTTTCCCTGCACTCCTGCACCACATCTTTTCGTAGCATGCTCTCGTCCTATTGAAGTGCCTCAAAAAGTTGACTTTAATTACTGTACTGGCTCAAAAATACGGCAACATTTTTTATGAATGTTTTTTGCCACACAACGCGCGAAGAACCGATCATTGCGATTCACGAAAGGAGACCAGTGAACAACAAAGCACAGATTACGTTTGAACCCAAAAACGCAACTTGTATTCAAAGTCTTGCAACGAGATTATGGGCATGCGAATGTCATGCTTAGTTATGCGGTGTAAACGGCCGTTTCGAGTCCATATGTCATCCATGCTTTGTCGTTCGCTGGCCTCGATTTGCAAATCGCATTGACTGGCTCTTGACGTGTTCGCAGAAAAGACACTAGGATCTGATATGCCGAAATGTCACCTCTTTCTTTTCTAGCTAATATGGCATGCACCCTATCTGCTGCATGGACCCTATCTAACTCCAAAAACTAACCCTTGTTTGATTCCTGCTCGTAACAAACGTTTCTTGCATGCCCCCCACCACCTCCTCCTCCTCCTCCTCATTGAACCTCCCTCAGCACGCTCCTCACTTCCTGTCACTCTGAAGTCACACCTGCATGGTTTGCCCAACCCTAGACGGTGTCCGCCGCCACCTGCAAGTAAGTTCTGGGCTTGGCTGGCATGCTCTCTCGTTTGGTTGACCCACCATGGTACCCCTGCGGAGGATACGAGCAGAAACACCCGATCCAGACATTTTGCGCGTCTGCGGTCCCCGCAAGCTCTTTCGATTTCTCGATAAGTCCGAAGAACGGAACCTCAACTTTGCACTCCGCTCCTAGATCCGACGACAGCTTCTTCGAAAAACTGGCAGGTGTGTCGAAGAAGCGCGAAGGACCGTTTCAGCTCGTGTTGTCCGTCATAGTACACTCGAGGTCAGTATACGTCTCGAGTGTGCATAGTGCTCACTGAACTTGTGCAGAACACAGTGACAATCTCCTTCCGCGTGAATGGTCACGAATGAAATTAACATTATTATTATTATTATTAAAAGTAATATTATTACTACTGCATTTTGGTGGTGCTGTCAGCGCTTCATGACGTAGCAGTAGTTATAACAGCTCAAGCAATGGCAGGCCGCTCACTCGTGGCTGAAATTGCGGCTGGACCGTGGACGCCGCAGTGATTCTGCCCAAACGGCCGGTCGATAATTATCGCCACCTTTTCGCACAGAGGTGCACAGGCGGCTGCCGAAACTGTCGGCAGTTGGACGACTCAATCTGTAGGCTCGTGTTTCTACAGAAGAAAGCATTTAATAACCGATGGTTTCGGAAGTCGCTCATGCGCAATAGTGCGAGGGGAGGGCAAGAAGGCTACCGTAATATCCCGGGATATGCCCCACCCCCGAAAGATAGCCCGCCCCCTATTTTAGCATGATTTGCTATTTTTTCATAAAAATCAAAAGATAGCCTACTTCCAGTAGTTGCAGGGCCCTAACCAATGGTGACCTCAGCAAAGCGGCGTTACTTAACCACAGCGGGAGATTAGTGTACATTGCACACTAGAAAGGACAGTCGTTTTTGGTTCATTGCCCCTTCCCATGATCACAAGTTTCGAGGGTCACAAAATCTAAAACTAGCATTGTTCCGACTTTTTTTTATGCCACATCGAAAGTTAGCCCACCATTTATTTTCAAACGACTTGCTATCGATTTTAGGTGCATTATCTATTGGGATATTATGGTAGACCGCCTGCTAGGCAAAATTGCTGGACTCTGTCCGGTCCAGCTGCGATCTTGGCCTCGAGCGAGCGGCCTCCCCTACTTGGGACTGTTTCGTTGAGAGCTACGTCACGAAGCAGTTCTTCGGCTGCCTTTGGTAAGACGCAATTTGTGTGTTCCGTATAGTAGGTCTGGTGAGTCACTGTACCTCTTTAGTTGATGACCTCCTGGTGTGATTGGCATGCTCTTAGGCTTGCTCGGTGCACCCTGTAGCATGATTGTTTGTAACATCACTGGTACGGCTTGCTATCGTTGGTCTTGTACCTTGAGGCTTTGTTGACCAATGGCCATCGGACACTGTTTGTGCATTTGCTTACCTATTGTTTTGGCATTGTCTGTCATAGGTGCCCTTCCCAATCGTAAGGTATACTTAACTCTAAGTATGCATGCATACACTAACTTTTCCGGGTTTTTTTTCTAAATCATTTTATTTGAGAAAGGTGCTTTCTGGCTTATAAAGCATGAGCAATTATATTTAAGATTAACCATGATGATCAATGCTTATGGGGTAAGATTTGTCACTGTCTCTGTTATAATTATTTTTTTTTTTTTTTACTTTATGCTTTGGTATTGTTTTAATTGTAAATTTATCGACTCTAGGCAGCGTAAATCCGGAGGTTTCAGTTCATAAAGTAAACGGAGCGTAGGTACATAAATAACAGAAAAAAAGGCAGGCAAGCCGGTGAACTTTAATCCGTATAAAAATCTGAGATTGAGGGAACAAAAAGAATCAGACAACACGCGCAAAGATCTCAAATGCACCCGTGTTTGCGACCTTTGTGCATGTTGTGCAATTTTTTCTCGTTTCCTCTATCTCGTGTTTTCCCGGCAATAAAATGCAGCATTATTGGTAAAGCACTGTCCCGTCATGTTTTTTCTTCGTAGTCCGCATTTTCTGAGCTTTTTTTCCCATCATTATGGGTAGCTCTGGCCAAAACTGACTTTTTAACTGGTGCGAACCGGAGCCACCGAGTGAGCTACACTCCGGAGTAGCGACGCTTGAGTCATCCTGGTTTTCAAAGTTATGGTTGCAGTGGTGTGAAGCTTTACCTGAAATCACAGGAAACAGTTTCACATCCTCCGGGAATGTTAAGGCGGTCCGCGACAAAGCAAAGCGATGTCGTCCATGCTTCCCGACCCCGTTCCTGAAACTCAAAAAGTCCCATTTTCAAGCTGTAACAATCGCCAATTGCACCCGCTGTTCACCAAGCAAGGTGGAGAATTAAAATCCTGACGATTTAAATTGCGATTTCAGTCACGCCTCTTTTACTACGACGATTTGAATTGAGCTAATCCCACCAAAGTAGCCTAGGAAATGTTATTTATTTACTGTTTATCGTTTCACATTTTCTGTGTGGGCACTTGTTTAGTATATAGATTGAAGAATCACCAAACGAGAAATAATTGTATCTGCTGGACGTAACGGTGGTGCTTTTCTGAGGAAATTGGAAAGTTGTGTTTTTTTCTTTCCCCCTTGGTTCGTTACATAGTTTCCTATGCTAGCAAATAACAATGCAAAAGAAATAAAGTTTTTGTTTTACAGTAATTCTTTCTTGCCTATTGTTTTCGGTGATTGGATCGATTGACCAATCAATCTGTCATGTTTAAAAATACATCTAGCGATAAAGAATCACTGTTTGTTAGGTGCCGTAATTTAAATTAAAAAAATCGAAATATGTAAATTTTAAACTTTTTTTTTTTTTATTAAAGAAACAATGAAGGCAATTTCGGATATTTTTTTGGCGATTGAACTGGGTTCCAGGCACATCTCAGGCCATGTTGCCCAAATTTCTGCTGAAACCGGCGCTTCTGTGCCGCGCAAATCAATTAAACAATCGCGGTAATACTAATCGTACTGGGATCGACTGTGGCGACGCCCCAAAAGTTACAGGAGAAGCCAAGAAAAGCGGAGCTCACGTGGCTGTTGAGGGGCTAAGAAGCACGACGTCACAAAAGACTGATCAGCGATTGGTTGAAATGACGGACATGCTCTCGGTCACGTTTTGGTTCGCGATTTTTAGGAATGCTCTTCTAATTTCCACTTGAATAACCATGAAAAGTATAAATCGGTCCGGAAATGATTACTAAACCGTAAATAGAACAGCATAATTGTTTTTCTCTTTGCTATGCTGGACGTGAAACGGGCAACGAGCACCCGTAGACAAACAAAAAATAAAATAAAAAAAGACCACGCGGGGGAGGCGTTTGGTTTTAGTTTCAGATGTCGGTGCCGTGTTTACTTCGGGAACACGGTACTTAAAGGATTCTGCAAAATGGTAGTCATGCCAAATTTGTGCACTGTAGATGGTTGTTCTAACATTCGACTGAAAACCAGTAATCGTTCGGGCGCACTAGTTTTCACGTGTGGGTTTCCGTTCGTGTTCTTTGACGACGAAAAGAGAGGTCGTCCGACTTTGGTGAAAACCAAAAATGGTGCTGTTTATTTTCTCCTTGGGGAGTATCCCCCGCGGTGGAACCGGTTCCCGGAGTGAGTCGCTGCCGCTTTCCTCTCGGCGCCTCCCCCACGTCCCTGTCCTTCAGCAATGTGCCGCTCTCGTCTCACCCGCGCGAATGTTGCTCACTGCTTCCCTGTTTGGAGCCCGCAGGCCGCCCGTTGCCGGCTGGGCGGTCTCCGTCGGGTGATGGCGGAGGCCGCCATACACATACTCCCGTTCTGTTGGTGTTAGGTCACTGAACGGAAGCCCCAACTCGCTCGCGAGAGCGGCATTGTCGTCCATGTTGACAGATCTGACGAAACGACCGCGCCAACCGCGCTGCTGTAACCCACCGCGGTAACCAGAGTCTTGATCTCCTAAATACTACCGATACCGGCTATTCACAGTTGACGTCGCTCCCTACGTCACCTCCGTTTTCAGAGGCCCAGAAATGAGGATAGAGATAGTTCAGTTTTGGTTCCTTCAGTTCTTTCGGAGGCACAGAAATATGCGTCACTAATGTCTGAAAAAAATTAGGCTGTGTGCTAGGTTCCCAAGAAGCCTAAAAACACCATTTAAAAGAATTTAATAAAATTGTCTTCATTGGCCCTTTAAGCACCAAATTGGTGGCACCCACCAGAAAATTGTGGAATGGTGTGACGATGCTCTAAGCCATGGGTTCTCAAATTTTTAGATCTCGCGGAGTGCCAATCTTCGATTGCTCATCTGAGTGACTACTCACGGTCTCGGCGCTGATTCAGTATGGCGTTGGAGAAGCCTACGGACCTTGCAAAGAGAATTGCATGTACTAAGGAATCCTTGCCACATAGTTACGTTTAACGTCTCACTCAGATCTGCTAAAACGAGATTTAAACCGGAAGAACACTGTACTTGGGTACAGGGAGGGTCAAATCAATTTCGGAGCTCCGGCAACTCCCCGGGGGCTGTTGGGGAACACTCAGATTCCTAGGAGGAACCCAGTAACTGAATACCGTTGCTTGTCGCTCAAAAAGTAACCAAGTTTTTATTCGTTACTGAAATTCCGACAGATTGCGTTACCTCAGCTTGAAAGTAATGCGTCATTTTCTCGTTGCTCCAAACGTGTCGTATTTTTTAAGCGGTAGCCGTCTCCGGTACTTGTC
This sequence comes from Ixodes scapularis, assembly GCF_016920785.2. Lineage (NCBI taxonomy): Eukaryota > Metazoa > Arthropoda > Arachnida > Ixodida > Ixodidae > Ixodes > Ixodes scapularis. The sequence continues at coordinate 66,441,853 of NW_024609883.1, read as the reverse complement.
GGCATTAATAGCTTCTTTGCTTTCTATCGCGTTTGTTTTAGTGTTTTAGGGATAACTGTGGCAATACTGGCATATACCCTTCTGCACATATTTTATGGTCTATCTCAGGGGTGGCCAAGCTGCAGCTCGCGATCCGCATGAGGCTCTTCGTGTGTTAAAGTGCGGCTCGCGGCTCCCTTCCCTACCTCCCCCCCTCTCCCCTGCCTCTCTCCCGGTCACACGCGCACTTTTCCAAAAAGAGAAATGGAACGCGTTTTAAATCGAAAGACAGGTTGCGGTTTGGTAGTCTTGTGCTACTGCTACCTTACATACAATTACAATTGGACTGCTTTTGACTTGGGTAGATTGAAGATAGTTCAAGTTTCGTTTACTGCTCTAGACAAAAGTACGCCCCCCCCCGCGGCTCTTGGAAGTTTCGTGGTTTTGTTTGCGGCTCTTAGGCCGGGTCAGCCTGGCCACCCCTGGTCTATCTAATGTTTTCTCATCATACAAATTACAGGCATGAGCTGAGGCGAGAACTGGGTCAGGTACTTGTGTTGTACATGTTCCCTTCCAGAAGTAACTGAACGCAGTCACTTAATGCTTCGTCAAGAAGTAACGAAAATATGTTAGCCATTGCTTCTCTTAAAAAGTAACTCATAAAGCTTTACGTACGAGTCTGCCCTGAGCGTAGCCTATTTTGTGCCTGCAGTGCAAACCTCTTGTCTCTCTCTCTAAACCCTGATGCTGTGACCCTCATCCGCCCCCTCCCCTCTACCGTGACCCCGACGCAGAACAACTCGGTGTACGACAGCACCCACTTCGACTCGGCCAACGTCAACCCGCTGTACGCGCAGTCGCTGCAGTCTCCGGACAGCGTCGTCGGCTTCGACTACTGCGGAGCCTCGCAGCGCCCAGGATACCAGACGACGCTCGCGGCGCCGTCTCAGCAACAGCAGCAACACCACCCGCAGTCACCGCCGTCCGGCAACAACGTGCCCTGACGACTGGTGGACCCATTGTGCAGAAAACACTAGAGGCTTCGCGTGGTATTGCAGACGTCGAGGTAGATGCGAATCCCGAAGCAGCTGGCAGACGCTGGGGCCATGGGTGCTCTTACAGCGATTAGCCGGCAGACAACGGTAACATTTAAGTCTCGCCAGTAGTCACGGGCAGCAGAAAGTCTTACCTCGGGCAAGCGGGAAGTCTCGTCAAAGTGGGGGGTGACCAGCGGGCAGAGGCCATTATGGGTCTGTGTGTTGATTTGGCAAACGTCTGGCATTAGGTCTTGGTCTTGGCTACGAACTTAAAGAAACACGTAGTCTGCCAAGCAGACGGGGAGGGTCGTCTTATTTGCGACAGGAATTAGAGTCACGTCGGCTGAGTTGCTCTGCGGGTTTAGCTTTGCGACGGTAGGGGGCAGAACCTGGTTTCCAGTCCGTCCCACCGCTTGCCCGTCGTTCAGTATTTACTCCTCGGTCCATCGGGAGCAGACGTCCGAACGGAGAGGTGGTCCTGTTGCGGTCACCGTGGTAGTCACCGTGTCGAGCAGGCAGTGCCACGGTACACCAGAACTCGTATAGTCTGTTGCAGGTGAAGAAAATCAGGACATGCTCGCCACACCCCCCAAAGCCTTCCACTCTTTCCACTGTAGCAGAGCAAATGCTGGAAAAAGGGCGAGTGGAGAGGCGGAAGCTACAAATCATGGCAAGCAGACAGCTTTGTGGGAGGAGCCGTCCCGCTTTTCTTAGCCTACCGCAGACCGTATCCGTCTATGCGCGAGCTTCTCTCTAGCCGTCGGAAGCGTTGCTAAGGTAGGACGAAGGTCTTCTGTGTTGGAGGTCGGCGTCGACGGGATAGTTTACAAGCGGATACACGCAGCTTGCCTACGCCCCTTTTCCACAGCGACGCTGCAGAGACGACGGTAGTGCAACGTCTCGTAACTCAGTTTTCTTTCCGTGCAGAACGGCAGCGCATTTATCCCGCATGCTGTCGACGCAGCTGAAGCGACGGTCCAAATCACCCTCTTAGTCACGTGCAACTCGGTGCCGTTCTTGTGGTTCCGTATATATTTTGCAGCACGGTCCTTCTAGTGACTCGTAAGTTTGCCGCAGGAGGAATTGTTATCCGTTGTGATAATTGCGCGAACAAATTTCTAACCGCCAATGCAACGGGGATGGGGGAAACGGCAGCGGACGGCAGAGCCCTCCTCCAGTTAAGGGACGCAACGTGATTTTATACCATGGTATTCGGGAAGTTGCGTCGTTGCGCCACCCCTCGTCATTAGTGCGTGGCCACTGTCGTAATCATTTTGGGTGTTGCGCCGAGGCGACGCAGTTTGGTAGGCAACGACGGAGCTGGGTTTTAGGTTTACAAGGGCACAGTGTCAGTCTTTGTTTGTCTCTCAATTTCCACTACTCTTTTCGAGTGCCTCCGCACGCTTCAATCAGAAAATCGTGGACTCCTTTGTTGTTTTTATTTTGCGTTTTGTTTGGAGGCGGGGGGAGAGATTTTTTTTACCCAAGCGCCGTTTTTGTTACGCCTTGGTGCCGGTTTGGTTCACGCCGAAAATATTCTATGTCGTACTAAGTTCCTGGAGGGTGCGGACCCTCTCTTATATATATATATATATATATATTTATGTGCGAGCAGTTTGCGTGCGAATTTCTTTATAGCTTTTCTTTTCATTTTTAATTGTTACAATCATTTCATTGTTTTTTTGTTTTATTTTTCACCCCACAAACTTTTGTAGAGCGTTGCCCACAAAGTGCACTCCTCCAAGGTCACTTGCAACTTCAGGATTACACAGCAGCGGCCCTCACATTATTTCATGAGCAATGTTGAGCGGGTCTGGAGACAACATACCCTAGTATATAAAGAGTGTAGTAAACTTAATCTCGTGCTATGCGAGTTATTCGTCCAAAATTTCATGGTTGCAATCGGTGAAGAGTCGCAACTCACGAAGACAGTCTCTGAAATCGTATAAGAGAGATCCCGAAGAGTGATGGAACCCGTTAATAGGGCTATAGTCACGATGGGAAAAGAATACCGTGTGGGTTGACGGGTCGCAGTTCTTGTCCAAGCAAAGATGAGATGTGATGTTGCAAGACATTCCACGGTGTGAATAGACGTTTTCTTTCGCTAGGTGGCACCGATGGTTGCGCTACTTTTTGAGTGCGGTACTCCGACATGGGGGGAATGTCGACGTTTCGGCGGTGCTTATGGAGTCTGCCCCTACCAGATCGCTGCACTCTTGTGTGTCTGTGCCCTGGGAGGGGGCTTTGGAATGTTTAATCATGCTTTATCGAAGGAAGTTGTAAAGAGATTGTACATAAAAGATGACTGTACTTAAATGGGAGAAAATATGCCAAAGTCACTATGTATTTTGAAGAGCATTTTCATGAGGTGAAACAATAAAAGTATATATAATTCCCATGGTAAACTCGTTGCTTCATTTGTCCAATTTGCCGACGATTTTTGCTTGTTTTTTTTTTTTTTAATGGGGGCTTCTGAGACCCTGTGTTGTGTTACACGTTATGCCATTTTCAGAAATGTCGGTTCAAGAGATTTTGGCATGAACTACTGCACATGGGTGCGACATAAATGAACGCGAGCTCTCCTTTGAGCAACAAAGCCAGATCTGTTGGTTCTGTTGAGCCGCAGTGACCCACGTTAAGTTCCCCAAATGTAACTTTTGTGTGCATTGTGGCTCATCTTTTGTTTCCGAATTTGCACAAAGAAACTTATTCTCTCTCTTTCCTAATAGCACTTTTTGTTTTAAACCAAGAAATCTTCCAATGTTTCTGTTAGATTACGTTTCCCAACAGGTGGCACCAGTTCTTTCTAAAAGGGTGTATTGCAAGCCTGGTGTTGTGGCTAGTGCCCTGTGCATGGAGCACATGCAGCAGCAAGAATGAGAAGGTATTCATGACAAGCTTGTGGTTCCTTCACAAGCAAACGTATAACAGTGGCCAGAATGCCATACTTGCAATGCTTTATACCCAGGGGCGTACTTAGCATTTCGCCGCCCTAGGCAGCCTTTAACAGTGTGCCCCCCCCCCCCCAACTCCCGCTTTCCACACTCGATGACCACGGGGAGCTGGGTTGTTGGGGTGGGGGGGGGGGGGGGGGGGGGGGGGTAGCTAAATTTGGGGTTCAAATTTTCAGAAGTAGCTAAATTTGGAGCTAGAATTCACAAAATATCTAAATTCATAGCTAGATTTAAAGAAAAAAAAGTTAGTTGGGGGCAGCTTCAAACTGGCTGCCCCCAAAATTTTGCTGCCCTAGGCAAGGTCTTCATTTAGTGTTTTCCATGGTTCTGTGGTGACCTTGGAGGTTTATTAACTGTGCTAAAAAGTGTCAAAATAGGAAGTGCTATGATGCTGCCAATATTACTCCTAACTGCTTTTACAAGCATTTTGTGCCATCTTTATTCTTTATTGTCCTCATTCTTCAAGGTTTTTAAATGAACACGAAATGCAAACATAAAAATGCAAAGTTGGCTTTTTTTTTCCTCTAATACCTTTTTAGGTTGATAATGTTTTTTTTTTGCAAGCATTTGTACATTTGTTTTTGGCAAAGCCATAATCGTAACTATTGATTCGTACAATAAGACATGATCTGATTTTCCCCCACTCGAGTTATATCGCATCGTCAAGCGTTCTTGTTTCCTTCAAGAAAAAAAAAAATGCCGGACTACACTTGCACACTAAGTCGGTGACAGGTCAAGGACGAAGTGGAAGCTCCTCCCACCTCTTTCCACTTTAGTAGAGCGAATGCTGGAGGGGAGGCGACCTCCTCTCCACCGTTCGCTCCGCTGAAGTAGAAAGGGGTGGGAGGAGCTTCCACTTCGTAACTCCAGCGAATTCTCGGGGGCGCGCTCAGGCAAAATGGCGGGCGAAAGGAGGTCGTTTTCGTCGTTCAGCACGCGAACCACCATAAATTTCTTGCACTGCAGCAAAATATTGGTGCTACATATAAAAGTAAAGAGATTTTTCGATGGTAGAAACCTTCTTCTAGTCAGTGTGTAGGAATGACATGGCAGAAGCATAAAAATAATTACTGGAGCGATGTTTGTTTCTATGCTGCCTACAAGAACCAAGCAGTGATAGCAGACGACAAAGCCAAAACGACCTCCTCTCTTGAGCTCGGCGTTGCTGCCGTTGCTGCTCCGTGGCGTCGATTTCGCTGGAGTCGCCAATAGTCGAGTCGATTTTGTGCGTATCTAGCACAACCCCCCCCCCCCCCCCCCCCCCACCCATACACACACCCAGTGTTGGGTAAAGTACATCTAAAAAGTACCTGAGTAAGGTGCAAAGTAAATGAGGTTCTCTGCTTCAAGTAAACTAGTAAGTACACCAGGCATTATTTTACCTATTTACTTATTTAAAACATACTGCCAACCGTGAAGCCAAAGCAGGAGGGTATCCTCAAGCACTTAAAATCGTACAGGCTGGCATAGCATCCCACATAGAATAAAAGGTATTTACTGGACACCATATTTGAGGGTGATGTTTAGTGCGCATGCCGCGCATGCTAACAACGAGCTCACATTAATAGGCTGCTATGACCGGCAATCTTGAAGCTGTGGAATACTCGTTGCAAAAGAACTCTGGAAGTTCGCCGTATGTGCTCGGCAGTCGCGCACACAGGTATGGCTGCTAGTGGATACTCCCTATAACAAAGATTCTATAAAATCGGGCATTTGCATTATTTACTTGAAGTATAAAGTACTATAAATATAGTGTACTTTCAGAATACAACTACTTTTAAACAATCTTTTGTGTTGCCCTTTCATTCCCCTATACAGTTTTTTCTTTTTCTTTTTGTATGCATTGCTTTGGGGCTAAATGGGGATGCGTCCGTTAGTTCTTAAAATGGCGGCGAACATAATTCGGACGTCAGCCTTGTAGCTTCAAGCATTCCTCTCACGTTTTCTAAACCTACTTGATGTAGTATTTTAGGTCAAGGGTTTCTCAAGGAATTAAAATTAGGGGGGGGAGGGGGGTGGCGGCATTGAGAATGGAAGAGTCATTGCGAATTAAAAGGGTGCCTTCAGAAAAAAAAAAAAAAAAAAGGAAAAGGGGGGGGGGGGTAGGGAAATCAATGCTTTAAGTACTTCCCAACACTATCAGAAAGGCACGACTGCAGGTAGTTATTTTTATTATTCAAATAATTAAAGGACAATTTAGTACCATTCAGTTACAAATAATGTCAAAATGGGGAGAAAAAGAAAAAAAGTTTTGTTTCGTCGAATCAAATGCGCTGTTGTCCACGCACACCTTATTTTTCACTCTTGGTAATAGGAGGGAAAAAAATCGTTTTTTATTCATAGTTTTTAATTAGGCAGAGCACCATCGCATGCCTGCAACGTTTCAGGTACCAGTATCTTGTTTGGCTCCTAGACGAGCATTAAAACAAAAAAGTATAATTATAATTTTTGGCCTTGTAGCTTGCATGGACAGTGGAATTGTGTCTCCAATGATTAGTGGTCGGTTGACTGTGCCGAGTGCGCTCGCCAATCCGAGGTCACCCTAAATGATCTTCGGACGATCGCGACGGCGGTTAATCTCCTCGAGTCCGATGGCTTCAAGGTTTTGGATTGAGCGACCCCGCGATAAAAGACACACTCGATTTGAGCGAGAGTAACGCAACACCCCTTTCGGACGCCAAACGTAGTTCGAGCTTTCGTCGCTGTGTGGAAAGGGCCTGCGAATGTACAGAATAACTCTTATTGAAAATAATTGACTACAGAAAACAGTGAGAAAAAGTCGATCTTCCTACGCAGAATCATTGACGATGAAGACGTTGATCTGATTAGCTCGAGTGTGCCAAGGTTTCAAGTCTGTATTTTTGATTAGTTTCGATGTGAAAAGGAACTTTTCCGAATTGTTCACTTCCATCGGTCGCATGGTAAGAACTTACGGGAGAAGACGCGCGCACCCATTCCGAAACCGAAACAACATTGTTTCGCTTCGTCGCCGTGAGTGGTGCTGTCGGAACGCCTTTGAGAGAAATAAGGAAATTAAACGGTGATAGTGATGTAAGAAAATGAATCTATTTTTTGTTGTTACGAGTCACTGAATGTGGCCCTAAGTGCGATCTTGAAGATTGACAAGCATGTCAAGGCATTTACAGTTTTCCTGTGCCAACATCTGCTTGATGCCTATGGCTTGATGCAAAGCAAAGCATTCAGCTGCAGTTAAACAATTGATAGATGGCGCAAAACGCTGCCCGATGGCCCGATTGGAAGTGTTTGTGTTTGTTTATTCATCCATCCACTGTCACCATCATCATCATCACACTCGCCGAAAAAGAAACGACTCAAGAAAGAGCTGAATCCGCCGGAGAAAGTAGTGCGCCCAAACTACGCAACTGTTTTGGCTCGCCAGCAGGAAGTCTCGTCCGACACCGACGACGCTCACTTCGTGGCCATCGCGACGGCAACGACTGCGGCCATTCCACAGCGAAAGCTACAGAAAAGAAGCGCCTGGCTGCAACCGCACCAACAAAACAAGAACCATCTATCTCCGCCATCGTCGGCGAAACTCGTCGTCGTAGCGGGGGAAAGTGCCGTGTCCGCTGCCGCCACCACCGGAGCAGCTGCGGGCGCTAGCCTAGCTTCTGCCAACGCTGGCTTTTCGTTAAGCCAGCGCACCATGACGTCCGAGCACACGAATCGGCCCAGGTGATCGTAACGGGGGGAGTCTGGGGTGAAATTTTCGGTGCCCGGCTAAGCCTAAACTGGTGCCTGTGTCGTCGACGGACGCTCCTCGGCCCTTGCGAGGCCTTCAGCGCTGTGAAGGCTCGGTCCCTGCGCCAGCGCAGAGGCAGGGGCAGCGATTTCGACATGAACTCGTCGACGAAACGTGCTACAGGTAAGGATCTTTGCTTCGGTGGGAGTCGAAGTCGTGTGTGGCATGGCCGTACGCACCCCTCCCCCGGGACTACGGTCATTTCGGCCCAGGATCGGTCGGGTTGTTTTCCGTCCTTCAACGTGCCTCTTGTTAGCCCTGGAGCACCCCCCCCCCCCCCCCCCTTTTTTTTTTTTTTTTCGTTCGCTTTTACTTTGCTGGGTTGTTTTATTTGACGTTTTAGCACCCCGCAGCATCGCTTTTGTATAGTTCCGAGAAGGTTTCGACGTGCGATATCATCGTTTGTGCGGTTGTTTCTCGTTTCCGTGGTGCGGCCAACGCCACCACCACCACCACTGTCGTCAGTCGTGCGCTGCGGGTGACATTTCGTCGTCCTCTGCTCTCGCATCTCCACCCACAGTCACCTGCAAAGAAAGACAGCAGTTATGGTCAACGTTCATCTCGTGTACGAGGTGTGTCTTACCTATATCTGCGGTTTAAAAAAAAGAAACCGTATGTGCTTGGTGGACTTTGGACAAAACATGTAACTCGTGTTTGCACTTAAAAGTTGTTTTCATTTCGTACGCGAAAAAAAAAAAAAAATCGCTATTGAATTTTATTTGCGGTGTCGCGTCTCACCGACCGCCCCCCCCCCCCCCCCCTCTTTTCTTTTTTTTGTAACGTTGCTTTTTTGCGGCGGCGGCTGAGGAATTTGGGTATGTTTTCTACGTGACTGCCGCAAACTCTAGCAACGATTAGCTTGCTCGCTGCTTTCTTTCTTCTTCTACTCCCCCTCTCCCCTTTATTCCACTCCCTCGCCCTTTATATTTTTCTGTTTTTGTGTGGCGTTTTTGTCCCCGCACCCCCACCCTCCCGTCTCGCTGGTGGAGCTGTTGTTTATTTTATCGGGCCTTCACCCTATTTTGCGTGTGACTCACGCGCGCTGACTCGTCGCCGTTCGGAGATCGTGTTCAGGCGGATGCGACACGATCTGCGATTGAAGCGATTCAAAACACGACAGAAAAGAGAGACTTGTTTGCGCCGTCTGCAAAGGAGCCGATGCAGAAGTTGGTCTGCAAACAAGCAAATTGACGTTTCCGTCGCTGCGGCGTTGCACTCGCTCGTGTATTTATTTATTTATTTTTTCGGTGTCGAGTTTTGAAAGTTTGGACATTTGTATGGTCGTGCGTAAGCCCCCACGAAGCTTTTCACGTGGTGACGTCCGTTTCCCAAGCACAAAGCACCCCGCATATGTCGCACCTATACAGGCTCCAAAGGTAGTACTGCCTTGGTTCCTTGCTATGTCCTACTCGATGTTTCTTTATTTGTTTCATGCGAGGGGGTCGAGAATTACGAACGCTACAATTAATGGCAGTGGCTAAAAATAACGAGTAGTGAAGGGACTAAAGCCCGTTTTGGGGCGTGCGCTCGGGGGATAATCGTCTCGCTTTTAGAGAACGAGAGCTTTGCTCGGAGGTAGGCGCGGATTGAGATCGCAATAAAAGCAAAGTACCATCAGGCGAGAGGAATCGCCAACATAAATAAAAAATGTACAGCCCGAAAACGACTTCTCAGTCTCGCGAAGCCTGCCTCCCCCGGGGTGGCATTTACGCGGGGGGAACTTTATTATTTTTGTCGTTCATCATCGGCGGCGGCGGCGATGTTATGTATTTGGGCGGTATTAAGTGGTCGGCCGACGCGATACTAGCCCAAGGGATGGACACACACCCGAACGCAGGTATAAGGAACGCAGTATCAATTTTGACAGCGAGGAGTGCTGGAGAAGTTTGAATAGGGAACAGGGGGAGGGGGGTGTTGAGGCCGCACCGTTTGTTTAGGCTGGTCCTTGGAATTTCTTTCGCGTCACGTTTGCTGGTGTCTGATGACCCGTTTCTACGGCGTGCGCGCCGTGAGTTTCAGCAAGAAAAGAAACCGTCCAGTCTAGACTGAAACGTTACGTGGGCTAGTTGGTTCGTCTGCCGCGTTTTGTGTGTGTTTTTTTTCTTTATAGTTTCATCCATGTTTTGCTCTTGACAATGACCTGATTCAGCAGCCGGGCCGCCGGTGGAACTCTTTCGCAGACGACGCGGAGTGCTAGCAGACGATTTTGTCTGTGCGTCGTCTGCTATCCCTGTGGTCTGGTTTGCCGACGCGCCCGTCCTCGTCGTTTCGCTTGTGTTCGTGTGGTTAGATTTAGTCGTTTTTGTTTCGTTTCGGTGATCGTAGGCATTGTTTTATGCCTTTCCGTCGTGTTGATTTTCTTTATTGTGTAGCTTTGTTTTTCTTGGCGTTCCGGTTTGGTTTCTTTTCGACGGACGCTGTTGGCCCGCCATGCATGTTGCCGGTCGGATTTCCCGGGAGCAACGCTTGAACGGCTAGTGAGTGTCAATAGCGGTCGGTCGCATTTGATGATTGTGTTCACCGAAGATTTATTCTTGACTTTTTGCATGTCTGGTTCCTTGTTTGTTTCGTGCCACGGCGAGCCAGCTGCGTCTCATCCTCTTCACGCTCAGCTTTCCAGCTATCTCAGCTAGGTTCCGAACGTTGAGTTCGTTGTTTTAAAATATGGTCTTCAAAAACGAAAGCCATACTTTTTAAGTAGAACAGATCTATTAATAATGATGTAGCCGAATAGGGTATTGTGCCTCTCTTTATGGCAACCATATCAAGTTGGACTGAACTTGTGAGACTACCGGAAACAAAAAATATGGGGTGCTAGCGCATCTTTGCCTCGCTGCGAGAGTCTTCTGCTTACGAGCGTTACCCTTACTTTTTCCGCTGCTCTGAAATGATTGCACATGTCTGAAGTTACATCTGGCTTGTAACGAACCTTGCTGTCGTGTCTGTTTAGTGTGTGAAAGGGGTCCGCAGAGCAACAAAGACAGTCTGGGGACTGACTGTATTTTCGATTGCCATTCATTTCAACCATACAAAACTTTTAAGCTTTGACCTCCTCGAAGTTTGAGTGTTGACCCTAGTCGTGTTTGCCAAACGTTCTCCACTGCGCCAGAGCTTTCTTTGCAATGCATTTGTCCACCTCCCCGTCATCGCATGTTGTCTTAAACCTCACTTCCTTCACGGTATGGTTTGCAGCTCTTTTCTGTGGGGTGTCCGGTGATTAATGTTATTTGATAGGTGCATGCGTGTTGAGCTGTGCGCTAGGATGTACTCATGGAGTAGCAAGCACGACAGTCTGCAGGCGTGTGCACATGGTTTTCCCTGTGGTAATGTTGCATTTTGTTCTTTCGATAAAATCTTGTTGGTGCAGCTGTCAGGATAACAGGTTGGATGTTTTCCACCCATACGCCCTACACTCTGTTTCACCATAACTGCGAGCCAAATGAATTACAAGAGCGAGCATCATGTTTTGAAAAGGCTTACTATGCACGTATGCTTGTGAGGTGAAAGCGTCCTTGAAGGCAACATGCTTGTGCTTACTGCATTGCCTTTGCTCTCTCTTATGGTGAAACACTAGAAATAATAAAGTCATGCATTTGTGACCCGTCAAGCAGTTCTTACAAGTTTTGCATTTTGGTAGCTTGCATGTGCATTGGCTAGTTATATTTTCTGATAGACTACATGCAGCATTGTTCTATCTAGTGGTTAATCACTGAGACAACAGGCAATTCGCCTTTATAATGGTGACATAAATACACCTGTCAAGCGCAGTAACACTCGGCGTTATCTTCTTTGCGGTACATTGCCAAGGTGAGCATGTAGTTTCCGCGGTGCTCCAACACTGGCGCAGCTACTTGCACGAGCGCGGCTTTGTTTGGCAACTCCTTCCCACGAAAGCATGTGCTAACAAGATGCGAGACAAAGTTTCACATTCTCGCAGCATTGCAAGGCTGCAGCGTTCCTGAAGCTACAGTAACCTTGACAACATAGCACAAAATAGTGGACACCAAATCTACATGCAGGTCCCCTTAAAAAATTTTCTTTGTCTGGATTTGAAGGTGTTTTTTGCCTGCCTAGAAGTTGATACAAAGAAGCCATTTTCTCCCTCTGCTTGACCAGAAGGATGACAGAGAGGGTGCCAATTCCGTTTGTTTTTGTGAAAGGTACATTGCCAACAGGATTGTTTTAAGGTAATGGTGAAGGTAGGGTAACGTAACTACGAGCCTGCTCCAGCAAGCCTGGCTATGAGGCAAAGTGCCGGCCCACGGACATTCGGTTGGTGGGTTAGAATCCTGACCAGGGTGCCCGCATTCTGACGGAGGCCCAGTGTGGCGATGGCACCCTGTGACTGGCATTTCGGTTGATTCCTAGGTGCTTGAAATCGATTCTCAGTCCTTCGCTGGGGCATGTCAGATGCTCTTCATTGATTTGGCACGAAGAACCCCCAAACTTAATTTAGCCCGTTCCAGCAGTAACGTTGCTGCAAAATATCGAATTGATTCAAAAGTGGCAATTTGTGGCTCCCTTTATTTCCTCGTTGTTTCCCATCCCACGTGTAATTCCTTCTGAAGGGGGTTTTCAGGAACTGAAGTGAAGCCGGGTCCCACGCATCGCCTAATCCAAATGCCGTTCTCTTCGTGCCGCAGTGGGTCCCGTGGATCGTCCGCGGTGAAGCCCACCCATGTCCGGGGCGTCCGCGGAGCACAGCGGTCCGCGGCGGCGGACATGCTGAGGCCCTCCCCGAAGCCCAGGGACGTGGCCGCCTCTCCGCCGCACGACAGCCCCGAGGCGTCCGGCGAGCCCCTGGCTGCAGCGCCCCCCACGAGCCGCTGCTGCAACTGCTCCGGCTCGCCGTCGGCCGCCACGGCGGGGCGCCACCCAACCCCCCGGCGGGAGGCGTCGACCCCCGGTGCGCTGCCACGGCAGCAGGGCTCGCAGCCACCGTACCAGCGGCGCAGGATAGTGGGCGGCATAGATGGCACGTCGCCGTCGACACGGGAGCGCCGGCCCGGTGCGGGCCCAAGGACCCGCGCCGGCGCGGGTGGCGCCGGCCCCTTCCGCTACGTGCCCCTGACGTCGCAGCAGCAGCGTCGAGGTGCTGCGGCGACGACTCCGCCGCCGACGGGGATACCGGCGCCGAACAACAACCACCACCAGCAACAGCGTGCGGTGCAGCGCGAGCTGGAGAACGGGGGCTTTCAGGGTTTCCAGGGGATCTACACCGGGGCGTCGGAGCAGCCGTCGTCGCCGCGGACAGACCGGACTAGTCCGCTGCTCTTGGTGGTGCGTGACGGGGGTGCGGTGGTGCTGGAGAAGGGGCAGCCCTCCTCTCCCGCCACGGCGGGGGAGGAGGGGGTGGTGGCGGCGAGTGCAGTGACGACGACAGCTGTGGCGAGTGCGGCGGAGCGGGCTGCTGCGTCGCTGACGGCAGAGGAGGACGTGCAGGCGCGGGACACATCGCCCGACGGCCGCTTTCTCAAGTTCGAGGAGGAGATTGGCCGTGGGTCGTTCAAGACGGTGTACAAGGGACTGGACACGGCGACGGGCGTGGCGGTTGCATGGTGCGAGCTCCAGGTGGGTGGTGTCCCTTTTTTTAGCAGTACGCAAAAAATGGCAGAGCACAAATGCCGCATTTATTTTCCCTTCTCCGCCGACTTTCTATTACCTCGCGTAGATGTTCTCAAGGTGGTCTCGAGGAGAAACGGGTTTAATCTATGCCAAACTGATGCACATGCATCCTACTTACTATCACACAAGCCGCACCAACGTGAAAATACTTGCTCCGTTGTCCGATGCACGTTTTTCACGCACGCTGGACTGTCCACCATCAGCCGATAGTATTGTCACTTTCTCAACTTCCTTCGTTTGGAAGAAGGGGGGGGGGGGTAGCAACAGTCAGAATATTGGAATTCTTACATTTTTCATTGGCAGAGAAGGTCACAAGCTCCAAAAAAATGATACAAGGATGGGCCGACAATGGCTCTGCATGTTACTCAGAGCGCACACGCTATTCAAAATATATGCACACTATGCAGTGTTTGCATGCATGTTTCCAATTGACAGGGTTACCACCCGGGCACCACTTAGCACTGCCTTGGTAACATCAAAAAGGGGAGACCTTTACACCATTTTTCTTCACAGGCAGAACTTGTACAGTAAAGGCCCGTTCACACTCTTGCGACTGCTTGCGACTTCTTAAACCTGGGTTCCTTAAAACTTCTTAAACCAGAGAACACACTGGCGCCATCTATTGGGAAGCAGTGTAAACTCGGCGGTCCGGCATATTTTTTTTATATCTCGCGCAATATCCTTTCTTTTTTGGCTCGAAAAGCTTTTGTCAATGTTATAAACGAGCCTTTCTATGGGTATTACGCACATTTGACCTCGGAAATCCCGCAAAACCTTCGCTTTTGTGAAATGCAGTTCTAGGGTCACCACATAGATGGCGCCACAATGTCAGTGTGTTCCCTCATTCTAGAAACATTTAAGAAGTTGTAAGAGATCTCGCCTCTCTCAGTCGTACTCGGTCGCAAGAGTGTGAACGGGCCTTAACTCTAGCAGTCTGTGCACTCTTGCGGTTGCTGTGTGCTTGAGGGCAATGCATGCGTAGGTGTCTGCGCTTTCGTGCCCAATGTTGCGAGCAAAAGTGTGCGAGAGCTTGTATTTCGGAAGGTGATGGGGAACTTGCACTTCTCTTTCGGGAGAAACGTGTAAATTAGTTGCTCGAGTTGCCAGTGGGCTTGCCTCATTTAGGTGCAGATGAGAAGTTTGGCGTTCATGCCTGATAAGGTCGCCGTCCCCTTCGTTCTTGGATCTATTGGTTGACGAAGCTTCACGGAAGAGCGGCGTTCAAAACTGTTCTTCTCTGTTGCCTGCATGTGAGCAGGTACGGAGGGATGGCATTTCTGGCGCTACCAGCGTTAACACCTCCACGGGCAACGAAGGAAAACCGTTTTTGGAATGACGCTTATTTTGTGCAAACTTTATGTTAACCATAAAACCCGTAATAAAATCACTTTCCACCGCAGGCGCTGTGCATTTAGCGTTTCACCTGCTTCCAGCGCTTCTGTTTGAAGGGCGACCTCATAGTGTTGCAATCGCCACTGAGCGCACATGCCACGAAAAGGCGCCAGGCTTTCTAGGAAGCTTGCTGACTAACTTTAATCTAGTAACATTTGCTGTGCCTTCTTGTTTAATCCTTTTCGAGTCCACGTTGACTAGCTTTGTTTTGTCGTAAAAAGACTTAAGAGTCCTCTGAGTACACATAGAACGTCAAGTCGAGCTATAGAAGACCACTGTAGTGTTGTTTTAGGCTTCACTAAAACATAGCCAATCTTGAGAATTCGCATTGCTACTTTGAAATGATTGTTCCTACCCTCATCCCTACATAGAATGTCGAACGAGTGAGTTGGGGTAAATTCTTCTAGGTCATAATGTAACCTTGGCCCGGCAATATCGCCGTTTTCGGCATGATACATAATGTTTTTGATGATCGCATGATGTTTATATCATTATAGCACTCATGGCATTGCATTTATTAGACTGATGATGCCAATCCCGGTGCAATGTCTTTATAGTAATTTTGTTGCGTGTCACGCTGAAAGTCTGAGCATGTGCGCTTAAAGGGAAGATGGGGCACTTCTACATTTAAGAAAAAACGCTTGAATTGCGTTCATTTGACCTTCAGAATAACAGATATCACAATTATATTTCAATGCGACGCGCCGGAGAGGCATAAGAGCAATTTGAAAATAGGGCTGAAGCCCCGCCTCCCTAGCCTTGGCAAGCCAAAAGATCCGTCGATGACGTCACGGACAGCGACTGTCTTTCGCGTTTTTCTCGCGTTTAACAATACTTGCGCGGCAAATGGTTTTGATATTCGGGTTCACGAGGTAAGAATACACTAGAATTCACTTCTAACTCATTTTTTTCAAGAAGCTCCGTAGCTTCCCTTTAACGACACCCCCGTGTTGCCAACACATTGTTTTCCCGTACTGTGCTTTGCAGCTACGCGGCACATTGAGTACCGTAGCCATGTCACAGCACCCCACCTTTGGTTAGTTGGTTGGTCTGAAGCCGACATTGACATTTGGTACACTTGAAGAGTCTAGTGTGCTGTAATAGCACTTTCAGGCGACAAACTTTCTGTTCACTGGGATTTTGTGGGCTTTATGCAGTATATGGGGAGGCCTTCCTTAGCGCGGTAGTTTCGTAAATATGTAATCTGCAGCCTGTGTTACAGCTTTGCAGTAGCCTTTTCTTCACACTACCTGCTCCCCTGTACTGCGGAAATTTTCGGTAAAGCTGGAAGAGTTTCTGGCGAACGACTCAAAAGCCGGGTTGGGCCCGTCTTTCGTCTGCTCACTTTGTTTGAGTGGTGATTGATGCGTGGCGGCTAATTTTGCGCTTTCGCTATTGCAGTCGCGACACTGTAGGGGTGCAGTCGGAGGCATTTCTTTAAGGTAACGCTCGGTCTTGTGGGCTTACAGGCAACTCGAGTAGGCCGGTAGGCGTAGAGCCACCCAACAAAGTGGTAGACAGGAGTGCAAACGTGTACTATAGACACCTGAATGGCGACAAGGACACTCCAGATACAAACGACGGAAGCTCTTTCTCCCTCCTCCCCTAAAAAAAAAAAAAAAAAACTCTCCGTCCGGTGGAGGCTAATGAGCGTGCTCCGAGAAATGTTGGAACGGGCGAGCGCGTCGGTTCTTGACGTTCTTCGCTTTTGTCGTTGTTTGGCGTGCGTTCCAGCGTTGTCAGTCTGTTTTTGTGTGCGCTGGGGGCGGCGGAGGGCAGGCGCGATCAGTCGTGCGCGACGCACCTCTGACGTCTGTACGCCATTGATTGGCACTCTTTTC
The DNA here is from genome assembly GCF_016920785.2 of Ixodes scapularis. NCBI lineage: Eukaryota > Metazoa > Arthropoda > Arachnida > Ixodida > Ixodidae > Ixodes > Ixodes scapularis. The sequence goes on along the minus strand of NW_024609883.1, from coordinate 66,425,262 downwards.
TCGGCGAGCCGGGGCTTGTGGCTCGAGGTGTTGATTAGGGGACGGCTTCAAGTTTGTGCAAACAAAAGCAAGGGCTGTTTTTCTTCCTTTATTTTTTTATTTTGTCACCTTCGTCATTGGCAGAAAGGAGAGGAATTAATTGACTTGCTTAGATTTTAACTTCAGTGCTGTGTGGTAATAGCCGTAGTTTGTTTCAGCGTAGCTTGGAAAAGGACGAAAGCTATGGGCTCCCGTGAGCCAACCTGAGTGGCAGTGAAGCGTGTGACAACTCTGCACGGGATGTATGTCACCACGTGACTTGCCTCAGCACTCTAATATTGACTCGTATTGCCCATTGTGTTCGTCCTTTGCCCAGTCGGGCCGAAACTGAGTATAATAAGGTGTGGGGGTGTGAACGACAGGATACAGATGACTTTAACAAGCTAAATGCATGGAGTTCATATAATATAGTCTTTTTGTTTGTAGTACTTATTACCACCACCAGGGGTGAAATGTTATGTACTACCGCCAGAAGGAGCCAACTAGCATGTAACGCAGGTTGGGCTGTAAGAGGTTAATTTTTATTTTGTATTACACATGTATGTATAACGTACATGCGTAATATTTATATGTACAGGGATATGGATATGTACAGGGAAATTTAAAACACTGGCTAGGTGGCACAAGCCACCACCCAATTCAAATGGTTCAGCCATGTCATCTACCTCATTTTCCTAGAACACATCCCCCTTGGACGTTGGTCTCGAGTAGTAATGATAGGGACGCTCGCACAGAAGTTCACTTGCTGCTGTCCAGTTGCGGTAACATAAGCGTCGTAGGCGCTCATCGGTTTTAGCATCGTGTCTTCATCTTGAATGGGGTCAGGTTGGTTCGGAGAAGGGCAACACTGTGCAATGGAGACAGCACTGGCACATTTCTACTTGTGACTGTGCTGCCCTGCAGAGATCAGTGATCAGCTTGCCTTGTCCAGCACACCTGATCTGATGGATCTGCGTGCACCACAGAGTGCCGTCCCATGCAGGAGCCAATCATTGCCATGTATGGTGCAAACACTGTGCTCACCATTGTAAATGTAATCAGTTGTTTTTGCGGTGTGTTTCTGCTGGCGAACATTAGAATTGGCAGATATGGTGAAAATCAAATTCCTGCATGCTGGCAAGCGAACATTTGTGTCAGTTAAACAACTCTTGTTCATTGAGAATTGCCGGGCGATTTCTGGTCACTTATGTAAGGAATGCCATTCATAGGGAATTATTTTTCTTTACGGCACAGATGCTTATTTTCACATAGCACATGACGGTTGCCACAGTCTTGTCACGTTTTTGTTCTCAAACTATACTCCGTTTCACCTTACGTCCGAGCGGAGGCGGTGCTACGAGCCATCAGAGCTAATCCAAGGCCATGTGAGTGTCATGTGACCTTGGAGAGGGTGGGGCGCAGCGATGCTTGAAGGCATATCACGGGCGTGATTGGCTAGGATATAGCTCCTAGCGTCCGTTGCATCCGTACGTAAGGTGAAACGGAGTATAGCACGATTACGTTTGTCGTTAAGTTGTATATCTTGTTTTTGCAGTCACGTCGGTATGGTTCCAATCGAACTGCGTTGCAGTTTCTTATCACACAACGGGTGCCATCGTGGTTGTAACAAGAGGAGGGCGAGCATTGTTTTTGTCATTGGGAAAGGAGGAAGGGGAAAGCCTTTTGTGAGCGCGAGCCTTAAACCTGTTGCTCCTGACCTTGAAGGCTGGCACCTCACTTTTTTTCGTTCTTGGAACCTGGCACTCTCTCTTCCGTTTTAGTTGATTGTGAGGCTGGGAAGACTCGTATTTGTGGCTTGCCGGGTCATGTTGGCAGGGGCCACTTAACAGACGATTGAGGGGGGGGGGGGGGGGGCATTTTGTTTTGGCGACCTCGCTGTTTACGGCCGTACTAAATGCAGGATGCATCCCGACCCCTCGTTTATACTCAACGGACCACATTGGATGCTAGGAGCCATCCCAGCCAACCAAGTACTGCGAATGCATTGCTGCGACCCTCCCAAAGGTCGCCCGACGCTCGCTTGGCATTGAATTAACTTCGATTTCATGTAGGATCCTCTGCGGCCATTGGGAGGTGGATCGGAGTATACGGCACACAAGTTTGTCTGCTCTTTGTGGACGTCGTGTGTTTGCGCCAGGTGTGTCAAGTAGTGCCAAGCTCCCCTTATGGTCGCCATTTTTGTCCACGGAATGAGTGACTTCTTACTGACCCCTCCAGTCTCGGTGAGCCGACGCAAATTTGCGGTGCGAGGTTGCTTTATGAGGGCATTTCTTGTATGCCGAGAGTTGGTTATCCACGCACAGGCGAAACAAGCGCACATATTCGCAACCGTCCCCACATGCGACAGCGGTGCTTGGCAGCATGCAAAAAATAATTTCCCCATCTTGAAATAAGCAGGACGAACAATGTCATTGTTAGAGATCTGTGGAGATTAGCATGACTGATAAGTTAACTGCATACGCAGAGCCAATGTCGCTTATATTGGTGTCGAACGCTTTCAGTACGACGACACTCCAAAGCGATGTTGGCGTGACTGGTACAGAACGATTCTTTCAAAGATTTGAAGGCACCGAAATGGCGATTCTCATGGCAACTGAGACCGATCAGCCAATTGCCTTGCGAGGTTTTGTTGTCTGTATGTTAGTTTGTTTGTGTTTGGCTTGCATGCGGGCAAGGCAATAGCATTACTTGCCCAGGAACCAGTGACTTTAGTCATTGCACATTCCCCGAGTGTTCTCGAGTCGCCCTCTGATTGGCGTACCCCTCCTTGCGTTTCAATGTTCCAAAGACACATTTTGGAACACTTGCTCCCTGTATAGTTTGGTGGCAGTCGGGAGAATGCGTTCTGTTTGAATGTTCTGCATGCACTAAAGTGAAGGACGTGCAGCTGTTTATTGCTTCGTACCATTTTAGTGGGACCATTAGGCAATGCCTAGGGCCCTCCTTCGAAGGAATAGCTGGCATGTTCCGTATGGCGTAGATATACCGCTCCAAATAACCACATCGTGGAAACGACGACGAAAACTGGCTCACTTGACTACCCCCGAAAACACCGTCGGAGACGTTTTTTATGTGCTCATCGCGGTCGGTCTTGTTGACAGTCCGTCCCGGCGGGTGCACATCTCAGTGATCGAGCATCGTGGCGCACGCTGCGGGGAGAGAAAGGGAAGAAGACCAGGGAGACAAATTGGCACGGCGTCGCCATGCCTCCGGTCCTCCCGCCGCCGCGCTTTTGCCCTCCGATCGTGTTTGGATTGCTTCCAGAGGGAGGCCCAACTTAATGGATCTCAATTGGGTGCCTTCTGTGCCCCCTCCCTCTCCCCTCTTTTCCTCTCTGGAACCTTGTGCAACCCTCTCTCATCTGCCGGTGATTGCTTTTATCGGTGATGTCCCCATCGCGGTTGTTTTGCGCGGTGTGGTGGACTGCTGGTTTATTTTGCTACTTTGACCTCTCTCTCTCTTTGTCTCATTGCTGCTGTTTCTGCTCGCACCGATCTCACCGTCGAATGGCTCTGGTTGGCTCTCCGAATGGGGGCGGTGGAGTGGCGTCGGCGGAGCTTGTGAAATGTTTTTGCCCAGCACTTTGCATGCGGGTGCGTGATGGAGCATGAAACATCGGTTTCAGCTGCTGCGCTCTCTTCCTCTTTCTCGATATGTCTTCCTTTCCACGGCTCCATCTGACGTCCTCTCCTCCTAGGTGCAGTGTCCCAATCTTCTGGCCTCTGGCTTTGTTCCAGACATACGGACCGCTCGGCATTATTACGGGTATAGACGTTTGATTGGTTGATAATTGAACGTTGGGTTTGGCGGAGCCGGAGAAAGCATTGGGCCGTCCTTGCGATTTCTTTACGGCGATTTTTCTGCGCACGAAGTTGTGGTACGCTCTTCTTTCGACTGCGACCATGAACTTCTCTTCGGCTTTTAGCTCCTAAGTAGTGGTTATGATATATGTATCTTCAGCGGTGAGCGGTGAAGTGGACTTCGATTTTCTCGGAACAGTGAAGGGTTGTGCGGAGAGAATGTTGAGGAGGTGCGAGGAATGCCGGACCTTGTCGGACTCTTGTGTGAACGCCGATAAACCGGTAGGCGAGGGGGAAAGTGCCGGAGCGTCATCAGCTGATTTTGCAGCTGTGGACGCGATTGGGGATGAGTGTGTGCCGTTGCTCGCTACGTTCTCGGCCCTTTTTATCTATTTTTGTGCGAGTTTGCTGGCAGTAATCTCGAGCATCCGCGTTGCAAAAGATGCCGGGGCTTTGATAAGGATGCTTGCTTGCGGGGGAGTTGACAGTAGCGGGTGGAACGTCAAGCAACTGTACGGTCGACAAACTTGAACCCCTCCTATCGAGGGTGTTTGCCGGCCGGCTGTCTGCTTGGGCATTTCTGTCCAGTTGCAAATTGAGAGCGAAACCAGCCTGCAATCTAGTCAGCCGGTCAATCGGTCGGGTGTCTATCAAGAAGAGTGCCTTTTCTGGCTTTGCACTTAAATATGTTTGCCTTGTCTGTGAACTGGAAAAGCTGGATCAGGAAGCAGACCTTGCGTTGATTTTTCAGCAAAATTTTTTCGTGTCTCTGTCCTTTTCTTTTCACCATTGCTGACAGTACTGAGACATGATGCTGAGTCTCTGGAACAAGTTACATATGATTACTGCTTTTAGTGTCTAACCAACAAACGTGGGGTTTTCTTTCATTTTGCAGGTACTGAAAGAACCGTTTTGTAATTTTCCCGAGTAATTTTCTTCTTATTTCGTAGTAACTAATTTGTTTCCAGAGAACTGCATGTTTCGTGCGACACTTTAGCAGGATGGCTACTGAGTTTCAAATGTCATACTGCAGTTGACAGTGCCAGTTGACAGTTGACAGTGGTGAATGTGGCACTCTCCAGGGCAACCCTCTTGGTTCAAGTGCTTTATAGGTACTCAAAAGACTGACGTGTCATTTAGGGGCTGGTTGAATGATCCCTGCTAGCGTGCTTTGCCAAAACAATGAAAGAAATGACAGATACAATCCCTGACATTAGTTGGGTTCACTGTGGCATTATTACTTGTGATCTCTGAATTCCTTTGTTGACAGCCTGAAGTGGGAGTGCTAAATCTGTTTTCGCACTGGCCTTCACTAGGTAGCCCAGAAAATCTAGCAGCGCGTCCTCGTATTCTCCCGTGATGTCACACTTCGATGTCTTTGAAACAAAAACTAACTGGCCAAATATCGCATTTTGGCTTGGATATCGGCTCTTATGTAATTTTCGTCTAATTCTAAACAACCAGATAGCAGTTTTAGCCCTAGTACAATCACCAGCTTCCGGAAAATGCTGTTATTTCATATAAGAAACAGGTCCCAGAGTTGCTCTTCAAAAATGCATCGCAGCGGCGTGACATTAGGGCCGCTTGTTGATGTATAGGGTGTCCCAAGTTACTAGGCTCGATCTGAAATGGTCCGTAAAAATCGACGCCTGCACGTAGCCGTCTAAACTTTTCGTCAAAGTTGTATTTCACAGGTCGGTTTTTTCTTGTAAAATTACAAAGCGTAACTCCCTTTCTGACAAAAGAAATGGGGCCAAAAAACTTGCCAGCGGCGTGCGTTTAGCGCGTGTGTTGATAGATGGCGTCGGGAGCAGGCGTCGCATAAGGCCTTAGCGTCGCAGGGTGCAGCCGACCATCGAAAGAAAGCAGACCACACGCAGACGAAATCCGTTGGCAGCAAAAGCGCCGTCGTTACGCAAACGCGTTTTTTTCCTTCAAGTTTTGCTTTTATTGTCCGCATTTATTAATTTTTTTTAACCAAAGGTACATTGCAAGAGGATTATGTTCATTTTAATAAACCACGGTGGTCGCGAGCAGTCTCCAGTAAAGTCCCTCTATTAGTCTCCATAAGGAGGTAGCGCCATCTATCAATACGAACGCCCAACACACCCCGTTACTCGATTTGGTCGTCTGCGTCGTCGCCCGCCGTTGGCCCTGGCAAATTTCTTGGCTTTTTTTTTTTTTTTTTTTTTTTTTTACAGCGGGAGACTTACGCTTTGTAAATTTACAAGCAAAAACTGACCTTTTAGATTGCTACGAGCAGGCGTCGATTTTTACGGCACATTTTAGATAGAGCCTGGTGACTAGGGACACTCTATGTATGATCAAAGATGTTTTATGTATAATTACAATCACGATTAGAACGCGTAGCAAACACACTTCATACAAGATAGCGATATAAAAAAAAAATATTTTTCCCTCGCTTTACAATGGGATTCCACATTCCACGAAGGGATGGCGGCGGCACATTGCGAGTTTGTGGAAGAGCGAAGCATTGATGTGACGACGCGTTTGAAGCGTCTGTAGTTTGGCTTTGTTGGATAGCCGAAGCGGCGAGTGAGATATTTGTGCCGTGCAGTTGTGTAGTGGCCCACGCTCGGGCAATGGCCGAGGATGACCGATGCGAGTAATCTTATCTCTCTCTGGGGGGACTCTCGGTAAAAGTACCCCGGATTCCGTGTTTTCCCTTTAGTTTCTCTGTGTTCGGTTCCCAAAGGTGAATAGACTGTTTTCGGACTCTTTATCTCCTCTGAAATAAGCGTGCGAAAAGCCTGGAGATAATAAAAAGCAACTGGCTCGTAGACATCTTGTAGACTTTGCAATTTACGTCGGTCGGGTCGGCCGACGCAAATTTTTTCCGCTGAATTTAGCGTGGAAGTTGACGTCACGCGACCATCGTGGTATAACGTGACAGGCTTGAAGCTGGCGTCGATTTGCCCGCTAAATTTAGCTGAGAAATGATATCACGCGACATTTCGGCGTTATGCGATGAGACCAGCGCGAGCAAGGTAGAGCACTAAATAGCTCCTAGGAACAGAGTAACGCAATCCTTTGATCCGCGTGTTTTGCCGACAACATGGCCGACAGAGCAGCTCGGCGCGAGTCACGTGGTACTCAGGGTTCCAAGAGGCGCCCGCTCTATGGGAGAACCAGGGGAGAACACGTGAAGGTCGACGGAACGTGGCTGATTAAACAAATAAGCACCGAATTCACACTTTTCGAAACTAGTTTGTCGTTAGGTTGGTGAAGCTCTAAACACTTTTTGGTTGGCAGGAGCGGGTCACGTGAACGGTGTGACGTTTTGTTCGCGCGGTTTTCGAACAGCATGAGAGACCGTCGATCCACGTAGCTTCTAAGCCCCCCTTCACCCCCACCCCACTTCCCCCGGCTACGCCCCTGACCTACAGCGATGTGATTGCTACGCAATTCCGCGCCAAAGTGCTTACCCTGCTACATTTTCCCAAAATGTGAGCCAACATTGCTTCGAGACTTGTGTTCACTTTATTAATACTGAAAATACTGAATAATATAAGTAATGAATCGGGCCCCGCTACGCGGCCGGATCGTTATCAATAGGCTTGTGCGAATTTCCAAAACTTTCGGTTGGCGCCTCAAATAACGTATTATGCGATTTGAGCTATCTCCGGAAAACACTGACGGTACTCGGGAAGATTCGCCATATTTCTCACGCCCGTTGTCTGTTCTGGTTGATTAGCCGGACTCGTTGAATGCGCTTGTCAACGCGCAGTGGTCTACTACCGTAAAGCGGGGACCCCGTCCGAAGCGTCGTAATTTTGCATGTCTTGCTTCACCGCAGCGCACCCGCGCAGTAAGGGAGAAGCAGTCCTCCAGAGCGGGACGTAACACACAACGCTGAAGAGAACTGCCGAGCACCGTGCTGCCGAGGAGATAGACCGCGAAATTCTGACGATATATATATATATTTTTTTTCGTATTTGACATTCCTCGAGGATACTTGATTATTGCCCAAAAAAAAAAAAAAAACTTTTATTGACTACTCTATACATTTATGTTTTATGACATAGTAAGTACAGTAACTGAAAGTTAGATTAACTGGAGCAGTAAATGCAAGCCTGAAAATAACATAAACAATGTAGGCTTTTTCTTTTTTAAGCAGCATATTTACTGTTTACACGCTGATTTATTTTTACTTTTTTTTATCAGGAAGTTTGCTTATAAAATGTCATTAATGTTCGCAATTCACGTGACAAAGCTTTGTTTACTACCTAAATTAAAACACGCAGTTTTATTACAACTTCCGAACTTAAAGGAAGCATCAATTTAAATCATCGACATTCTTATACTTTAACATTTTTTTTCAGTGGAGTACGCTATTTTGGTTAAAGTTTGATGTCGTACCTAAAATGACCATGCACAGCGGTTCGTACCGTCCGTCATCGATCGGCATCTTGTTTCCGTGCCTTGTGCTTATACGCGCAATGAAACCACTATCTAGAGCATCAAACCCGCCGTGCCCGTTGACGCCATCCAAAGGTTGCGCAAAAGCAGGAAGGCGAACGCGCTGGTAATGCACGAAAATGAAACGTGCGGTCATGCTACTCGAAAGTACTTTTTGCTGCCCCTAAATCTGCTCCAAAGGGTGCTCTACAAATGACTCAGACCAATCAGATTTTCTCTCAGCCAGCGTAGAAGGGCAGCAGAATTCCTCTCGTTTTCTTCTCTTTATGCTTCTTTTGTTTTCCGCTCGTTCCGTGGGGTTCGTTTCTCCTCCTGGCGTGTGCAGCGAACCACTGCGCTACGGCTTTGACGGATCGGACAGAAGGGAAAGGCAAACAGAGGCCACCATTGTGCGTGTTTTGTTTGCGAATGTCCGCTGCTACGCGATGACGCAAGAACGATGTCGCTGTCTGGCGAGGTGGGAGCTGGAGCTGTAACGAGTGCGTCATCGGGACAAACTGCGTCGTCGCCGTTGCCCTCGCCGTTTCGGGGGTAATCGCGGCTCGGTTTGTTGTGCTGCTAACAGACCCCTCTCTTCGATAGTAGCGCGCGCGCAGTCTAGTAGCTGTGGTGACAATGCGAAGGTGCAAGCAGGCTGGACAAGAATGACAATAATAATCCCTGGAGAAAGGGAACAAGGGGGGGGGGGGGAGGGGGGGGGGGGCAGAGGACAAACACGTATCTCCAAACACAGCTAGGTGACTGGTGCGCGACCTTTCTCGTCATTCCGGTCCGGCTCACTTGTACCTTAGCATTTGTTTTATATTATCATCATAACTTAAAAAAAATGCAGGCCGTTCACCCTTGTTGGTGTTAGACTGGTGGCAACTAACAGTGCAAACCCGTTTGTTTTGCTGACGTCTAACTCCTGGTTAGCTCAGTTGGTAGAGCGCTCCACTGGAAATGGGGAGGTCCCGGGTTCGATACCAGGACCAGGCGGATTTTTTCGGTCGGGCACACCAGTCACCTAGCTGTGTTTGGAGATTTGTGTTTGTCTTTTGTTCCCCTTCTCCAGGGATTATTGTTGTCAATCTAGTAGCGGTTGCTCCGATTATCCGATTCGAAAGTTATAAGCGATTTTTCGATTTTGGATGACCTTTTGTCATCCGAATTTTTGCACCGCCAGCCTCGCGCCTCCTGCAGCAGAGGTAACTTAGCGCACGGTAGTGTGGTTCCCACGCGCCCAAATCTTTTTACACTTTCTTTCTACATATTAAGTGGTTTTCGATGACGTTCAGCAAGTTTTTAAATGAAGCCACGCGTTTATTTGCAATAATGAACGAGTCAACACATTTTAGTTACTTATCCGACATAAAGAGGCGGTTGGCCCCGCGTATTATGTCCCTCTGACCGTATAACTCGCCCGCACTGCCCGCATTGGTGTAGCTTTCAGGGCTTTTCATAAACAAAATTGTCAAACCTTAAAAAAAAAAAAAAAGGATTTAGTTATTGGCAGAATGAGAACAGAAGAAAGGTACTTTCGGTTGGCGAGCTTCCAGCACGCGCACCTTGCCTTCCGTCGTGCTTTTGCTGCGCGTGCACGCTCGAAGCCCACACGAGACACGCCCGGGTGTTATATCGAAGAAGCTTCTCGTCCGGTTACTACGGTAGATGTGTATAAATTCGGTGGATTTCGCTTAGGTTCGATTGGAGGCTTTGGACGCGCCGACGTACACACCGAGCGAGTGTCCCCGTATACCTGGGCCAATGCACGTCGTAGGCAGAGGGTGCCCTCTCCCTCTCTCCCACCGGCCAATTCAGCACGCTCGACGGCGCGTAAAGGCAGCAAGTGCGGGCGTTCGACCACGCGCAACAAACGCAATATAATGTACTCGTGCACGTTATTTTTCCGTTGATCGAAGTGCGCATGCGCCGACTCGTTATAGTCAAAAACTCGCAAAGTCTGCGTGTGTGAGAGGGAGAGAGTGCGGTCAATTCCATGCCGCATAAACACAATTTCCGGATATGCATCGGTTCGCAGCAGTGGGGTAGGCTTTTCCAGCGCCCCTTGACTTTTTTTAGTGTTGCTTTTTTGATGGTGGTGGTTGTGGCCATATCCCGGATGGTCACGTATGTGTCGTGTCCAAGCGGAAAGACTTCGTTGTCCACGCTTCCTTTTGTTCTTCGTCAATTGGTAATGTTGGCTTCGTGGCATTTACGATTCGGTTTAAATTAACGAAACTTCAAATAACCTGGCGCCGTCTGGCGTCCGACACGTGAAGCGGAGGAAGCTGCTGCGACCTGGCGGTTTGAAGCACGAGACAGCAGTACGAGGATATCGTGGGCACGAGGTTCAAGTTGCACCCGAAACCGCGCTACACTTGTGCTTGCCCGGAAACTCCGTGCAATTGGGTGAATGCTTTAACGTCGAGGGGTGGATGAGTTGTGGCGCCATCTAGCGACACATATTTTCTAGATGAGCACAGTGTTCTCGGTGCTGTGTGGGGACGCCCGTAGTCGTTGTAACAGATGGCCGTCCTCCGGCACGCGCTCGTGTTTGCCCTCCGCCATGCTCCGACTGCGCGTGCACGATCGAAGCTCACAAAGACGCCGACGGATTATTGAAGGCATGTAGGAAACTCACGCCAGACGGAGGAGGGACATTTTGAGGATTTCTTTGACATTCTAGCACTGTCGGTGGCTGTTGGCGAGGTGATCGAACGGAAGGGGGCGCTTCGTCGAGCTCGGCCACCCAAGGACATCACGCGGAGAGGCCGACGGTGAAACCAACAGTCTTCGAGAGGTAGAAACCGGTAAAAAAGAACGTTAGGGGAATGGTGGCCAATATCGAGGGACGGAGAGATTAAATTGGATTAAATTGGCGTAGTCGAACTTCAAGGTTGTACTAAAAACACTGCTTGACTAGGTGGCGCAAGTCACCGCCCGATTCATAGGGAATAGCTACCATCCATCCATGTCCAAATCGTCTGCGAACGTCTCCGCCTTTCCTTCTTCTTTTCTCCTCTCCGCTCGCGAAATCGCATGCGCACCAGCGACCAATCACCGCAAGAGGCGTCCGCCGTTAATTTTCAAACGCTCCCCGTGGTTTGTGATTTACCCTCTCTGCAATCTAGGCTCTACTCTCTTCCCCAATAGGGACGACTCCGGTTCGGACATCGCGCAATGCTGCGATCAAAGTGGAGTCTTTCTCCCCAACCTCCCGGCCCATGTCTGACGTCATCGGCGTGGGAGAAGGGGCGATTACTGCGATGACGTCACGGTGCGGTCCACGTGGCCGCCGACGCGAATGTAGAGCGAGCTGTATTGAACGTCTGGATAGCTGAAATTAGTGTTGCGAAAGCCGGGCTGTTTGCATAAGCCTCCGCCAACGTTGCCGCGTTCGCCGTGTTGTGGGGAGCGTGGGGACCGGGATTTGGCGAAAAACGAGGGACGGTCGAGAGCTATTGGCGGTTATGTAAATTCTTTAGGCCTAGAGGAGTTTTCCTTTTATTTTTTCTTAACATTGCAATTTTGGGAAAGGGGGAGTTTCGTGAAATAACTGTAGGGTTGGGCGAATAATCGAAATTTTGGATACGAATCGAATATCATACATTTAATATTCGATTCGTAAAGTAAGCCTTTGGTATTTTTCGAATATTCGTCGTAACACGAATATTCGAAATTAATCGAATATTCGAGAACGTATTCGCGAGCGTAAGTTTCGGTGTCGGTAAGCAAGGCCTATTGACAGCGACATAGCTGCATTGCACGGCGGCTTCAACCTCAACTGGTGGCGTGGGTGTCGGTAGCGGTAATCTGCTCCCTTGTGACTCCTGACCTTTTAAATTGTGTTCACTTTCGCGTTCGCCCACCCGTATTATGGCGGATGGAGGTGATTGCGGGGAACCGTCTGCGAAGCGGAGGAACGAACGAGAAACATAACCAAAAGAGAGGAGCGCTATTTGGAAATATGTTGCGAGGGTGACGGCATCGATTGCGCAATGTACGGCGTGTGCGAGTCAGCGCTTAAAACGCCCACAGGTACGACAACGGCCCCTGTCAACCACCTCAAAGTACATCCTGACAGACGCCGTTCTATCGCCTACTATCCTGCTCTACACGCTCGCGCGTGCTTGTGCCACGGATGTATGACGATCCCCGAAAGAAGGTGAAAGCAGAGATCAGCAGTTCCTTTTGAAGGCGGCAATACCGCTGTTGCCTTCACAAGCGACATGTGGACATGGCGCGCTAACGAAAGTTACGTGAGCTTCACCAGCCATCTTCTCACTCCAGAATTAGTGATGAAGTGGTTCACGTTGAACACTCGACACACGGCTGTAAGTCACAGTGTTGTGAACAGTCATAAGAGCAAGGCTCAACGCCGTTAGCAGATTTTTGGCAAACATTTGGCCACTTAGCCAAAAGTGCAATGGAAAGCAAAGTGCTTTCAGCTTCAGAATGGGAAGCTGTAACGTATGCGGAGGAGGCAGTGTTAAAGAGAGAGAGTGGTCCGTGTGAGTGGTGGCAAACTGTCGGTTAAGATATTCGAGTCTGGCGAAGCTTTGCATCAAAATACCTGGCAATACCTGCCACTTCAGTGCCGAGTGAGAGAGTATTTTCTGTGGCGGGAGGTGTAGTTTCCTCTCGAAGGGAGCACTTCCTACCTGACCATGTGCAGCAATTTATTTTTTTGCATGACAACTTGTAATCTTCTCTACATCTATAATTTTCGTTTTTGTGTTTTTATTCTTGTTAATACCAGTGCCTCACTGGTGTTAACGTGAATAAAAACAAAAATCCTAGTTGTAGGGAAGATTACAAGTTGTTGTGCAGAAAAATCAACTGCAGTTCTGCAATTCAAAATTAAAAAAAAAAAAAAAAAAAAAAAAAAAATGAGAAGACAAATCAACTGCAGTTCTGACATGAAAATATAAATGCTGCGAATAAATGCACCGGCCTTCGACTATTCGATATTCGAATCGATATTCGACGCTGACTATTCGTATTCGAAAATATTAATATTCGCGCACCCCTAGAAATAAAGTGATAGCCCAGGCTAGCTGGTAAATAATCATACTTAAAAAAAAAGAGAGACAACGGAAAACACAAGAAAATGGGACGACACAAGGACGTTGTCTTGTCTCTTTTTCTTTGTGTTTTTCGTTTTGTCTCGGGGTTTTATAAGGGATACTTATGAAAACCCGAGACAAGAGAAATAATATTTTGTAGGCGTTTGTGGTGCTTAATTAATATTAAAAGTTAGTTTTTTTAAACTATTGTTTGTCTTTACGGTTTGGTCAATTGCTCAATTTAAACTAGCAAGGGCGGACACGCGGACATATTTCCATTGATTGCTAAGTTACGTCATGTCTTTGTTGTCGTTTTTCTTTTTTCTTCAAGTAGGTAGCCTTCTAACTTGCTAGTTCTTAATGCACGGTGCCATTCTTGTGCCTTCATCGACGTGACCTTCGTAAACTCAAATCTTCTAAATAAAAAATACGCGCACATACATCAACTCACAGTCACGTAAACAATTAGATGTGTGAGATGTGAATTCGCAAATTTTTTTTTTTTTTTTTTTTTGCGCACTTCAAACAAGCAAGAATACCTTTTTTTTTTTTCCTCACCTGCGTTGATTTTTTTTTTTTTTTTTGTAATGTATTAGTTAATTGGCAAGTCAGCCACAAGGTGGCGAGAGTCATTCTCTCCAGACGCCGCCCAACTCGGAGGTCTTTTAGCAACATCGATTCATCCGTCATGATATGAAGCACGTAGTATGAATGACCGAATGATCCTCAATCCGGTCGATTGTGAAGCGGTCTCTTCTGTCGACTTTTAGTCGACCGCATTCTTGCGTCATCTCTGAGCTGTCTACGAAATTTGATTGACGCTGTAGCCCGCTTCATTTAAACCGGGTAAAAAAAAAAATGATTACGCGTTTTGATGTTTGCTTTGGACGGAAAATAAAATTTTCTACGTCGTGTCGTTCGTATACGCATGCTCCAATTTAAATCGCGCTCGGGATTAGAACGGGTTGGCGTCGTGGAATAAGGCTGTGCGTTTATTTCTTCGGTATTTCTACCACTTATCTCACCAATCCTGCATGGTAAACGCCGCGCCGAATTCCTGCGCTTTTTTTTTTTTTGTACGCGTGATTATAGTGTAGCTGACGATACCAAAAACACGCGAAGACGACAATCGCCATGGATATATGTATGACCGTTAAGATGCTTGCTAACGATACGATGCACGCGAGAATGCGTCAGCGGAGTTTCGAGTGTCGTTATCAGAGTTATCGGAGTTATCGGTACGATCTACTAAATCTCCCTAATCTGAAACGCAGAATAGTTGACAAGCGCTATCCCTTATGTTTGAGCAGATTGTTTAGTGAAAATCCCTCAAACACTCATTGTTCTTCTTTGTTCCGCTGTTTTTTTATTATTTTCTTTATCCCTCCATAGATTTCACTTATCATATCGTGGCCCACGGATAGCGTAGGCGGCGAGCGTGTGGATGGATGCGAAAGTGATTTGCCCACATCTCCTCGATTGCGTGCAAGGGATGAACGACGGCGCATTTTCTTCGTCCGTCGTAAGTGTGTTTATAGAGGGAGAGCACTCTCGCTGCGGTTCGATTGGCCCGTAGCTGCCACGTGGCGGTTGAACTTTCGCTGTGCTGTCTGTCGTCATTCGACGACGTTTCGAAATGGGACGCTTAGGAAGGCGGCGCTCCGCTGGCGCGTGCAAAAGCGCAAATGAGGTTTCCTTCCAATTAAAAAAGGATTTTTTTTTTTTTTTGGACGCGCGTTGTGCGCGTGTCGCACTTTTTGTTTTTGTGCCGTGAACTCGAACTTCGGCAGGTTTTCAGCCCTTAGTTCTGCGTCGGTTGCTCTCTAGAGCCACCTAACAAGCTACGGCTCAGAGTAGCGACAAGTGTTGCTGCTCAGAATCATCGTTGCCAATTATCGTAAGTTTCATTTGAGACTGCGGGAAGCGACCTTCCGTCCTCCAGAATATGTCGAAAGAGTCCGTGGTAAAGCACAATTATTCGCCGGAGCTTTCCGGTGCACTCTCGTCTCCAGCCACGGCATGGGAGACGGAAAAAAAAATACTAAAACAATTTAACATTTTAAATACCAAAAAAAAAAAAAAAAAATATTGAGGGGAGGCAAAACGAGGATGTGTGACGGTTACGCTTATATCCTAAAGCGCCGTTCACGCACTTGCAACCGAGTAGGACCGGCTGAGACGAGACTGTCTTTAAGCCTATTGCGACGGCTTAGGACCTGCCCTGCAGCAGCGCATCTGGTCCTAAGACGTCGCAAGAGGCTTAAAAAGCGGTCTCGTCCCAGCCGGTCCTACTCGGTTGCAAGTGCGTGAACGAGCCTTAAATGTCCAGTATTGGCGTGGCGACGGCAAAAGCAATGTATTCGCCCATACCGGAAGTGGCGACAATTCAAGATGGCGGCGCCCTTGTGAAAAGGGCCTATACACCTTTTCCCAAGGAGGTTAGAAGTACTAGGAGGGGGCACGTTGCAATATTGGTGAAGCCTAGTTATAAAAAGTTTAAACGATTTTGTGCCCAGCGTGACCGCAGATCTGTCTGGCGATTGGTGCGCGTGACATGTCACGTGTGAGATGGATGGTTGATTGTAGAAGGACTCCTTGCAGGCATGCGCGCGCTCCGTCCGGTAGGTTTTATCAGATCGAAGGCTAGACTGTGGTGTATTCTAGTGGCCCATAGACAGACGAAGGCTAGCTACGGTCACGTGATGTGGTCACGTTGGCATGGTGAGTGAGGAGAGTAAGGAGGAAAATGAGAAAGAGGCGAGGCGTCAAGGGAGCATGGCTTGTGGAGGCTACGCGGCCGACGTCATGCCCTCTCCTACCCTTCTATTCTCCATGCCTTTTCCACGTGGGCGCCGCTATCTTCAATTCTTGAACTTCCGGTATTCGTAAAAACACCGCTTTCCTCTCGTCTCGCCTGTAGAACACGTTAACATTTTAATTGCAACCATCATTCCTTCTTGTTATGTCCTTTCTATATATATATATATATATATTTTTTCTTTTTTCGGGTTAAAATTTCTTGTTTTTTTCGGAACGCATACCGGATATGGGGACAACGTGGCTGGGTACGAGGCTAAACGAAAGCCGCATTTGCGCTAGGCACCGAAATGGCGGCGCCCTGGAGAACGTAATCTAGGCGTAGCTTTAATGGTTCTAGCTCTTGACTTGTCGGGAGAAGGCTACGCCCAGAACATCGGCACCCTTTTTCTTTCTTTTTCCCAAATTGTTTTACGTTGCAACGACGGCCGCGATATTCGCCCGTTCGCGTGACTTGACGTGACGTTTGTTTAGGTGCTAGCGGCTCTCGTGGCCGCCGCCATTTTGGTGCTTCGACACAGTCGTTTATACTGAGAGTTCGGCCTTCCCGGCGACCAGTTCGCGCTTTCCACTTTTCCCTCTCTCCCTTCATGCTCTCCCTTTTTTACCCTGTCCACCATTGCTTGTTTCCTCCTCCCCCATGGTAAGGAGAATCTTCTGCCTTGCAGAATAATGTCGAGTCTGGTCGTCGACCTTTAAGGAGATTTTGACAGCCTGGCAACCACAGCAGCGTAGTTTGACAGCCGGGTGGATGACTACTTCCGACCGCCATTTTGTGGCTCTTACTCGTAAGAACTCGATGCGATTTCTTAAGAATGAGCGAGACAAAGAAGTAATTCTATTTTGTGTTTCCACGAAATCCGTTGGTTCAAGCGGGCAACAAGCTCCGCCCTTTGGCCAAACTCTCTCAGTACAAACGGCTCTGTGCTGCGAGCAGCGTGGGCGCCCTCGGCGTAAGTTATATTGATCTGAGGCGCGACTTTTTGAGCGGTACACGCGGTGGAAAATCATCGCGGTGTCGTTTTGCTCTGTTGGCGATCTCTTTTTATTCAGCGAGCGGGCGCGACGGAAAGTCTCGTTTGCATCTTCCGCGAGACATGCAACTGCTCAAAACCGAAACTGGACTGGGGAGGAAGAAGACATGTAAAGGAAGTGAGTTGCTGGAAGTCACGTAGCTACACCCTACCACGTGTTTTTTTTTTTTTTTTTTCGCCGTGCGAGACAGATTAAAAATTTGCACGTCTCACGAAAAACGCCAGAGTCAAGCACGTGTTTGATGTTTGCTCGTTTCTCAAGAGAGAGTGAGAGAGAGAGAATAAACGTTTATTGTCAGGGGGTCGGGAATGGGGGTGGGAGAGTGGCGAAAAGGTAATGAAGTGAGGATTGGACGTGGGGACAACACCAGACCATGTAGAAGTACTTGTTGTTGGGCTAGTTGGTGATAGACTGTTTTGAAACATGGTTAAAAGCGCTAAAAAGATGAAGACAAGAGGGAAGACAAATACGGGCGCTACTCACGACTGTATTTGAAAAAAAAAAAAAAAAAAAATGAGATAGAAGTACAGATAGGTTTATAAATGTTGATACACCTATCGGCACATCGTGCGCCGGGATACACGCACTTCAACGTAAATTTATAAATAAATAAATTTACACATAAATTTATTAAAAGAAAAAAAAATCTCGGCCTTATACAATGGAATTCAAGTGTCGCTGACATATTGGGACCCTTTCTTCTTGATAAAGTACGCCTCTTGCAGTTTGCGTGCTCTTTGATTCTTGCTTCTACCTAGAATCTCGGTGTCACCGAAGCGTGACTCACAAAAGACGGAACGCATCTCTGGTGTTGGTCTTTTTAGCGCTTTTAACCATGTTTCAAGCCGTGGCATGTGCTCGTTAGAGGGGTATTCCTGGCAGTGGGGGGCACGAAGGAGAGGTCTAGGGAGACCCTGGCATTCTTGCCAATTGGTATTCGTAAGACGGCCGCCATCTTTAGCAGTTAGAAGGGGTGACGACTCGGCGACGTTTTTCTGCGAATCAGCTCGGTGGTCGGGCTTGTCGCACGGAATCAATCCTAATTGCTTTGATCGGTAAACGATTGCACTTTCGAAGCTAGACAGATTCGCCGGTACCGCGAACGACGGTTCTGAAGTAGAGCTCGTCGTTCGCCGCTATCGCTTCGTTCGCTTCGTTCAGCCGTCCAGGCCTCGACTCCCGCGATACGACGCCATGTTGAGGATTGCGCACAGAATGCACCGAGTGCCGCGCTTCCAATTCTCTGTGCAACTTTTTTTTCTTGAGTGTGTGCTTTTGATGACCCACGACTTTGGTTATATTTGGCGTGCCTAAAAAACAGAAGTGCACGTGACTACCGAGAAGAGAGTGAGTGCGACTATAGCCGGTCAGTTCTCGATCGGCGGTTTTCGGGCGGAAACAAAACGAATTTCGAGCCGCAAATTGTGTTCTGGGTAGTTGGGCTCTCATTGTCATGTACAGATGGAAATATTGGCGAGCATATATATCCCTTCACTCTCTGTACCCCAGCGTTGGGAAGAACTGTAAGTGCTCTGTACTTAAAGTACAACTTTAAGTATAGGCTTAGAAAACTGGTACTTTACTTGAAGTACATTCTTTGAGTATGTACTTGTACCTGTTTTTTTTTTTTCTTCTTTTTTTCTGGTACTTGTTGAGGAAAGTACAACTCCCGACATCAAAGTGCATTCCCCAAATTTGCTCTTGTTAAATTTGCTTTACGAAATTATGATTTCTCAACATGTAAGTGTTTTTAAAGGTGATTGTGTTAAAACTTCGTCACCGAGAGGAAGACAATGGTGCTCTCTGACGAGTTGACTTTCATTCAATATTCGCCGTCATTTCCGAAAATAATCGATGCACCCCAGCTTACCTCCTGAACATTGCGTACAAAAAAAAAAAAAAAAAAAAAACATTGTATAGGAGAATGAAAGGGCATCATGAAAGATTGTGATAAAAAGTACCTGTACGTAACTTTGAAACTTCACGGTATATTAGTATTTCACTTCCAAGTACATTGCGCCCAACACTGGTTAACACATCTGCGTTTCAGTAGGATCGACTGCGTTTCAACAGCGACCATTCCTAGTAGCTAGCGCGCATGTTTGATCTGGCTAACACTGTAAAGCCTTCGGTGTCATTTCACGCAGATCTGAACTGTTTCCATAGCTATCCGATAGGTGGCGCCAGCGTGCCCAGTTCCTTCTCTCGCCGTAAGCGGTTGCGACGCGGTGGACTACAGTCAAGCGCAAATGTGCTATCCGGCTCCCCTAACGATGTATGTCGTCTGTTCTGTTTCTAGCCGTTAGACGTGCTCCGTTAGGCGTGACGTTACAGTTCCTCCTCGTTGTTCCTCGCTCGGGTTTTGTTGCGTCACGCCTCCGCGTGACGTGGTCCGCTCGAAACGCCTCGTCTGCTTAATTGTTTGCTTGCTCTCCTGTTCTGCGTTTCTGTTACACAAGTCCTTACGCGTGACCCCTAAAAAAAGAGAAAAAAAAAGTTTTAAAATTATTTGTTTTGTTATGCGTTGTGCCGGTCGTGTAACGCGTCGTGTCACGAACTTTCGCATACGTTGTTTATGTGTAGTGTTCCATGTTTTCGGTGTATGCCGATGAACCCTGAAAAAATAACACCCGAACTCGTTTTACCAAAATCTGGGGAAACTGAAGAACCCCCGAATTGAACCTGACCTTGCATAAGAACCGAAACTTCACGCGTATAAATATTTACCTGCAGTTGTACGACTGAACTGTCCGCGAGGTTGCTCCTTTCTTCAGGAACCGCGCCCTCTCTTATCTCGTTCTCTTCTGGATGGATACTAAAAGCTGTACCCTTTTAACGGACGGTAGCTCGCGCCACCTAGCCTGGAAAAGTCAAGCTGCACTCATTTTCCCCCCAAGAACCGTAGTAAAAAAAAAAGTCCGGCATCTGGTGGAGCATTACTAATTTACCCCTATATATGTGGAGAATTGATATATATATGTAGGTGCATTTTAGATTAGATATGTGTTATCCTATCAACACAAACGTTTATAACGCTAAAAGCGTCGCGTCTTCCTCCGAGACAACCAAATCTTGGAAGAGCTACTTCGCGCGGCGCATGAACAATGCGCAAAACTTGCTTTCTTTTTTCTTGAGGTGACAACGAGTATAGGTATCGTGCGCCACCTAGCTTCTCTTATCGGTACCGGGACGTTTTCCAAGTATTCGGATCACGCGCGTGTTCCATGCCCATGTTCTTTAGCGCAATGCCCCGATGAGCACCAGTTTTTCCGTTACACAACTAAAAAAATATCATTTTTGGTTTTGAAGAAATATAAAGCCTGAAAACACGGACCTTATTTATAGGCGTCGTGTTTTGTTTTGCTCCGTGACATTCCCCCTTTTTTTTCATACGTGACATAGGGGTACCGTCCCAATGCGTCGTCTGCTTTGCTTTCAGTCGTTTCTGCACCATGTCTGTGCGTTTTTCTGCTCGCGTTTCTTGGTTTTCACGAGCTCTGGTATGCGTGTATCTATGCCTCGTGTGCCATTCCCCGTTTTTATGGGTGACATTGGGACTGTTCCAACGCGTCTGCTTTACTTTTGAGCGTTTCTGCGTCATTCCTTCGCGTCGGCTGCTCCGATGTAACGCGTCGTCTGCACTCGAATTTCACAAGTTCGTACGCTCTGCTTCTGTACTTTCTTATTTATTTTTTTCTTTGCGTGACATAGAGGACAGTCTTAATTCGTCTGTTCTATTTTCGGGCGTATATCTGAGTCATCCATCCGCGTAGTCTGCTCCGTTGCAATGAGGATCGTCTGCACAGGTTTTACGAGTTCTGTCGTCTGCTTTTTGTTTCTGTATCAATCGATCCACACCGTGTCTGGTCAGTTTTATGCGTCTGACCTGTTTCTTTTTTTAGGTTTTTTTTTGTTTGATTTTTTTTTTCTGATCTATGGTTAGCTTTGTTGGCCGATCACTCACTATCATGTTTTGTTTATGCGTGATACCGGGGATGCACAACTTTTAAATTGTTTTATCATTTGCGAAAACCTAGTTTTACTTTGATCGTCTGTTTTTGTTCTGCGTGCGTCGGCACTTGGGTTTTATCCGCGAGACATATGTTGAGTGATCCGCCATCAGTATCTTGTATTTTATGCGTGACACCCAACCTTGGTGTTTTTTTGTTTTTTTTTTTGGCTGTCTGTCTTTATTGATTGCGAAAACTAGCGTGCTTGCGTGTCTTTTCCATGTGATGTCGTTTTACTTAGATCTTGTTTTTCCTCTTGCATGTCGGCGATTCGGTTTTTATCCGTGGTAGATTTTTATTTTCTCGGGTATTTATTTTATCCAGGCAACTACTTTCTTCTCGCTATTGTGAAATATAGTTTTTGTTTTGTTTTGTTCTTTTATCTGTTTCAAGTTTTGCTTTGACGAATCGTGGGTCGTACCTGCCGCGTTCCATATTTTGGGAACCACTCACGTAATAGTGCGACCGAATTGGCTGGAAAAAAAAAAATGCTTGAAAGAAGGGTAATAGCGCAGGCCAGCTGGAACCGAGACGGCGTTGTGGTTTGGTTTCTCGTTTCTTTCTTTTACTCCCCCCCCCCCCCCCCCCCCCCTCTTTTTTTTTTTTTTACATTGAATTGCTTAGTTATGGAACCAAATGCAGCGTTTGGCGTCGCGTCGGACGGAGGAAAGAAGTTAGAAACCATTTAACAACACACGCGTCTAAATTTATTCTCTCCTTTTTTAGACAATAGGAACAAGAAAACCCGTCAGGCCACGCAGGCGTGTCGGCATTCGCGAAGTTCTTCGTGTTTTCACTTTTTACCAACAAATTTTGAAAATGAAACGACGGCGCTTTTCACCCTTGTTGGAATACTTGCTGACAGTGTTTCGGACGAGCGATTTTATTACTATTACTTTGTGCATATGTGTGTGCGTGTTTCTCTCCCCCCCCCCCCCCCCCCACACACACACACACACTTTTTCCAAAGTAAGAATGGAAATGGTGTATATCTTATGTAATATATCTTATTGCTATCTAGTATTACCCCAGGATTGCTCGCCGGTCGCTCAAAGGCGGGGAAACGTGTGTAACCCTGCACCGTCTGGGAATTCGGAAACAGCATTTAAAAGATAAAAAAATAAAAAAAATAAAAAAAAAATAAAGAGAATTTGCCGGCGTCTCCGTATTGAAATCTCCCTCTGCCTTTTTCTTGTTTTTTTTTCCTTCTAAATATCTTTGTGTGTGTGTGTGTGTGTGACATGTATCGCTCTTTTAATTTATTTATTTTTCGGTTTTACCGGGCCGCTTTGAAATGTGGTTGGACGAGTTTGGGGCTCTTTGTCGCCGCCGCCACTCGTTCGGGGTGGTGTGCTCGTTTGACCGGCTCTTTACAAGAACGCTGGAATCGATTTCGACTCTTGTCGGCCGGGAAATCCGTCTTGTGATGTCACGTTTCTTTTTCGTTCACTTTTTTTTTTTTTTTTTTCTGCTTGCAGCGAGACCGGTGTGGTGATCTGTTTTAATGTATAAGTATTGGCGCGTCTTTCTTTGTCTGGATTTGTCTGTCTGCACTTTCGCGAAGGTATCGTCCTCAGCTTCGGACATGTCCTTTTGCTTAACCGGTACATGCTAAGCCCATTCTTAAACTTAGAACTTAGAAAAAATTAAAAAAAGAAATGAAAAACTTCGGCGGCTACTTTGATTTTTGAAGTCCTATAGGCTATAATGTATGAAATGTGGTATTTAAGGAGCAATCGTTAAAATTTGGGTAGAACACATTAGGCATTTGTTTCGAGGTGTAAAGGAGAACCTATATTTATATCAATTTCCCCGCTAAATTTAGCGAGAAATTCATGGACGGACAGAAACAACATTTTGGGAGGGGGTTCCCTAAAAATCATTTAATACGTTAAAAAAGTTGGTATTCAAGTTTTTTTTTTTTATATATCGTAGCATATCAGTGGAATACAATCGGTTCGCCTTTGATCCTATACCTAGAATACTTTATGTACTTCAGAGGTTACCATCTGTTCCAAAAGCAGCGGCTGCAGTGAACCTTTTTATTAGCAAAAACAGAATTTGTTTTATCACAACATACACAACTAAAGAGCTAGTTGGGTGTTTGTGGGAACAAGCTGCATTACAATTTTTAAAAAGTTAAGACAGCGCAAACGACGAAAGACGAGAAACAGAAGGACACATACACAGCTCTGACTCTCAACGGTTAAACCAGCTGAACTACGAAATTAGGGAGAAAGGAGTTAAGACAGGTGATCGCTGGGCCTGTCTTAACTCCTTTCTCCCTAATTTCGTAGTTCAGCTGGTTTAACCGTTGTAATATGTACCACCAACTAGCTCAGCTTCTACCCTCTGACTCTCAGTCGGCGCTGTCTATGTGTCCTGCTTCCCGTTCCTCGTTGTTTGCGTCGTTTTAACCTTTTAAAACTGTCAAACCAACTAGCCCAAGCTGCAACCTTAGCTGCATTGCAATGTCCACCAGCGGGTGGCACTAGAATAGAAAAGGAAAGATGGCATTCTCTTTTGCGGGCCACCACTGGAATCTTTTAACACGGTATTTACAGTGAAACGGACCAGGATGTGGAATGAGCCCGTGCTCCAGAAGCCTTTTTTTTTTATTGTTTAAGTTAATTAGAATATTGGTGTATAAGTTGTAGCAAGTCCGGCACTCTACGTCCTCCAGCATTGTTCCTTTAGTGAACTTTGTTTAATGAAGCTGTCTTAAATAAAAGTTGCACTGAGCTTTAATGACTGCTTCGCAGATTCACGTTCGACCGCGTGATCGACTACATTACGATCTTACAACGACGGAACATACTGGCACGCTGACGGCATGCATCCGGTAGCTCTGGAACCATTTCGATCTGGGTTTCAGTGGACAGAAATTTCTGCACGGTTTGCGAAACCAAATTTACGCGTTATCCGTGAGGGTTGGTATCTTATGCCAGAATTATTTAGATCGCACGGTGAAAGCCTGACGCGTAAAATACACGTAGATTGGGGGTGTATCGGGGGTTACCCGATGGACGGCGCCCGTGTGCTGTCTCGTCGCTAATGTCCAAAGATTTCTTTCTTTCTTTTTTTGGATCGGAGGTTAGGTAATTGTTGGAATTGCAAGCTTTGACTAGGTGGCGCAAGCCGCCACCCGATTGAAAGGGTTCAGCCGTATCCATCCGTCGATCCATCGTAAGCTGTCGCACGCGAATGTTTCGACCATCCTTTAATTAAAGTGACTCCTTCGAAGCTAAAAGGCCATTCCGAACGCCCACAGCAACGTTATTGGCGTCCGGTTCCACTCGGGGAAGAGCGTAGTCCGTCTGCATTTGTTCCTTTGTATTTGTTCTGTCTCCCTGTCTCGGTCTTCCTTTCGACTCGAGAATGGAGGGTTCCAGTTCTCTTTCTCCGCCCGGACTTTGTGTTCGTTGATGTTCGATTGTTGACCGCCAACCATGTTCCACTTCGTTGCCGGTGTTTGATGGAGTTGGCCTCGACCGCCCAACGCGTCTCTCGACGTTCCTCGTCCCGAGCCGTCTGTGCGGTGGGGCAGCTACGCGCTCGACGGACCAATCAGCCTCCTCCCTGCCATCACGTGACCCTTCTCTCTGCGCGAGGGCACGGGCGGGAGCGTGGTCACGTGGCGAATGATCGACGGGAACGTCGTCTACTTAGAGCCCAAAAGGCTCTGAAATAGACGACGTCCCCGCCTTTTTTTTTTTTTTTTTTTTGCCAACAAACGTTGTGGCGCCGTCTATTGGGTAGTTCCGGCACACTTTCTGGTTCGCGTATATTTCCTCATTTTTTTTACTCGTCATTCTTTCATCTTAAAACGCGAATTAAGTCTTAACAGTGCTATGGTGGCCATTTTCAGAAGATAGCGTGTATATTTGATTAAGTTGTAAAGCGCCTAAAAAACGAGGACACGAGGAAGAAGAGACAAAACCAAGCGCTTCTTGTTCCTTGTACCCTCGTTTTTTAGGCGCTTTACAAGTTAGTAAGCATGTACCAACTACTAGCCCACCTATTCTGTTTACTGTGTACTTGATTTCGCGGATACTGCGAAACCCGCCGTCTAGTTCGGAACCGGAAGTCGTTGAGGGCTATTTGCACACTGGCGCCGCCACGTTTCAAGTCGCGCGAAGAAGAGCGAATACTTATACACTGTTCACCTCGTAGCTGACAGTGCTGCGTTGCTCGAACGGAGACATACATACTATCATCTCCCGCCTTTTGTCCAGCCCCCCTTCCCTCTCTCTTTTCGTGGTTTGCATTTTTGATCGGGCAGTGCCATTTGATAGACGCTCTCCTTTTCTTGATCGACGTTTTCCCCTCTCTAGCCGGTGTGCCGGTTTAGCAGACGACGGCTGGTTTCGTTTTGTTGCCATATTCGCTGTCTGCGAGGTGTGGCCACGTCGGACTCGAAGGCGAGATAGGGAACCCCGAAAGTAAACGATTTTTTTTTTTTTTTTTAATTCTTCCTTTTGGTTTTTCCTTCTGAACGGCTCCTCGCTAGCAACGCCGTAGTGCTGAATTTTTCGGCGTCACCTACGACAATCTAGGTTCTCGTGGGGCACAGAGATTGAACGCGAGTGCTATAGACCAGTGTCCGAAATCCTACACTCTAAAAAAAGTCCGTGCGTCTGCTTTCCCGCACAACACTCGGAGAGCCAATCAGCGCAACTTACGGAGGCAGCTCAGCGAATGGCAATGCCGAAACATATGTTTAGACCAAAAAACGCAGTCTGAGTTGTGACATTAAGCAATGCAAAACGTCACGCTTGCATTGCTTAATGTCACAACTCAGACTGCGCTTTTTGGTCTAAACATATGTTTCCGCATTGTCATTCGCTGAGCTGCCTCAGTAAGTTGCGGTGATTGGCTCTCCGAGTGTTGTGCGGGAAAGCAGACGCACGGACTTTTTTTAGTGTGTAGCCCCCATCGATAAAAAATGGTAAATAATAATCTAAAACGCAGGTTTTAGCGAAGAGAGGGGCAGGCCATAAAACGAGATTTCTATCTTTTTTACAGCGCTCTTGGTATCGGAACTTCGTGACTATGCATTTCTGACGTCCGTGCACAACAAAATGTGCAAAAACTTTTAAAAAAGGGGGTCTCGCAAGAAGCGTGGTTCCCCCTGCTATGTCGTGGCGTCAGCATAACCAAACATGGTGGCACCGATATGGAACCGAGCAGGCATCGGTCTGTAGAAGCGTTCTGCTGTGACTTGATTGTGTTCTCACTCACTGAAGGCAAGTCCCGGCCGAATGCCGACTGAGCAGCAAAGTCGGAACATAAGGTCTTGATACCCCCTCTCCTTCCCTGGACAGTTTTCTGGTCGGACGTAGTTCACAGTGTATCTATACCGCCCAATCCTGTAACCCTCAAGGAGTCATTTCCAAAGTCGCTTCCTTGTTTTCCCACGTTTCCATCCTCCTTTCCTTAAAGAGTCAAGGCGGCCGAACCCTGCGAATCGGGGTGGGGCCAACACAGCGAAGCCACGAGGCTGGTGTACACGTTTGCGTCTGAGTATAGTTTGAGTATGCGTTGCGACCGCTTCTCACCCTCTTACGGCTAAGGTCACCTTACGACGACGCAGTGGCGCCATCCGCCAGGCGGCCCACGGAACGCTTGCCACCTGTGTGCGACTTGACCGAAAGCTTTGCGGTATTTTACGAGATCAAGGCTACGCACCGTCTATGAGGAATGGTCGCTTACATGTGTGTGTGGTGGACCGGAAGTATTCCATGGCTAGCCGAGTGGCTCGCCGTCTGTGCGTTCTCAACTCGTGACCAGTCGGAAGTGATTTATTTCAACGCGCGCGATTACAAGTGCCTCAATACGATCTTGGCGTATTCTGTGATTTACTTTTAAAGCTAGAAATGAGCAGGAGTGGTGTCAAGTGGACGCTGGATCCGAAGTCGCTTTCTTCTTTCTTTGTTTTATTTGTTTGTTGTTTCTGATATTGCTCCCGTTCATTTAAAAAGTGCAAAGGGGTCTATGTCGAGAGCTTGTTTTCTTGGTTTTGGCAGACGAACATATCGTCTTTTTGTCTTTCTATCTTCGCGAGTTGGCCACAGCTCAACGCTCCTAGCCCGCTGGGAACCGTCAAAGGGTTGTTAAAACGCCTGTGGGCGTTTTAACAACCTTCTTTTTTTATTATTATCTAGTCTACCTACAGTACCAGAGTTACACCTGCAGAATCACGTGACCGTCCCTCGGGCAGGTCACATGGCACTCCCACACGCATTGGATTCGCCCTAGGCGGCTCGTTTGCGTCCTCCGCTGTCCGTCGTGCAGACGAGACGGGAGTCTAGTGGCCGATTCCTGTCTGGTTCTTGTCGGTTCTAACCGGAGTGCGCGCGCGCTTTGAGCAGCCCTTGACACGCGAGTCTCCGCGTTCAATATGCATCGGACGGGAGGGGGAGGAAGCGAGCGAGTGTGGGACACGGCGAGGCAGCACTAACGGCACGCAATGCTCCGTCTACGCCTCGACGGACAGTGCGGTGGGAGCTACGAGCGCGTTGAGACCAATCGCATGTCGGTCCTTTACCACGTGATCGCGCTCCCGCACATATCCTCGCGCAGAGAGTGGCGTCACGTGGAAGACTAGGCGTGCGCATCACGTCGTCATCAGCGGCTTTGCCGCACTGTGAGCTCTTTTTCTTCTTGCGGCGAACAGAATTGGAGTCCTCGAAGCCGATCCAATGCCGTGTCACGCGTGCTTCGGGAAGGCTGTAGCGACGTGCGAAGCGAGTAGTCACGTGATGAAAGTTGGCAGCGGCTGGGAGTGGCCGAGATACGTCGTGGGTACCGTCGGCTGCCATCCGTCGTAAGGTGCAAGGGAGCGTGAGGGAGGGCGGAAGTCGCCTCCCCCTAATGGTCTCATTAATGGCCCAGCCTCCCCCCTCTACTGGGACGAGGGAAGGGGTTGTCTGCCTTTACACACTCTCTCTCTCTCTCTCTCTTTGCGTGTACCTGTGTTGCGAGAGGTATGCTCGCCGCAGTGATCCGGCGAGGGCGTCGGTGCGAGGCACGTGACAAACGTACACACTCCGAGAAGCGTCTGCTTTCCCCGAAGCTCTTGGGAGGGCCAAATCGGTGCAATCTACCTAACCTTGTACGCGTAACGAAACACACACACACACACACACACACACACACACACACACACACACACACACACACACACACACACACACACACACACACACACACACACACACACACATACACATACACACACATACACATACACACATATACACACATATACACACATACACACACACACACACATATACACATATACACACACACATACACACACACATATACACACACACATATATATATATATATATATGTATATTATAATTTTTTAAGTAAGCGATTAGATTAGTTGATTATTCGACAAAAACTACAGGAAGATCCTTGGTAGATTCTTAGGCAATGCCTAAGCATGACCCTTGCGAAACGTTCGCCCCCTTTAGGAAACGCCAACGCTGACCTTTTCGCTTCTCTGTTTTGGCTTCCTCTATTATTTGTCGTCTCTTTTTTGGCCTCGTTACGGGGTCAGTGTTAGCGTTTCCCAAGGGTCATGCTAACGCATTTGCTAAAAAAATGCATGAAGGGATCTTTCTCGCATTTTGTTTTCACCACTTTTCTGTAGTCTGTTAGAGTGCGTCGACGGCCTTGGATACGGTGCTCCACATCACTCATGGAAAGAACCAGGTCCATACCACTCGTGGAAGGACCTGTATTCATATCACTCAGGGAGCGAACCGCATCTATCGTTTTAACTAAAAATAGACATCAGAGCCCACGCACCGCTGCTGCGGAAGCCAAGAGCGAAGAACAAACGGCGACATCAGAGCGGCAACTGAGCACGCCCGCATTCCACCGTGCCGCGGAGCCTCCCTCCTCTCTGGTTCCGCGCCAGCTTTCCGACGCTACTTTGACGAAAACGCCCGTTTTGACGAAAACCCGGCGGTGTCTCCAGTTTGTCAGCGTCGGGGAGAGAGAGAGATGGGGACGCGTGGTGGGGGACCGTGCTGACGTCAGCGCTTCGGACCAATGGGAGCGTGGCACGCGTCACCCTCTCCCCCTTCTTTCTCCCTCTATTACTTCTAATGCTGACGCATTAAATTGACCGTTACTTGAAGTAACGGCTGGCACTGAGCATGATGAAATGTCCTGCTCAATACTACAATGCGAAGCTTTTTTTGTTTTTGTTTTTGTTTAAACGTATCGTTTAGTTTTGTAATTGGCCGAACTCCCCCTGTGGATCGCGACGATTGGCTCTTTCGAGTGCCTTGCGGGAAAGCGGACGCTCCAGGCAGGGGCGCGTGCTCATCTCGTACACACGCTTGGCTTTCTGCGTTTGCATGACCGAGCCGGGCACCGGGCGTGGGTGGGGGCGAGCGTATACCTAGAAAGGCGGAAATGCAAAGACCCGGTTGATGGTCTCGGGGATGATTCCATTTGTGTGTCGTCTTCCCTCGTAAGACCCGTTTTGTGTTTGGTGTTTTGGGAAAATTCACTCCGTCTCCCTCCAATGACTTTATAATAATAATAGTAATATACTTTATTTACTGGTAGTGTCCAACGACCACGAAGGCCTACTTATTGGTACGCTATAAACAAAATAACCATCGCATTAAAAATGCATTTGTTTGTTGAGGCACAGGTTAATAGTAGCCACAAAATTAACAAACGCAATTGGAAAGAAATAAATATAAACAGAAAGAAAAGTTATTTCGCCCGCTGCAAAGGTCTTCTTCCTTTTCCATTCATTCTTTCATTTTTTTTGTCTGTTCCAGGTTATGGTGACAAACATCCAAATCTGTGAAAACTTGCTGGCTTTCCAGTTTTTCTTGCTTTCGAGGTGTCTCAGTATGTGGTCTTTCCTTTAAAGCATTAAAAAAATGTTTTTCGTACATTTGTTTTTACGAGATATGTCAGAAAATTGCGAGCCGCCGAATCTTCTTCGATTTGGAGAGCTTTGCGTGCGTGCGTGCGTGCGTGTGTGGGCGCGCTTGTGAGTGAGATAGCGTTTCAGAGAGTGTTTGTGCGAGAGAGAGAAAGAGACGTCAACGCAGGAGGAATCCACGGGTTACAATCTCGTCACGTGCCCGCGTGCTTCCTTTATTTTCTCGCTATCGCAGACGACGTCTGCTTTTTGCTATTTTGTTTGCTAATTCTCAGCGTCACGTCACCGCGTCGCGTGACATCACGACTTGACACCGTGACGTTAAGTCACGTGGCTTGAATCTTCTTAAATGCGGCGAGGAAATCACGCCGCGTGACTCGGTGAGGTGACAGCCCGACTTGACATGCGACGTCACTTTCTTCGTGAAATGTGGCGGGAAAATGTCGTCACGTGATCGTGTCTGGTCACGTGACGTCGGTTAGCATCTTATTTAAAGAGGGAAGAGTGACACGATACCTCGATGTCACGTCACCTGACGCTGCGTGTCATTGGGTCGGGTGACGTCGTTTTCCCCGTTAAATTGTGCGGGAGAATTAATAAAAAAGATCGGAATTTTTCGTAGATCGTTTCCTCCGTCTCGCAATGGTCTCCGGAATTCCTTAGCAGGTTCGAAACTTTGCAGGCAGGGCGAGCGACGTGCACGCGCTGTAGGTGCGTATTCGATGCTTTAGCAGATGGGAACAAAAATGGTGTACGGAAATGAGGGATGCAGCGAACCTCCGGAAGGTCAAGTCGAAAGGTTTCGAAAATTTCGAACCCCGTCAAGGGTCGAATTCGGAAAGTTCGTTTCTTTTAAACTGCGTGGAGGTTCGAATACGAAAGGTTCGAAAATGTCAAGGTTTCTGAAGGTTCGAGCTCGAAGATTTTTAAATTTTTACAAATGTTCGAAAAATGCGAACATTTGGACATTTTTAAATTAAGGTCGAAAAATCGAAGATTCGCATTTCGTCGAGGTCCAGTTTCGAAAAAATCGAAAGGTCCAATTATAATATCACAGCCTGAGTTTTGACGACGGATCAAATTTAGGAATTTCAAATTAAGTTCTTATGCAATCATCTATTTGAAAAAAAATCGCGAAATGTGCTACAAAATTTACTCCGAACGTTGCGCATTTCTCTTATGCAGCTGTATTACACGTTATTTGTTGCAACTTGCGAAAGAAGCGTTCAACTGGTTGATCGATTCCTCAAAAAGCAGTCAGAACATACTTCTTGAGTATTTGCAAACGATTAGCAATCCGATCAAAAGTCGCCTACACGCGATGCTGGCCTCAGTCGACTAAAGATACACGACAGCGGATGCACAAAATTTTAGTTCCTGTGAGCGTTTATTTTCGGTGAGATGACCCGCAAGGATGACGAAAACTCTGGATACAGGCACAGCACCCACCCGACACAAGTCGAGGTTGAGTATAGAACGTAACCAGACTAAATTAGGGAAATCCCGGCCTCCCCACAAATACGGCTGATCAGGCCACGACCGGCGTCATCGGGCGTCATTGCCCCTGCCTGGAACTTTTCTTGACCCAGCGTTCGCTGTGGCGCATCACCTACCAGCCGCTTACTCCAGGAAGTCGAGGGACTCTCGTACAAAAACAACTACGCGGGACGCCCCCAAGGGAAGCTCCTCGGTTGAATTACAAGCCTGCAGAGATCAGGGATCTGTTGGCCCGCAGGTTATCGCGGGACAACCTACGAAGTTGGGCACGGGAGACGAGGACCTCGGTACGGAACTTGAAGGTCGTATTTTTCGCCCATAATGTGCGAGGAAACGAAGGCGATTAGCTGTAGTACGGTCGCGCAATGCGGGCTGAGTGGTGCCGCCACGTTCTTGAGGATGAAGGTGCGACGTGGTTACTTCTTATAGTGATCCGTGAAGTCGGACCGCGCGGTGGAAGTGTTTTTTTTTTTTTTTTTTTTTTTTTTTTAAACCATGCAACATTACGCGTAGCAACTGGATGCTACCAAAATGGGAGTTCGCGGGACGCGAGGAATGTTTGGAATCGGCTGTTTCAAGCTGATCGCGTGTGGCACGATCGGGTAAGTAAAACTCTCGTGCAATTTCCACCACTTCACATCGCACATTGACGTCTTGCGTTATTTATGTTCGTTGCCTCGAACCTGTGGGTGTGAACTTGGCTCGAACTTCGCCGAACTTTTGTTCAGAAGTTCGAAGTTTGTCGAACTTTTTTTTTTTTTAGCTTAGCAGGCTCCAAAGATCGAATATAGTTGAATTTCTTAGCATATAAGTTCGAAAGTTAGAAAATTGTCGAAATCCATAGCGCAAGAAATCGAAAGTTGACGAAAACAATTGAACTTGGCGCCAAAATGGTGAAATTTTTATGCAATAAGTTGGACATTTCGAAACTTTTTTCGAAACTTCCGCACCCTTTGGTTGGATCCTCGAACATCGGGTGCGACAACAGTTCGCGGCGTCTCTAACAAAAACTCTCTTATTATATCCTCACTTCCCGAAACGACTGTTGAATGTCTCGTAAACAAATTAAAACGATCGCGCGTTAAACACTACCTCCGTGCATTATCGAACATTAATAAAAATAAAAGTCGCTGACATTTTTTTTTCTTCTTCTTCTTCTTTTTTTTTTTTTTTTTTTCGCTTGTGTTCTAACGGCGGATGAAACGGAGGCTATACGTCTTCTTGGCTTAGCGGGGCTGTCTCCTGTCACTCGGTGACATCCGTCGCAACTTGTAAAGAACAAAAAAAAGAAAACAAAAATACATTCGCCGTGGGAAGTACATTTTCTGAGCAGTTCTGAGGGGGAACGAGCACACGTACACACACAAAAGCGGCCCTAAACAAAACTACGACATAAAAAAAAAAAAAAAAAAAAAAAACCGGTTTTGGCGCGTTTTTTTATATTTAGGGCCGGGCCCGGGGCATTTGAAGTAGCGCGCTCCGTTGCACTTAGTTGAGTCTGCAGAGGCGTGCTTTTTTCGAGACTTGAAGGGGGAAAGGGGCTGGGGGGTACGTTGCGTCATGACGCCGTCATTCGCCTCGACGCTCCTGTTTTGCTGGGGGCTTTACGTGACGGCCATTCTACGCGAAGGTTAGAAAGTCGCCCTCAATGTCAAACAAAATTCGAAACCACTGGGATTTCTTTCTTTTTTTTTATTTTTTTAAGGATGTTAGTTTTTAAGACGTTAGGAATTTTCTGTTTCTCGAAATTCCCTGGCTCGTGGCCTCCCACAATCAAAGGTAAAAAAAGAAAAGTAATAAAGCTTTTTCTTTCTATCGCGTTTTCTTTTGTTGCAATGGCCACAAACGTGCGTCCGTTTCCGAAGCTCTTGGTAGAGAGCTTTTGCTAAATTACCCAAGCACTAAGGAACGTGCTGCGAGTGTAGTTGGCACACCTGCCCCACGCGTTTGCGACGGCGGTTCTAAAGAAGTCAGACTATCAGTAACAAATATCTTTGGGAGAGTATTATTAAATGAATACCCCTAGTTGTATTTTCTATTTGAATACGGTTTCTTCTCGAACGTGTGATGGCACTCGTCATCTCTTTTTGGGAGAAAGTATTTCATATTTGCGTTTCGTTCCATTTTTGCGAACGTTCCGTCGGTCCCTGGTCGAAGGGGATTGCAACGACATCTTACTTTTTTACGAAGCGAAGACAACTTGGTTGTCGCGCTAGAGTGAACCGCACTAAGTGCAACCGGAAGTCACCTAACCGTGTAGGCGAAGCGGATTGCCGACATTGCGCGCCCATGACGTCAAAGCCCCATAGCAGACGACGCTGCCGTCGTCGTCGTCTTTGTCGTCTGCTAGTCGCTTCCGTCGCTCCGACGCGCGCTATCTTCTACGCCCGGCGGTCGCGAACTTTTGTCAACCCGAGTTTCGACTGATTCGGCGAACCTCCGATTGCAAATGTTTACACGGTGTAAAAACGAATTAAGACACGTACTTTTATTGTTTTAGTTCGTTTATTAATGCAGTGACGTGATTGTTGCGCCAAAGTGCTAAGGAGAAAGCACTCCTCCTGAGCGAGACGTTCTGCGCACAAACGTGAAATGTTAGATATATGGTGTTTCACGTAAGAGTAACAAAAATTCCTAAAGTATATTCGAGGTAAAAAGCTAATTTTCTCGGGTCCGCATTACTCGTGGTGGCGGACGTCAAAAAATGCGCGATACTTGCTAATTAGTTCGCTAATTAACTAAAAGCGACTTATTAACTTTTTCATTAGGGAAAATAGACATATGGTTCCCATTATAGAAACCTAATGAGCGTCATCGAAAACCACTGAATCAGTAACTTTCCGAAAGACTTTGAGCGCGTGAGAAGTGTAGTAGTGCTCAAAAATTACCACTCGTGGAGCAGGTATATACAAGGCTGGTGCTGTCATAAGACACGGAAAAATCGCGCGGGCGCCTTACCGCAACCGCTAGCCTTGTATCTGCTCCACGAGTGGTAACTTTAGTGCACTGCAGCGCTTCACACGCGCTCAGTCTTCCTGAAAGTTGCTGATTTGGTGGTTTTCGATGGCGCTCAGCAAGTTTCTGATTGGAACCATATGTCTATTTTCATTAATTAAAAAACTAGTTAGTCATTTTTAGTTAATCTGCAACTAATTAGTAAGTATCGCGCATTTTCCCACGTCCACCACGAGAAATGCGGTCTTGAAAAAAATTATCTTTTCACCTGGTATACACTAATTGTTAGTTTTTTTTTGTCACTTTTCGTCGAAAAAAAATGTCGACGGGTCATTTCTTGTTTCCGTACTTTCTAAACTGTATTTGTTTCTTTTCTGACCTAAAATCCTGAACAAAACCTACTTTTATAAATAATTGAAACGGTTCGGCGCCACTCGTATTTTGACTAAAAAGAAGCTCGTAGCGGCGCTGACCAATAGTAAGCCCAGGACCAAAGACGTCACATATTCCGCGCTTTCGACACCGCCGGTCTCCCCCGTATGTGGAGGAGGTTTCCGCGTCGTCCATATAAAATATGACGCACTGATATTTCGTTACTCTCTCCGTGCCCGCTGGCTTGCCCGAACTCCGAGAGACGTGGAAACCGCAAAAAAAGGTAGACGCTTCATAAGGTGCTCCAAAATGAGTCGAGCTAACCACATCACTGCTAATGTGAAATAAGGAAACAGTATACCCAACCAATGTTGTACTTTTCCTCCGCCGTGTGGCGTCAGCTCGTGCCCCCCCCCCCCCCCCCCCCCCCCGTTTTTTTTTTTTTAAATTCTTTTCTAGCTTTTGCGCGCGCGTACAAAAGTTAACTTCAGCCGAACTTTTGCAAAACTTGGCGTCAAAAGATTAAAAAAAAAAAAAAAAAAAAGCCGATTGTAACATTGGGAGGCTCGCGACATCCCCAAGGGTCGTCTGCTCCGGCGGAGCGGCGTCGCTGCCGTCTGTTGGGCGTCTGTTAGTCGCTTCCGGAGCGCGCTCTTCGTCGTCTGCTGCTGGCTGCCGCTCTGGTACGGGTGCGGGCAATTCGCTCGCGTGCGCTGATGCACGCCAAGTCTGGCCATTTTTCCGACGCACGCCGTGTTGCTCGGTTGCGTGAAGGAAGGGAAACAACGCCTTCGGTGTTTTTGGAAACGCCCGTCGCGGTTCCCGAGGGAGACGCACTCGCGCCGCGTGCCCCCCGGATGCTGCAGACGTTGCGTCAGCAGTCGCGGGCTACCGCGTTGGTTCCAGAAAATGACGTACCCTTCCTCTAAAACAAAAAACAAACAAAAAAAAAAGTCATTTGACGGGGGGGGGGGGGGGGGGGGGGGGTTATAGCAAAATGTACGGATGGACAGATCTCGTTAAAGGGTATTTTTCTGGAGTCATCGACCGCTTTGAATCGACAGAATGAACTTTGCAAGAACTTCACTGGGGTGGCGGCGGGTCGTTGCCTGTTGCCAAAAACGCGGTCGGATAAGCTTTTTTTAAAGGGACACTGACAGGGTATTTATGCTCGCCGAGGTTTTTAGTTTTACGTGAAATATCAGAGCCCAACTACCCAGAACAGAATTTGCGGCTCGAAATTCGGTTTCTTTCCTCCCGAAAACCGCCGATCAAGAACTGGCCGGTTTGAGTCGCACTCAGTCTCTTTTCCGTGGTCACGGGCCGTTTTCTAAGGTTTAGACGCAACCAAGTCGTGGGTCGTTCGAGGCGCACTCAATATTAAAAATAGAAAAGAATATTAAACCCATTTTTGGGGCTTCTAAAAAGCTGCACATAAGTTGATTGAAAAAAAAAGAAAAAGTTGTACAGAGAACCGGAAGCATTCTGTGCGTTCACTCAATATGGGGTCGTTTCGCGTATCGTGGACTCGCGGGGACGGCGATGGCAGCGGACGACGGGCGTGGAACCTGTACTACTTCAGAACTGTCGGTCGCGGTACCGGCGAATTCTGTCTGCTTTCGAAAGATAAATTGGGACCGGTCAAAAGAATTGGTATTCATCCCGCACAGGCCCGACCACCAGGCCAATTTGCACGAAGACGTCGCCGAGCTGTCGCCCCCTTCTGGTGGCTGAAGACATCGCTCGCGCAAACGTCAAGCACGAAGTGCGTACTTCGAGGGGAATATGCACGCGTACGATTGCTTTACTCTATAGGTGCGAATGTGGCCAATGCGCAGTGCTGCCCGACTTCGACCCGAGAGTGCTTATGCTGGAGGAAAATCGGCAGCAAACTTTCAAACCTACGGTTGACCGGCTGAATTATTACTCGTTATCGCAACCGGCTTTGCCCGAGGAAGCAGAGCCGGCCGCGATAATGACGAATCGCGTGCCCGAAAGGGCGGACCGATAACTTTACCAACGCTCTTTCCTGTTTAGTTTCGGTTTGACGCCGTGTACCAAAGTGACATTTCACGACCCCGTAGCGCCTACTCGGATTATTTATTTTCTTTTTTTTTTGTATCAAAATATGACGACACGGCTAGACCATATTGAGCTCGATCTTCAATCCTCTAAATACATGATGCGTCCTCACGGGAAAAATTAAAAAAAAAAGTTAGTTAAAACATTTTAGTTAATTAACTAATTACCTGATTTCACCTTTTTTCTAGAAGCCGCCGTGACCATTAACACTTCCCCAGGGCTCAAATTACTCCATCTCACGTCCCCTTTTCTTTTTTAAATTTGGTGCAGCTAAAAAAAAAACATCCTGTATATCGGGACTCCGCAGAGCCGGCTGCTCCTCGAAGATCGTTACATAAAACTCTATTGAGACAGTAGAAAATGCAAAAGCAACGCACGCACGCACGCACGCACGCACGCACGCGCACACGCACCGCATGCACGCACAGCAAAGCAAATCTCGGAGGCCTCGGCTTACACGCACAATCGCGGGATCCTCACCCCGTGCAGATTTTAGGAAGCGAATGTCGGCGCACAGCACAGGTTTGAACTGAATGCCGTCATTTTGTTCCAGCGGAATGTGCTTTATCATTTGTATTGGGTTGTCGTTACTCGTAAAAGAAGTATCGAGGGACTTTAACCAACGTTCATCCTGTCGGTGTCTGTTGGTGACGGGACGTGTTTCGCTGGTCCCTATCCGCGACGTCGCGACCAGGGCTTATCGGCTACGAGGGGCGATTTTGCCGGTGCGTGTAAACAAAGCGCGGTGGAAAGCTTGGAGTCGTATATCGCGTTAACGCCGTCAGAGCTGTCAGTCTGACGTCAATCTTATTTTCGTCGATGAAATCGGAACGAGTCCTACTCAAGACTTCGCACCGGGGGTTTGGTCGATCACGTTGCCTGCCTCCGGAGCACTTCCTTTCGACGACATTGTTGGTCGCATACCAGACGTCGAGTTGCCTTAGGTTCTGAGAATGATTATCCGAGCGCCCCCTAAAAGTTCCTTCAACTAAACTACGTGGTGTGGAAAGTTGAAACTTCGTCAGAATGGGACGCTAGTGGTGGGGGCAATCGAACCTGGAAGTTTGAGAAACAACGTTACCTGGATGAAAATACTAAAGAGGAAAGCGAAAATTTACTATGAACCAGCCCTTTGCCGGCAAGTTGGTCCGGGACGCGTTTTTGCATACGGTGCACTATCTTCAATCTCTAATCTGTCTTCCTTTGGCGCCACTCTATTTCCCTCGCCCCCGGGCGGCTTCATCCACTTTATCACCGGCGGCTATTTCGGTGATCGCTCTCGCGGGTCGCGGCGCCTGACGGGCGGACGATATTCCGAGTGCGGTCGTCTAATTTGACTCTCGGTCGCAACTCGACAAAGGCGCGCCGACGACGACGACGCCGCCTCGGGTGCAACCGACGAGCTCTCGGTGAATTCGTGAAATGCATGAAACGATCCCTCAGTTAACCGGCTACAACAGCCGGCGGCCGTTTTCGCCCACCAGGGGTCGCTGTCTGGTCTGGTGGAACGCTTTAGTTCGAAACGTAGTTGAGTACGGGCGGCTTGACGTCACGTCTGCTTATTGTGCTGACGTCGTGCTAGTTTGGGGCATAATGTATCTTTACTCTGCCCTGCAGCTGGAGAAAGGACATTTCTCGGCTTGAGTTCTTAGCTTTTCCTGGTGCTTTGCCGGCATTTTGGATCCCAGTATTTTTTTTCTTATCAAATGCTATTTATTTTATGGAGTATGAAGGTTTTTCTGAGACTAACCTCAGGAGAAAGAGATGTGTCGCGGTGTTTGGTCATATGTTGATCCCAAAAAAATGCCACGGATGATTTTAATTTTTGGTTTTCTATAGGATGTTTCGGTTAAAGGGATGTGTCGCAATGTTTGTTTACATTTTAAATGGAGGAAAAAGACCATGCAAAGATTGTAATTTTTGGTCTTCTAGGATGTTTACGGCGTGTATGTTGAGTTAGCGTCATTTAGGGAATTTTAGTAGACATTTCCGGCAACGGTACCTAGTGGAGGTATTGAAACAATCTGGTAGAACTCTATTAAAAAGGCTATCTCAAAATCCACTTAATGCCCCTTACGACATTGGGGCATAGAAGGAGCTACTTTTTTTTTTTTCTCAGATTTTGGGTTGGTGACAAAAACTTGTGTTACTTCTATAAACCTGCAACAAGGTTTGTTCTGAGGTTATTATTTTTCTTTTTTTCCTTTGTGTTGGAGTTGGTTGCTATCGGCAGTCGGGTAGAGACCAAGGTCAAAATGAAGGAATGTGACCTTGAAGTCTAGCTTGTCTGCTTCCAACATTTGAAAGGGTATTCGGGTGATCTAGCCGAGAACGGGCAAAGTAGTTTGACTCTGGCCGAGAACGGGCAGTCAAACCGCTTCAAAACAACGAAAACAAGCAGTGCATTCAAAATTACCGTCCAGTTTCATTGACTTCAATTGCCTGTAAACTTCTTGAACATATAATATATAATCATTTATCAAAATGCCTGGACAAGCACAACATCTTGACTAAAAATCACCGTGGATTCCAAAAAGGTTTCTCAACATGTACTCAATTGATTTAGACTGTTCATGATTTTTACTTGGCATTAAACAGTGGAAAACAAATTGATGCTATTTTCATGGATTTTTCGAAGCCGTTTGATAAGGTCTCATAAAAAAGTTACTATAAAAATTGGAAAAATTATGTAAGAACACACAGTTAGTCAAATGAATTTCAGCACACCTTTAAAATTGTCGACAGTTCAAAGTTTATGGTGAACATTGCTCTGACAGACTTTCTGTTGACTCTGGTGTCCCTTACGGCTCTGTGCTCGGACCTCTCATTTTTTGTTGTTTATTAATTATATAGTACAAGGTATTCTGGTGAAAATCAAGCTTTACGCTGATGATTGTATAATTTATTCAGAAATAGCTAGTGCTTCCGATCAACTTTTGTTAAATAGAGCTTTTCAAAATATTGCGGAATGGTGTACGAAGTGGCAAATGTGACCATTAACTTTGAAAAAAAAAAAGTTTCTTTTTATGAGAATTGCTTAGAAAAGAAATCATTTGAAGTTTGTTTACAATACTAATAATATTCATCTATCAGAAGTAACACAATATAAATATCTTGAACTATGGATCACTCATAACCTTACTTGGATAAAACAGATTGATCATGTGACATCTAATGCTCTTCAAAAAATATTCTTTCTTAGAAGGACGCTAAGACTTTCTACCCCTTCCTTGCATCTTCTAACATATAAAGCTATAGTCTTGCCAACATTAAATTACGCGGCAATCATTTGGGATCCCTTCACCAAATTAAGCATTAACAAGCAGAAGTGTGCAGAAAAAGCCAGCTCGCTACATTTATAACAGTTTTGGACGTACCTCTATAACCAAACTTTTAACCAGAGCTAACTTGGTCATTATCTCACAGAAATCGGCATTCTCGACTAAAATGTTGTATCAATTATAAATAAACATTATAGGGTAGATCTGTCTCGGGTAATAAACTCATCAGGCTACGCTACTCGATGGAGGCATGCCCTAACAACAACTCCTTTTCAATCGCATAATAATTGCATCAAGTACTCTTTTTCTCCGCGAACGGTGAATGATTAGGATAACCTTTCTGAAAGTGTTGTTATGCAGCCATCATTGTCTTTATTTGAATGCCTCCTAAATTAGTTTTGTCCCTCTGTAAAATATTTGTTCTTTTGTTTCTCCGACTTGTTTGCTATTTCGTATGCCTGCCCGTCTTGTTCACCAAACGTACCCACCTGCAAAAATCCCTTTCAGGGATCACAGTATCAATAAATAAACCTGTTGTATGTTCACTTGCTATACGGTCCCTGATGGACGATACAGGTTATAGATTCATTTATGGAGATTCGGAAAGAAGAAACCCAGACTGAAAGCATGACCCCACCGAGCAATTTTTGTTTTAGTGTCAATTTTTCCTAATGCGTCATGTACTGATATCACCTGAGAAACGTGACCTTGAACAGAGAAAATTTGGATAATCTTTTTCCTCTTGTACTCTAGTATCGCTGGAGTATTTGAGCATGGTTTTCTTAGCCCTTCTTCACTGGCCTCTTTCTTCCTTTCTTAGGGGAGACGGAAAGGGAGGGAGGAGTAGCTAACGAAAACCTTATAAGCAGTATTTAGAAATGGCTTCCAGGTATAGTGGGAAGACTTTCCTTAGCTTCCCTTGAGCTGTGGCTTGGAAGTGGGGCTGTCCACATTTTCAGCATGAAGGGTCGATTTGGTCATGAAATATTTCTTGGACATTCTGGCAGTGCGACAAAATTCATTCACACTCCTGCTATGCTGATAAATTGTCGTTTTTTTTTTGTTTTTTTGTTGTTTTTTTTTGGATGGCTTTTTAAAATGCTCCTGAAGTCGT
Source organism: Ixodes scapularis (assembly GCF_016920785.2). NCBI lineage: Eukaryota > Metazoa > Arthropoda > Arachnida > Ixodida > Ixodidae > Ixodes > Ixodes scapularis. Next base: position 66,383,846 of record NW_024609883.1, on the reverse strand, counting down.
GATCTTCTAAACATAACTTTTTCATTCACTAAAGTGGCTGGTTCTGAACATCCCAGCTCTTTTCAGTACGTCGACATTCACGAGGATAGACATTACGCATATCTACAACTCCCTTTCAATAGTATTAACTGGGGACTCGACCTTTAATGCTGTTCTAGACGCAGAAAGCCACACGCACACTAAAAAATTCCATAAAGGTTCCCGGGAAGCTCCGCACACTGTCTCGTGAGTTTGCCCTTCTTCCCTTCTGTTGCGCTCCTAAAATAGCCGTGTTGGGGCGCCGGCGGCACTTGAGGTGCGAAGTGACAGTTGCGGCGCCTTCTAGAACCCGGGGTTCCTTCACCGTGACGGTTACCCTTGGTTCCAACTGGGTCATGACGGGGTCAAGCCACCCGATGCCCGGGCAAACATTACGCCCCGGGGGCCCTCGGCGACGGTGGGTTCGGTTCGTAGGGGCGAAGTTGTTGACTTCACGTCTGGTAATATTCTGCTGGGGCTTTTCTTGGCAGGCTTTAAACATTCTTTCTTTTTTTTTTTTGTGCTGGTGTTTGGCGTGTTTGATCAATGTTGCACGCTTGGGGATTGTCTGCGAATGTGTCTTGGCCGTGAATGTGGTACACTAAGGAATACATTTTTGAGGTGGCTGTTGGTTCTAGTGCAATGTGTTTTGAGGGCCAAGCTCTGAAAATTGCCTACAGTGTAGCCCTGAAACAGTGTTAATCTTCGTAGTCTGATGCGAGTTAAGAAAGCCGGGACGGACACCTTTCACAAAGTTGGCTCCTTGCCACGACGATTTTTTTTCCTCTCCACTCGACCCCTTCTCCACGTTTTCTCTGCTGAAGTGGAAAGAGAGGAGGACTTTGTGGGAGGAGCTTGTAGTGTCCTTCTTAATCTGCAACAGACTCTAGCACCTTGAGCCTTGGGTCATGTGCAGACAGTGAGCAAGGGCACTCTTGCTCTGCAACACTCTAGCACCTTGAGGCTTGGGTCATGTGCAGACAGTGAGCGAGGACAATGTTGCTCTGGGTAGTGCTTTTCGGGCGCTTTTCGAACAACTCGCTGTGTCGGCTCTGTCTAGGGTAGCTGTAGAGTTTTCAGACTGCAAGGGCGGCAGCTGAATTCTGCCACTGAGCCGTTGGCTAGATGCGGGAGAACGAGGGATTGTGATACTTTCGTGCAATTGGCTCTCGGCATAGGAACCATTGGCCAGTTGTTTTACTTGGGTGAAGGGGAGACCCTGGTCTTAAAACATGAAAGTAAAAGAAAGTTACTTTTTTAAGTATGTTTTTATCTGTAACTTACAAAATGTATTGCAAGTACTACACTCAGGAAGCACACATTTAAATAGTTACATCGATTTGAGGTTTCATATGCAGGTTGCTTGTAAGCATGTTTTTAAAAGCCTTTTCAGTTTTCTCAGAATTAATTTTTCCGTCAAATCCCAAAGTTTTGCTCGATGTAGATGTTTGGATTTAGAACTTGGACCTGAATACTTTTGAAAGTTTAACACCGAGGGGTGAAAGCGCTGCGCCAATTGCGCCATGGTGCACCAATCCACCTTCGCTTCGCCGTGACAGGGGAGTTCATAGCCGAATTCCCTCATAACCTATTGCACACTCGAGTTCTCCGTGTCCGCGATATGTATCTTTAATGAAAAGAATGATTGCTCAGGTGAGCTGGTTATAGTTAATCAGGATGTTTAAAACCCGAGACTGTGGTGAGGGAAAAGTTGGGAAACTTTAAAGTTGAAGAGTTCCCATTTCGCGTAGCTTGTAGTGTCCCCCCCCCCCCCCCTCCACACACACACACACACGCACGCTCACACGCACGCGCACACACATGCACACGCGTGCACTCACGCACACGCACACACAGACACACACCATTTACCTTTTCATTTTGGGTGTGCATTCTTTCGGGACCTTATGGTATACAAATGTATATAAGAGCTTGCTGGCATTTGTTCACCTATCATCTAATTTCTGGGGAAAGCAATAAGTACTCTATTAGAAAGAAGCATTTGGCATAATATATATTTACTTTTGCGTGTTTAGGATACTTTTCCTGAGATTGCTTCCGCGTTCCTCATTCGTGTCGTAAACTTAACATATAAAAGTGATAATTGGTTGCCTAAATCATCTAGAGTTTCTTGTAAATGACGTACGCGGCAAATACACCTGCTGGCACCCGAACAGCAAGCCGGCGGGAGGACGAGGAGAACAGTGGGGATATCCTGCTGAGCGAAGCAAATTCTAAACAGTTGTGCTAGAACACATCCAAGCAATGCGGAGAGCAAGTCGTCTGTCTCTTGCGCAGGAGATGCAGTGACTTTAGAATGATGCTGAGCTCCGATTGGTTTTGATTGAAATGATAGTGGGTAGACCTCAATGCTAGGTGCCTTGAGGTATACCCACTATATTTTTTTTTTTTAATCAGCCAATAAGAGCTCAGCGTTCTGATGTCACGCAACCCCTGTGCTAGAAGCAGACAAACTTGTGCTCCGGATTCACTTAAGGAAAGCCTTCAGTTTTTTATGGTCTTACTTGCTAGTTTTGTCAGACATTTTTTTTTTATTAAACTCCTAAACAAGCTTTCTTCTTTCTTTTTAGTCAGTGATGCCTGTTTTATAGTAAGGGTTAATTAAGTGTGTATATAGAAGCAGGAATGGTATAGGTGGTATGAAGTTTCCAATATTTTGCATTTGTACTTTTATCTGATAGAGTAGATTTGTACTCTGTTGAGTATTGGAATACTTTTGATTTGTACTCTGTTGAGTATTGGAACACTTTTGTTTGCTAAACAGGGACTTGAAACATTTGTATTTCTTAATTATGAACTGTAGTCAGTATTGGACTTTATTTCATACCATACATATTGCAGCTTTAAATGGTTTTGTTTTAAACTTGTGGAACGTGCAATTTAGGTTGTGAAAAGCCCATGCCTACTATTGCAAATCCATGAGAGGAACCAACCCGCTACCACCAGGACAGTGCTCAATGGCAACCATTCAAATATTTTTTTGCTATGGGCTGGAATATATTTGGAAATGGTTCTGGAATGTCACATGGAGATGTTTTTTTATTTATATTTCTTTTTGTATTTTGAAAAACACATCTGTGCTTGTAGCACCGAGTTTGACTCTGGTTACTAGCTCCAAGGTTTGCTTATACTGCTACAAAACTCGATTTTTGTTACTCCTGAGCTGCTCCAAAGCTCAACTTTTACTGCTCCAAAGCTGCTCCAAAGGGGCATCTTTGCTGCTCCCACACCTGCTTCAAAAGGTTGAAGCTTGCTTCCACCCCTGTGCTACGAAACTCAATTTTTGTTGCTCCTGAGCTGCTCCAAAGCTGAACTTCTACTGCTCCAAAGCTGCTCCAATGGGGCACATTTGCTGCTCCCAGACCTGCTCCAAAAGGCTGAAGTTTGCTTCCACCCCTGATATTGGAAAGCTTCCCAAACCTCACCATTGACACAATTCCCAACAGCGCAATTTCTCGTTGCTCGGCGGAAATCTTTGGTGCTAGGATCGGATAGCACCTTCACTTCCAAAAAAACAGGCCAACGACAGGCGGAAATGGTGGCTCCTGCTGGTTAGCTCAGATCTTGCAAAAGCTAGAGAGCACGGTGCCCAAAATTTGTTTCTTCTGTTGCAGAGCTTTGCGTCACGTCCCCGTCCCCAAGCGTGCAGTCGCAAATATCTCCTCGAGGCAGGTTGTTGCACAGCAGGAAGCGTCTGCTTTGAATACTGAGGCGCGGTTGGCGGCAGTCTGTTTACAAACGCTCGGGAACGGCCGTCTGGCTTTCAGCGCACATGCTTCCGACGTTTTATCGCTGCATAGAAAGCAAATGTTTTGCATCTTAACTTTTTTTTTTATTTTTTTATTTTTTACGAGTTGTGTGGGTTTTTAAAGTGTCCGGACCCATTGCAGCCTGCAGTCGGTTTTCTCTCTCGTTTTCACTTTCAATGTTTGCACTGCTTCCCGTACACACTTACAGTATATGTTGATTTTTGGAGTTACGGAGAAGCACTTGAGTTGATGTTTTCGTTTCGGCTCTCTCGTTTAGTCGGGGCTAAACTTTCGACCCTCCGAGAACCACTGTTGTTGTTTCTTCTTAAAGCACGGTGTGTACGGTTGAAACCCCTATCGTTCTGCTGTCACTCTTTTGGTTGCATATTTTGGCTTTCGGTGAAACGGTTATTTTTATATGCGGCACTACGGGCAAACTGGTGTTTCAGCTGGAGTCGGACCCACCGTGCCTTCGTAAAGCTGCAGTGCTACAAATCCCACCTTATTCCCATTGTAACAGAGAAGAATATTGAGGCCAAAGTTTTTATCCCTTGGATTTGGAAGAACGCATAAAGCCCAAAGGCATTTCCCGAACTGCCGTTCGCACGAGTGTGTGTCAATTTAATGCGGTAAAGCAGAAATATCTATAGTACTTGTTTTCACCTCCAGAAAAAAGTTTCACTGTGTGAAGTAGTTCTTGCAAGGTTTGGCTGTCGGAGAAAGAAGCGATGATGCTTTTGGCATTTGAAGTGTGTACGTCTTGATAAGATAACATATATTTAGTAATCTAAAATGCATCTACATATATCTTAATTCTCTACATAAAGGAGGAAATTAGAAATGCTCTGCGAGGAGCTGGTCTTCGTCGGTTCTTGAGGTGAAAACGAGTATAGTCAGCATATTCTTTGACTGTGACAATTTAGAGTTTGGTTTTGAAGTCTAATATGCATCTGTACTGCCAATCTATTGTCTGAGCATGGAATGTGCATGTTATATTATCCAAGCATGCTAGACAAGGCCCTTGCTTTTTGTTCTTTGCTGACTTATCTGCCCTGTTCCAAAATGCACAAGAAGGGAGAAAGCTACATTGTTGCTGGAAAATGTTTAAGCAGGACAGCAAAGACTGTCCTGCTGAAACTTTGCAGTTCTTTTTTTTTTTTTTTTCCTCTTTTGGCAGTTTAAGTTTAGTCTTTAAAACTTTGCTGTTGCAGAAAAGAATGCAAGAGCTCCTTTGGGAAGGCTGAAGGTTATTAGTTATGTATACATGAGCTAACACGATTTTGCAACAAATTATTCATTAATTGCGCACAGCACAACAGCATGAAAGGGGTTTTGGTTGCATGGGCCTAACAATGACAGCAACTTGATACTTGGAGCTTTGCCACTTTTTTAAGGTTTGGAGGTTCATCTAGCATTTCCTAGTTCTCACAGGCAAAAGCTTATCTTTCGAGCAATGATCTGGGCTTCTAATCTTATCAAGTGAAACCCTAGATCTTTGCTCCGGTCCTGGTGTCACTTGCCTGAGGCCAAGTGTCAAAAACGCTCCTAGGGTCAAGTTGTGGGCAGCTTATCTTTTGGTGAGATGCCTAAGATTTTGCGCAATTCACTAATTGCCTGTGGAGGGGGGCACTCATTTATGTTTGGTGTTTACGTCGATAACCTGTTTGACCGCACCGGTTCTTTAAACCGTAGCCACATGGCCTATACCTCAAGAGTGGTGCGAGATGTTTGCACCTTACATCTTGGCGCTATGACCTTGAATTGTCATGGGAACTTGTTATTTTTAAGTGGCTCCTAAAACGCTGACACATTTTTCTTACTGCAATGCAAACAATGAACAGTGGATTGGAAAACATGCCATAATCTTGAATTTAACATTTTGAGTGTAGTGTTAATGATGATGCAAGACGTGATTAATTCAACAAAAAGGTGTGTTATTTGTTTTTTTGCATCATACGTTTTAATTTTAGGCAAAGAGACAATGGAAAACAACCCTGTGTCAGAGGGGAGCTGTGAGCTTCAGGAGCAGAGATGAGGTTAGGAAAAAGGTTTGAATTGTTTGAGGAATAACTGATGTAATTAGTAGCGGCAATTTTGTTTTTGCTCGACTTAGACATACAGACATACACTTGCATGCTCATCATCCTAATTTTTGGGGCAAACATACAGCTGGCTTTAAAGCTGCAGCCCCTTATGAAACTGTTTTATTGAGTGACTAGTAGCAGGAGTCATGCATTCTTCTTTGAGTCATTGCTTTGTGGGTTTCTAAGCTCTAGATAAAGTTGCATCTTATTGTTGGAAAGCAAGGTACAAAGTTTCACATAGAAACTGAGAGAGAATGCACTTTCATGATACCAGCTAATGGTAGCGTTTCCCTGAAAGGTTCTGTAATGCACACTATTTTGTAAAGAAACATTCATTGAACCTTGCATTGCCCTGCGATTTTTAATGGGTCTGAGTTGTAGCCAGACTGGGAGAATGACTTGTTAATGAAAGAAGCATGCCTACTTATCTTTGAGTTCTTCTAACATTAGTGGGTCCTGTGAAAGCATGTACAAGTGGCTGGCAAGTTCTGCATTTTTTTTTTTTAATTGACTTTTTTTTTTATTGCAATATTATTTTGCAGCACCCGAGGGCGTTATGGTATGGGGGTTAGAGAGTTGAAAAAAATGTCTTTGTTGGGACAGCATGTTTGCACTTGTGTCAACCGGTTTCACTCTGCAAGAGTTTTAACAAGAAAAAAAAAGTGGCATACATGTTTGTCCTGGCACAGTACATCCTCAGTTCAAAAATGTGGTCATTCTTTCTAGAAGCATAATGTGGTTGTTTTAATTAGGCCTCACTTTAATTCCAGTTTCATTCTTCAATGTTAAAAATCAAAACTTAATTGCAGCTTTTTACGTCGAGTTGTTCTTCCGTCAATTGCAGTTTCTTCCATAGTTGCCAGTTCAGTTAATTTTTTATGCCAGTACAGCTCTCTTTCCTCCCATACCTTCCAAGGACGAACTTAGCGTGGCACTGGAAGCTCTCATCTTTACTGTTCTCTCAGCTGTTAGTGCTTTGTGGCATTTCGTTCAGCATACTGGTATCTCCATTCTTTTTCAGCAGAACAAATATTTTAAGAAATCCAGCTTCTTCATTCTATGGGCTTTTAAATGAACTTGGGGAATTTGGAGAGATAAGCAGAGAGATAATCAGAAATCTGTAATGGCTGCTTCGTAGTGGTAGGTCAAAATCGTATAGCAGATCTACTTTTGCAATATATGTGCATTAAAAACGGACTAGCTTGTTGGTGAGTGGCGTGTCATGTTTCTCTAGTGTTCTGGGAAGAAACGTGTTCCGCAACACGCAACACGTAGCAAGGTGTTTTTCTACCCTCCCACCAATACGGCTGTGTGACTACATCCTAAAGGCTTTCCAGGTTTGGCAGTGTGCCAACGCATATTTGTGTTTCAAAGGGGGTGCGCGAGGTTCTGACATGTAATGGAACGGAATGGATGCAGGATGTAAACAAAGATGTGGACATATTTTCATTTTCGTCCTCATGCCGGTTGGAACCAGAACAAAGTGGAGTCTGTGCTTGCGTAAGCTCATCAGATCGGGAAGATGCCCGAAAGAAACATACAAGCATGGACCTGCATACTAAAAGCACGAGTCAAGGGGCATTCACTGCTCCTGGATGGTTAAGCCATTGATAAAACATGTACAGAGAGATGATGTATATCATAATGCTGCACTTTTAACTTTGGTTTGGTATGGTTTGGCAAAGCCCAGCATTGCATTCAAACACTTGTGGGAATAAGGTATATCTGAGGTGTCGTTCGCACACAGGTGGCATAGGAAAGTTACTCGAGCCTGGTGACACTGTCGCATGTGTATAGGTAGGCTTCCTAATTCTCCATCTGACAGAAGCGGAAAGTTTTATTCAAGGTGCAATTTATTTTTAACCCGTGACCTCCCAAGATTGGCGATCCGGTAAAAGAAAGGGAAAGTGACCAAAGCCAGTGATTGCCGGCTGTGGATAGAACATAGAACATATCATTATTTTCATGAGTAACAATGTCCAAAATCCAACTAACGAGCCAGTATAAGCCTCGGGGCTTTTGTACCTAGCTCAGCAGGTGGCAAAGTCACAGTATAGTTTGAAATCGGGTATATCTATTTACCCTCAAAAACATGCTTCAGAAGAATGAGAAAATGTTTACAAGGAAAAAAAAGGAAATAAACAGCAATAAATTTGATATGTGATAACAAAATGATACAAAAAGTGCCAACTCACTGTTCTAAGTTTTGCAGTGCTTTTTTAAGTTTCTTTTTAGATATTATAGAAAGCAATGACTCTGATAGATTGTTGAAAACATGTTACATGCAACATTCTTGTATGCTCACCATACCTTGTCTTGGTGTGTGGTCGAAACGAAGTGATGGTCTAATTGGTCGCTGTTGTTGATATGGCGTTTTAAATACAGAATGCCAGAAGTGCAGTAGGACGGCTCTTTCTTTAAAAAGTCCCTCGAAAGACACGAGTTGAAGTTCGTGAAATATACATGTATTTAAGAAAACATCCAGCCTCTCAAACGCATCACTTGTCAAAATACCTTTTAATAAGAATTAGCTGAAACTTATTGCTTTGGGAATGTGTTCATAATTGGCAACTGACTGCAGGCTGGTTTTGGTTTTGCCGAATGTCTCCACATTGGACCTGCCTGAATATTTCTGACGGTTCAGAATTTGTATTTTGTTGAGGGATAAAAGAAAAAGCTTTTGCATGCGGCAAAGGTGATGGCTATTTTCAAGGTATGAAGATGTGGCAGCATAAAGCATTGAACATCTTGCTAGTGTTTGGATCCTTGAACTGATTTCTTAAGAGTGATAGAGTGACTGCTCACACTCCACTGATGTGATCTCTAACCAGAGATAAATCATTGAATCTCCAGGAACAGTATGGTGATTTTCATTGAGCCTTCAGTGCTGCTCTGCAACAATTGACAGTTCTGCTTAGAAATGGGCCACAGAGTGCAATAGAGGACAGCAATACACGGCATTAACTAGAAAGATCTTGCATCTGTTTGCATTTTCGAGCATTTAAGACATTCTCGTTTTGAGATTTTCACGAGACATCCACTGAGAAGTTCAGGAAACCTCCGTTGTGACCTTGTTGTCTTCTTGTGTTCAGGAGCGGCTGAACAAGAGCGAGCGCCAGCGGTTCCGGGAAGAGGCTGAGATGCTGAAGGGCTTGCAGCACCCCAACATTGTGCGCTTCTTCGACTACTGGGAGGTCAACACAGCCCGGCGCAAGTTCCTGGTGCTCATCACGGAGCTCATGACGTCGGGCACACTCAAGACATACCTGCGGCGCTTTAAGAAGATCAACATGAAGGTGCTTATTATGAACAGTGACGTCGCAAAACTGTTCAAAGCCCACGGTTCGGCTAATTCGGCAAACCTCCGAGCATCTAACAAAATTCAACAAAGTTCTACTTACGGAAAGTGTTGCATAAGTTCCACGCAGAAATTTCGAATTGAGGAGAAAAAAATAATTTATGAAGTAGTTTATTGTATATTTCACAAGATTCCATTGTTGACACATTGTGAAAGTGAGAATACGTACAGTTGCGGATGATATGAAAAAGCCCAGGCAAACTCATGGCTTAGAAGGCCTGCCGTGCCATCTATCGGGGGAAAACTCAACTGTTATCGATGCCGCCACAGCTGTTCAGCTTTTGTCGTCACTCCCCTTTTGACCAGCTGCCGCTGATTTAATGCTGATTCCACCGCCGAATGTAGAGGTGGTCGCGACAAAAGGCAAAATGAAGTGTAGCTCGATTTTTATTTTACCGAGCACTGCAACTATCAGCGACTCGGCAATCATTTGCCGACCAGGTGAGGAGTAACGACAAAAATCGAACAGCCGCTGAGGTGCCACCTGTTCGCACAATAGCCTCGATGTTGGCCCAGCTTCCTTTCGTTAGATGGGACCTGAGGTCTTAGGAGCCGCACGCTTGCCTGGGCTGTTTTCTATCATCCACAAGCATGCCTTCAACGCTTTAGTTAGTTTATTAATGTAAAGCAGTCAATATACCGAAGAAATATTGCTTTTTTCCCCACTGCCAGGTGGCGTTAGCTCATTTCTCGGTTTTCACACACCCACACAAAAGTTGGAACTGCGGTCAGAATTCTTGTAACTTCGTACTAGAAGTTGGAAAATGTAGAACCCCATCAAACTCTAACCTGAGGAGGTTTGCAGCCTCCCTACCTAGTACAACTTCAAAATCGACCTTTGTAGTGGTGAGGCGCGGTGCTGCAAGCCGCACTCGAACCCGTTAAAAGCCGCAGTTCAGCCGCCCCCGGCACGTACCGGAAACGCGGAACCCCGTTGGCGAGCTAACCCCCGTTCTTTGGCCCCCACAGGTCCTCAAGTCCTGGTGCCGGCAGATCCTGAAGGGTCTGCACTTCCTGCACTCGCGTCCACCGCCCATCATCCACAGGGACCTCAAGTGCGACAACATCTTCATCACGGGCACCACGGGGTCGGTCAAGATCGGCGACCTCGGGCTGGCGACCCTCAAGAACCGATCCTTTGCCAAGAGTGTCATCGGTGAGTGGTGGTCTTCCTCAAGCTGCTTGCGGTGCAACAGGGATTGGGCGAGCACTGCCTAAACTTCGTTTCAGTCTAAGTCCAGACGCGGACGACGCTACGAGCTAATGGGATCAATCAAGCAGCATCAAGAGTGCAGGTTCTGTTTGATTGGTTCAGCAATGATAGAACACGCGCAAAAACACGACTAAAACCATGATGGTGCGCTTTTGACGCTGTCCAATTGGTCCCATCAGCTGGTAGTGTCGGCTGCGTTTGGACATAGGTGAAACGAAGTATAAATAGCAAGGCCATAGTGCTGCATTATAGACGTCGCTCACTAGAGGCCAGCGCTGAGCTCAGATTGGACACAGATGCCACGTTAGTGTTTGGCTGGGGCTCGTGTCACGTTCGATCGGTGCTTAGAATCCTGGTCGAAGTGTCTGCAATCCGACATGTCAAAAGATCCCCACGTGGTCTAAATTAATCTTTGGTCCTCCACTAGGGCGTGCCAGATGCGCTTCGTTCGTTCGGCGCTTAAAGCATCCAAATTCGATCGCCGTTCAGTCAGCAAGGGCACCAGCGCCAGCCGAGACACGGCACTCGTGTCCCATCTGTGCACGGCGCCCGTCTCCAGTGGGCGACCTACAGAGTTCGGCAGATACGGCCACGTTAACTAAGTGATGTTGTTGGGCGCCTTTTGTAGATAAAAAGAGAGGCATTGCGTTTTGTGGCTTGCTCCCCCTGTAAATCGTTTGTAGATTGCAAATCGAGGGCCTTTTAGCTCGAGAAAGTTTCACTCCGTAGCAAACTGTTTGCATATTGCGGGGTTCGGGGATCTCCTAGTTTGTTAGACGAGTTTAAAACTGTACGGTAGTTGAGAAAAAACCGAAGGTCTACAAATCAGTACATTTTTGAATGAATTGGACATAAGTTGAGGTTGGTTTCGGTGAATGTTAACCGTGACTTAGTTTCATCTTTGGAGTGAAGGCCCTTTCACACATTTACGACTTCTTGGGACCATGTGCCTTAAAACGTCTTAAAATCTTTTATCACTCTTTCTTTTTTGCCTCAAAAAGCTTTTGTCAAGGTTATAAACGGCCATTTCTCACGGGTAGTGCATACACTGAGACCTCGCAAATACCGCGAAACCTTCGCTCTACTGATATGCAGTTCCAGGGTCGCCGCACATGTGGTGCAGGTGTGCCGGCGTGTCCTCTCGCTGCAAGACATATTAAGATGTTTCGAGACACTCGGTCCCAGGGGGCTGCAGGTGTGCGAACGGGCCTTAACTTGTACCTAAGTTCCGTTTCAGTCGCCTCTCAAAAGTTCTATCTGTGTCACGATAAATTATGAAAGTGATTCGGGTATAAGGTAGTTTACTTTTGTTCAGTAATTGCAGCTTTGTACACTTGTCGCTACAGTTTTATTTCCGCTCGTGAGAGTGTAATTGTAACTTGACTACTTTTTAAGAATAGCCTGTACGTCTCTGCTCGGCCCTCTACCGCCCGGTAGCCACGGAAGAATTTGTCTGAGAAATCTCTCTCTTGAGTCTTGAACGGTTGTTGTACGGAACTTGCCCAGTAACCTTGTTTTGCAACTTTCTTTTGCAAACTTGTCGTGCAACTTTGTTATGCAACGAAGTTTAGCAACTTTGCCAGTTGCATGAAGCCGTTGTCCCAACTTTTGCACGGCACACTTTCTTGCCAGTTGCGAGTGATGAAGCGCGTTTGTGTGTCCCGGTTTTCTTTGTCTGGGATTGTGCCGCGAGTTCGGTTGCAGCAAGCTTCCGGTCGCCTTCCCCATGCAGGCACACCGGAGTTCATGGCCCCCGAAATGTACGAGGAGCACTATGACGAGTCTGTGGACGTGTACGCCTTTGGCATGTGCATGCTGGAGATGGCCACGTCCGAGTACCCCTACTCGGAGTGCAGCGGGCCGGCCCAAATTTACAAGAAGGTGACCACGGTAAGTGGGACCGGACGTCATCTCTTTTTCTTTGCGTCTTTAGTGAAGGGACGCTGAACTCCGCAAAAGATTTGGGCAGAACCAACTATGTTGCTGTCTAATTGAGCGATTTGTTGCAGACATGGTTAAAAGAGCTGCGGCCGATCATGTGTCAATTTTCCCGCTAAATTTAGCGGGAAAGTTGAATTTGCATGTACCGTATTTACTCGAGTGATAGCCGCACTGTTTATGAAGAAAACCTGAAGGTTCACTTTTCCGCGGAGCACGCAAATTGCCAATCGTCACAATCAGCAGCATGATCCCGGCTGTTTACAGGACAGAGATAACGTCTTCGTGCGAAGATACCATCTGTGAAGATTGCATCTGTATGGAGAATCTTGTCCTCGATCTGGTTATTCGCTATGTTATTTATGCGCAATGAAATGATTGGCTGTATATGTGTTCTGTGAGAAAGTAGACTCAAGGGCCTTGTTCATAAATGGTGCGGCTATTACTCTAGTAAATATGCTACGTCATGCGACATCGAGTCACGTGGCGTCATTTTCCTTGCTAAATTTAGAGGGGAAACTGAATTGGTCTTGAGGTTTGGTGACATCAATTTTCCCGTCAAATCTAGCGAGGAAGCTGAATTTTTATATGAGTCGCGTGACATCTAGTCATGTGACGTCCTTTTCCCCGCTAATTTCAGGGGGGCAAAATAAACGACCAGAAACATACCTTAAAGGGGCCCTGCAATGACTTTTTGACTGGTTTTAATTTGCACCGAACCTGAGCGCACTGAACGTAGTAACTTAATGAAACTTTTCTTTTCTCAAATTTCGCTTTATTTTAAAAGTTATAGGCGAATTAGAATTACAAAAACAAGCAAAAAATAATGTCTTTCATGACGTCTTAGGTCCTGGCTTGAGCGGCCGTGAACTAGAGGAGGGGTAGTGAGCTCATCGAGCGTTCACGGTTGCCGCACTCCGGGTCGACGGCTCGAGAGGGCGCCACTAAAGCATGTGTTGGATAGGCTCTATGAAGCGGGCGGCCGGGGCGGCTCGCATTGCATTTGCTGCGCGATTAAAGACTATTTCGGCATAACACTTCATTGGCCACAAACGACAGCAAATACGGGGTTAAGATCAGTTCAGGACGGGTGTCACTTCGCGCTGCCATGCCGCCATATGGCCAAATCGCCAGCAGGGCCCGCGCCGAAGGCCTTCGGAACCGGTCGGATCGTCGAGCCGGTATACGACCGCAGCGCCGCCGCGTACATCCGGGACTTTTTTGCGCTGGCCCTTCGTCGTAGCCTCATCCCACTAGTTCTTTCTAGTGTGCGCCGTTTTTTCCGCCGCTTGGTGGCGGGTATGTTGACGGGTCTTTTCTTGTTTCCATACTTTATAAACTGTATTTGTTTCTTTTCTGATCTAAAATACTGAACAAAAACTTCTTTTATAAATAATTGAAACAGTTTGCGCCACTTATATTTTGTATTTCGACTAAGAAAAAACTTTTAGCGGCTCTGACCAGTAGTAAGCTTAGGACCAAAGACGTCGCATTTTGCGCACTTTCGGTACCGCGGGTCGCCCTCGTCGGTGGAGGTGGTTTCCGCGTCGTCCGGTTAAAATATGACGTACTGATATTTAGTTACTCCTCCGTGCCCGCTGGCTTGCCCGAACCCCAAGAGACGTGGAAACCGCAAAAAATGTAGACGCTTAAATATGATTGCAGGGCCCCTTTAAAGTGGCTCAAGGGTCCAAAGAAAGTTAATAGCTTTTAAAAAAAAACATTTTGAATCCCCCGTTCCCCAAAGGTTCATCTTGGCAATATCCCACAGTGCTTGGTGATAGTTGCAGAAATGCAGAGGAAAAGGAAATTGGGTTAGTAGGGCAGAGGGAGATATGGTGCGTTTCGGTTTTCAGGCTAGGTGGCGCAAGCTACCGCACGTCATTATTGGTACGGCCGTTGACATCTACCCTTCCACAGCATTTGTAAGGCCAGCTCTAGTGTCTTCGCGTCAGAGTCTGGGACATGTGGGTAGAAACTGGGGTAGAGGAGGCGAGAGCGGTCGGGGATGTCGGCACGGTGAGCTCTGGTTGGAACGATTAGTGGGTGGACACGAAGCTAGCTGCCTTCGTTTCTGCACGCTGTTCAGACGCATTCAAATGCGAACGCTGGTGTTCAGTGTCTGAATGCGTTCAAAGAGCAAGTAGAGACAAAGGTGGCTAGCTTTGCATCTATCCACTAATCGTCCCAACCGGAGCTCGTTGTTCCGACATCCCCGCTTATGTACCCAAAAACCCCACCAAGGTTTTGACGTTGGTGCACGGCAGAAGCCAACTTCCACATAAAAATAGAAAAGTAAAAGAAATTCCGCGTGCAATGACGCGAAACGTGTAAAATGGCTTGGGGAGCCCAAGTCGTAATAAATCGTATTAGAGGCACAATCCGCTATTCAGAGGTGAAATAAGGCATGGAAAAGAAATCGTGCTGAACGTGGCTACTGGGAAAAGATCTGAATTTGACATAACGGTGATCGTTCAAATTGCTGGTCGGGATCTAACGTTTTGCAATGTTGCGTGAATGTAGCTGGGATAGGTAACTTTATGCTGCCTGAAAGATCAGGTACATCTATCTGTATGCCCTTGGACAGGTTTCTGCAAAAACACTACATCTCAGCAATTCTTACAGTCAGATAAGGTGCAGAGATTCAAAACCCTAAAAAGGGAATGGTATTCGAAGTGTTGTCTCCCGTGATAACGACAATCATAGACTATGTGAACCAAACGCCTTTGTGCCGGTTTAATGTGCTTACATTCACTTTCGAATAAATAGTTCATGCGGCAGAAGCAAATTCAAGTCGGGGCCTAACCAAAGTACAAATTAAACTTAGCATAGCAGGCAGAACATGCTGCTACTTGACTATAGACACGAGACATAAAATCTTCTTTTGGTTTCGCTTTTGCTTGTTGCTATTATTTGCTTTTGTCTATTGCTTTTATTGAAAGCAATAGGGTTAATGCAACATAACTTTAACACAGCCAAATCACCGAAAACATTTTGATTTAAAGGAGTACAGAAGTCGCTGCAGTGAGCAAAACGACCCAAGTGACTGGCAGTCTCTTGTGTCACGTTGCCCCATACCTGTTTCTTGGGGTTACAGTCGAACTTTGCTTACGTACAAAAATATGCAATGCTGCAGCTAAAGACTGAATTTCCGCAGCACTAGAAGTTGGTTTTGTAAGTTGGCACATTGTAGTGCTTCACGCAGAAAGAAAGCTTTTCCGAAATGTCAAAAGCTTTTTACAGTGTCTTGGCCGTACCTCTCCTTCCCGACTTTTTCCTTTTCCTGAAACTGACGAAACTGCGCGGGGCGGTACACCATCTCCACCAAAAATTTAATTGTACACAGAGGAGAACAATGCCGAGCTGTTGAGAAACGTAGAGCGATTGCTAGCTTGTAAGAAACGAGCTGCAAAGCATTAAGGCCCATTCACACGCTTCCATTTGCTTACAACAGAGTTCTCGTGATCCCTTGCAACGAGAGAAAACGCCGGCGCCGCCTATGAGCCAACCCTGGAACTGCATTTCTCTAGAGCGAAACCATCTGCAAAGCCCTTGCCTCAACTCTCCCCCTCTTCCCCCCTTCCCTCTTTCCTTGAAAATAAAATTGTTTTTTGTCGACCCCGGGCTAGATGGCGCAAGCTACTGCCCGTTATAAAGTCTGCAGCTGTTATCATCCATCCATCCATTCATCCTTTTACTTGATGCTTCTCAGTTCTGTCTGTAACAATGAAGGACGGTCCTTTCACACTGAAATTTGTCCCCCATCACTTTGGTGGGACCCCAAGGAGGTCCCCGACAGATCCGTGCTTGAGAACCACTGCTCTAGACCGAAAGTTTTGCAATGTCTGCAGGGTCAAGCGTACAAGCTATCTAAGAAAATTGGGCACTTATTATAGCACTGTCAAAAGCTTTTCAAGCAAAAAGAGAATGATGCACAAAGGAATCGGAAATGTACAGAAATGCCGTTTGTGGAACCTAAATCAGCAACAAAAGCTGTCAACCCAATATTTTTATTCTCCAATTACAAAAGTACACTCCGTTTCCCCGAAGGTGAATTGTGTCGGGTTGTAAAAGTGCTTCGAAACCATCAGACTTTGTATTTATGTTTACAGAATGCACTTAAAATGCTTTACAGGATCTCCTCGTGTCTGATTGGACAAAGGTTTGAGCGGACGTTGAACGGCGTTTTTTTTTTTTCGACCAACGGAGATATTGACGCGACCGACCGACGACGGGACTTTAAAAAGTCTGTTTCTGAGCAGTTTTTTTTTTTTTCCCCCTAATCAGGGAGTCCGGCCTCAGTGCTTCGACAAGGTGGAAAGCATAGAACTACGAGACATCATCGGACAGTGCATAAGACTCAAGAAAGAAGAAAGGTGGGTGTTAACATGGAAGCTGCCGAAGGCAGCATTTTTTAACTTGCCAAGACATTGGAGAGTATTAGAAGGGGGTGCCCCAACGCTTTGGGTTCCACGAGCAGCTTGGGGGACGCAAAGAGTTTGGGGCCCTCGATTCTAAACCTATCTATTGGAGTAGACTGATTATTTCAAACTCTAAAATGCCACGAATTTTGAATGATCCCAGGTTTTATTTATAAAACTTTAATCTAAATGTGGTGCAAGATAGAATTGTTATATGGAGCAGATATTGGATGATTTCCTCTACACAGGTCTACTAGGTACAGGTACAGTCAAAACCGCTTATATCGAACAGTGTGGGGCATCGTAAAACAATTCAATATAGCCTAAATTCGATATATAAAAGGAGGCGAGAAACACACTCAAGCGTCGGCAGAGTGACGAGCTTACCTGTAACTTTCACCGTTCCGCGCTTAATTGATTAGGACACATACTTGGGACCACTATGTCGATTTGTTGCACTGAAAAACACTGCGCCAACTTTGCCTGCTTTTTAGAGTTAATGTCATGCTTTGTCACGGCCTGCTCCACGGTTTTAAGACAATCCACAAGTGCAAATCCCCCTCTATTGCACTGCAATAACGGCGCAGCACAGCAACAACGGCAGCCACGGCTGCCGTTGCTGACATTCATCATCCACTCGTACATCGCTTCCTCGACTTCTCCAAAGTCAGGCTCCCGAACACAATGTCACTCTTGTTTTTGAGCAAATACTCATACTTCAAGGAATATTGTAGGTGTTGGCCACACTTGACTTCTTCTCGCCCTTCTCAGCGCGCTTATTTATTTCTAGCTCCATCGCAAATGTCAGCGTCGCCCTTTTTTTCACATTCGCAGCCGTGGCTTAGGCCTACTCACGGTAGACGCAGAAACGTCCGTCGCTGTCGGGAACAGTAACAGGAAAAACGGCAATCTCCGAATCAAGTCCAAATGCGTGCTTGCATCCGCACAGCTATGAACCACGATCGCTGCAGTGCTCTCTGAGGTGCTCAAGGCGCCATGTGCTTGGGCATGCGTCGCAAGCGCCTGCTGCTACTCGTTGGTGCACTGCAGGAAAACCTGCCGCATGGCTCGGCAGCGCACGCGATTTCACGCTGGGGAGTTCGCTATATCTACTGAGGGTCCGATTGCGTTTGATATATAAAGTAAAAAAATGTGTGTATTTTTAAGGGAGTTCGGGAACAGTCCGATAGAAGCCATAATTCGATATGTCCTTGTTCGACATATGCGGGTTTGACTCTATGCTACACGTGAAACATTGGTGAAATGTATTGGATAAGTTTGTTTATCCCTCAAAAATGTTGTCTATTGTGGGCTGTTTAGACAGCACATGGCACCCCAAAACAAAATGTTCACCCAGCAAAAGGGTTGCCTATTGTGGACTATTAGCCCCGTTCAGTGCACTTCTTACCGAGCACCTGCGCGCTGCGGAGGAGCGACACCGGCCGAAATGAGCTCTGTAGTTGTTGCTTCTCTGCCGTGCACAGGTGCTCGGTAGGAAGCGCACTCAACAGGGCCACGACAACAAAAATCATGAATTGCACGAAAACAGTGTTTGAATTAAGTGCCCTGTAATGAAGACATAGCAGGACAACCAAAATTTTTTAATTTGTTTTAATTAAGGGGGGGGGGCATGACCTTAAAATTGTGATTTTTTTAAAAAGTCATCTTTGTGAAAAGTAGTTTTATCAGCTTGTATAACTCCCGAAGAATGCTGTCAAAAAGTTTCATTCCTGTAGACAAGGTATTTGCTTCGAAATAAATTATTTTTGACATACCGAAATTAGTGAATTATGTATTTTTTTAGAACTTCACCTTCAAATTGCTTTACGATGCATTTTTTTTCCGTAGCATTGCATCGTAAACTCTCGGCCAGTTACACTACTGTGCTGCTGCAATGTTTTGTTAACTTTCTGTCTGTACACTCGGCCCCTGTTGGGTTATTCTCCAGCGTATGAAGCATTACCGAGTGGCGAGGATGGCAATAACTTGGCCTAAAGGATATAGAATATTTTCTCATGTATTGAAATGCTCAAAACAAAAGCTTTTAACAAAACATACACTAGTTCAACCTAGGCTTGTAACACTGTCAAACCGATTTCTAAAACAAAACGTTTGTGCAGGCCAACAGTAAAGGAGCTGCTTCAGCTCGACTTCTTCCAAGAGGACATGGGCCTCAAGGTGGAGTTTGTGAACCGGGAAGAGAGCCTAGCCGGAGGGGAGAAGGTGGAGCTGCGGCTGCGCGTCCTCGACCCCAAGAAGCGCAAGGACAAGCACCGCGAGAACGAGGCTATCCAGTTCGAGTTCCACGTGGAGAACGACAACCCCGACGAGATCGCCAAGGCGATGGCGCTCACCGGGATCATCATGGAAGAGGACGCACGCATTGTGTCGATGCTCATCCGGAACCAGATCGCCGCACTCGTACGGGACAGGCAGCACCTCCAGCAGCAAGCGCTACAGCAGACAGCGCTTCAGCAGGCTGCGGTTCAGCAGCCACCGCTTCAGCAGCCGGTGCTCCAGCAAGCGCCGGGGGCGCAGCAGGTGCCACAGCAGTCGATGCCACAGTCCATGCCTCAACCAATGCAGCAGGCGATGCCGCAGGCAATGCCGCAGCAGACGATGCCGCAGTCAATGCCGCAGCCCGCGCCGCAACCGATGGGTCAGCAGACGACGCAGATGGCGACTCAGACTTCGCCCCAGGCCATGCATCAGCAGCAGCAGCAGCAGCAGCAGCAGCAGCAGCAGATGCTTCAGCAGCAACAGCAGCAGGCCATGGAGACATCCCAGCATGTGGCAGTACCGGAGCATCATGCGGGGCAGCCAGACGGACAGCCGCAGTCGGAGCCGACTGAACAGCCACAACCTGCGGCCATGTCGTACAGTGTTCCCTCAAGCATGACAGACTGCAACTCGTCGGGTGAGCGTGTTGTTTTGTTTTAGTTTCTGTATGTTTTGGTATGAAATGGGACTTGTTACCTTATTGGCTCTAAACACTTGGTTCTCTGGCAGGTAAAGTGGAAATGGTTTGCACACTTCCCGGATTATTTCTTGACACGAAGCGGGCGCTCAATGAAACAAAAATATTGAGACATTATCACAGGACGTCCTAACACCTAGTGCTGGGCTATTTCGCCCGACCATGTCAGCCACACTTGTACTTGTCTCTTGTTGCATTATGTCTCAAACCCTGATTTTAAATATTATATTTTTAATTATTTTGTTGTGGGCTTCTTTGAGAGAAAGTTATATCATATAGAACTCTGGTCAGACCAATGTTAAAATATGGAAGCATCATTTGTGACCCACACACATCATGTTGCATTTCTGAACTTGACATAGACTAGCGAAGTGCAGATCTTTGTATTGAATGCAAACCTGAATATCATACATAAAAATAAATTGCCTGAATTTTTTTCACCTTATTATTAATAAGCTTGAAATAGATAAAGATAATTTTGTTACATAGTTCCGTCCTAGTTGTACTAGACATTTTTATAGCAAAACGATAAAACCTTATAATTCTAAAGATTATGCATTCAAATTCTTCTCTGTTAAACAATTATTGATTGGAATAGCTTAGCCCTTAATGTTGAAAGTGCTACTAATTACAGCTTCAAGTGAAACCTGTGTGGTATTGTTTTTAACCCACTACTTTAACACTCAAAAAATATTAGTATCTTTTTTAATGGTGCTTAAATTGTGTTAACTTCGCAAAAAATGGCCGGCCAAATGAGAGTGATGTCAAGAGTGCCCGCTCGTGCACAGCACAAGCTCATCGTAACTCGGCTTAACTCAGTTTAGTAGCACTGAACGGAGTTAAGCTGAGTATCTTCTCTAACCGTATTTAGTCTGCGCCATATTTGCTTAATAATTCGAGAACTGCAAATTTATGAATGAAATATGACAAAGAGGTACATAATGTTCTCTGATTAGCTTTTAAATGAATCTTTGTGTTGACTGTCTGAATTCAGTTTTCTTTCGCATCAGAGAGAACACCAGAAGGGTTTGTTCATAGGCTGGCGAATTGTGCCTCTAAAGTAGTAAGTGTCGAATGTAAAACTCTATACGTGAATATCAAGAGCAAAAGCCAATTTCAATAGGAGAGCTGAACTGACCACTGAATGCCTGTTTTTGGGCAGAGACGATCGTTTGATACTTATCACCTTTAGTTGCCAGTAACCTTCTTAGCATTGTCGACAGGCATTTTATTTTCCTTCGATCGTGACCCGTGACCACAACTCACATTGCTAAAGCCTCGCGAAATAGGGTGGGGGACGAAGCCAGACAATCGAAGGACAATAGCAAGCCAGGGTTGTTGTTCTAGCAAAAACGATGTTTACCACGCATCGTAACAAACAAAAGTACAATTGTTCGACAACGCGAGACGCTCGGCAACGTTGCGACCGACGAAGGACCAATCTGCGTCTCCCTTCATCCTCCTGTTTACCATCTGCCTTGCCCGGAACGCAGGGGTCTTTGTTTCGACGCCTGCCGCAGAATTCCTTATCGACCTCCCTCTAGCACGGCCGTCCCCTTTCTTCCGCGGCGTGATCTCGTTTATCTTCGATAAGGCCCTCCTTGCGCCGTCGTCATATTTCTCGGCTCCTTGGCCGCACAGTTCCTCGAGAGTGGAATCGCAGCGACGTGACGCCGACGTCTGTCTCCCCGCTCTGTTTGCCTCTCCATTTTCTTGGAGTGCGGCACGCTCAGTTTACCCTCGAGCTGACAGTGCGGCAGAGGCTACGCGCTTGCCAGACCAGTCGGCTGCCTCCGTTCCATCGTTTGACCCCGATCTCTGTGCGTGGGTATGGGCAAGGGTGTGACCGCGTGGCAAGGGATGAAGTATGATTGGTGCAACGAGCATGTGTCTTCCACCGCACTCGCAGCTTACAAATAAAAAGGTATAGCGTGCGGCCGGTTCTTCTCCCTATCTCGTTTTTTTTTAGCCAAATGTGTTTCTTGTTGACTGTGCACTCGTGAGGCTCTGGCGTAATCGTGGCTGTTTTCGAATGCCCGGAAGTGGTCTTATTGTGTCTCGAGTGCTCGGTGGTAGCGTTTGAGTTCTTGTGAGCACTTGGATGGCGCAGTCGGGACCGTGTGGGCGGTTGTGAGGCTGCTGTGGAAGGGTGGTTGCTCTGGCACGTGCGCGTTTTCGTTCGCTTTATTTTCGTTTTGCATTTGGAATGTAGGTTGGACTAAGCTTTATAAGTTTTATTTATTTTCTTATTTAATATCAAGCCTCCCAGTCAAACACTGCAGTATCTGGGAATGTAAGAAACCACATTTGAACAAATTGTGGCAATGAACAGAAGGAATAACAAGCTAAACAGTAACAGTTTGCGAGAGTATCATTATTTTATTAAAGGGAAGCTACGGAGCTTCTTGGAAAAAATGAGTTAGAAGTGAATTCTAGTGTATTTTTACCCCGTGAACCCGAATTCCCAAACCATTTTCTGCGTAAGTATTGTTAAACGCGAGAAAAACGCGAAAGACAGTCGCTGTCCATGACGTCATCGACGGATCTTTTGGCTGCCCAAGGCTAGGGAGGCGGGGCTTCAGTCCTATTTTGAAATTGCTCGTGTGGCTCTTTGGCGCGTCGCATTGCAATATAATTTTGATATCTGTTATTCTAAAGGCCAAATGAACGTAATTCAAGCGTTTTTTCTCAAATGTAGAAGTGCCCTATCTTCCCTTTAAGAAATGAGCCAAGAGTGGGAAAGTCTACCAATCTATCGGGCAGCACGTTCCATTTACGAGTGGTCTGCGGAAAAAAGGTGTGTTTTAGCGGGTCGGTCAGCTCAGAAAATTTTTTTTATCTTTTTATTGTCAATAGCTATACGAGAAGTGTAATGAGGTTCAAGGATGTGTTTAGATTTATCAATACTAATGTTACCAAATTAAAGATTGTGCTTAAAACATAGGCATCTTAGCCTTCGTTCCAAGAGTGTTCAACTGAGTAAGAGCTATATTTCAGAGTTATTTTCGCAGAAATGATAGTTCTCGTAGTTTGGTCCGGTAAGATATTCATATTGCTGCCTGCATAGCTAAGTCGGCGGTGTGCCCGACTCCGACGCAGGTGGCTGGGGTTCAATCCCTGCCATCACCCATTGTTTTATCTTTAAGTTAAAAGAATATTCCAGAACGTTTGAGTATCATGTTGTTTGTCCATACTCACAATCTATGGTTCCAGAACAACCGAGGTCGAATGTTCTGTGCTTCCAGGGAAGCCTTAAGACATGCTTGCCACACCAGAGAGTCAGTCTTGCCCCTGTGCTCGATTCTGCTACTACAGTAAAACCTCGTTATAACAAAATGGGATATAACAAACTAATGGATATAACAAAGCAATCATAATTCCCCTTGCTTGCTAATAGTGGGAAGAAAATGGACATTGGCTATAACAAACTAATGGTTATAGCAAAATAATTACGACCGCTCCTTCAATTTTGTTATAACGAGGTTTTACTGTATTCCACCATCGACACCTGCGACGATGTGCATTTTCTTTCTTCTTTTTTGTTCCGGCACAGGTTTGCCACATAAAACGTTTAGTTTCTGTTCGTTCATTCGTCTCCTCATCAATTGTTATTCGTGACAATATCTACCACAACGAAGATTAAACATTGAGCATGTTTTGAACTACCATTGTACTTGTATTAGGTCAGGGTTTCTCAAACCTTTCTGTCTTGTTTAACACTTATCTGTCCTGTTTAAGAGTTGTCAATAAACCAGTACACAAGCTTACAGACCTTGTAAGTAATAACAGACATACTAAGGAGCATCTGGCATATAGTTACATGTCAGTGGATAGCTCAGATCTGCTCAAGTGGTGCTTAAACCAGATAAAACACTATACCTCAAGTTAAGGACAGTTGACAAAAATTTATAAGAGCCCAGTTTGAGAACCCATGTATCATGTGAACGTCTTGCGATGACATCTTAAACATTGTGCTATTGTTTGAATTTGCGTAGTCCGACAATAAAAAGGGGGCCATTCGTCCAACCTGAGTACGGAATAGACCTAGGATAGTTCTTTTTCTTTGTACACCTTCAGTGATTTTGGGGCACTTGGGACTCTTTTTTGTGGGCACTTCACTTTTGCATATGCCAGGTCGATTGCCGCTTCGCGTTCTTTTCCAATTCCGTGGGGGTCGTCGTCCTTCCCACGAGGAGCACGACAATGTTGTCTTTGGGTCACCAGCGCTCGGTGGGGCACGAGATTGTACGACGCGAGCAGATAAGGAGACGATAGCGGCTTCAACAGCAGCGCGCTCTCCTTCTTTGCTAAAAAGCGCCGCTCCGTTGTCCGATCTCACCTGCGTGCCGCCGCGCTTCGAAATTGAAGTTGGTCGGCCAGTTGCACCGTTGCGTTAGATTTTTGCGGATGGTTGACACGGATGGCAGCGAGAGTTTGGGCATTGAATCCTCTCGGTAGGAAACGGGCGAGGCTTCGCTGCGAGCAATGTTGTGAGTCTTTCCCTCTCACCGTTTTTGCATAGATCGTAGGAGTTTGTACCTCGACTCGCAATCGGCGTGGTACTTCTTGGCAAGTGTGTACAATCGCTCGATCGGCGAACGAACCAGCGGATGAAAGTGCTGCTCGTGCATGTGGGTAGCGTGAGATGTGGCATGCGGTCGTGTGTCATAATACTTTGTGATTCACCTTAAAAACCCCAGGCTATACTTTGTTTCAGTTTCGGATCGAGCGCGGCCGATGTTATGAGCCGAAGGACCAATCAAACAGCGAAACAGGCACAACGTCATGGCGTGCTCTCTGCAGTTGATAAGACGAGCCGATATTCGCCGTGTCTCTGTGCGTGCTCCTTCGCCGGCTAGTCCTATCGGGCACAGAGAGCACGCCATGACGCTGTGCTTTTTGCGCTGTTTGATTGGCCCTTAGGCTCATAACATCGGCCGCACTCGGACCGAAGCTGAGACGAAGTATAGCAGTTGCACTGCACCGGCAAAATTTCTCATCTACAGCGGAGATGCCGGACGTCCATTGTAGCCGACTAACTTCAAGCTACCTGAACGTACACATGGCGCAATTGCCTGTTAGCACAGAGTTAAATGTTCAATTAGTGAGAGGCCATCCCTGCGAGTAAAAATGAATTTCATAGGTGGCGATTACTTCGAGTTGTTTTAACAGAACTAAATAAAATGTCTACCGTTACGAGTGGTCACAGTTTAGCACATGTCAGCAATGGCTGCTTTCTTGCGAAAAATGTGACTAATTTTGGAAGGGCCAGGTACCTTTCTTTAATAGTAGCATGGTTCTTTCGCTTCCGAACTTGTTACCGATGAACACAACAAACGAACCTGGGGTACTGCACCATTTTGCCACCTGTGGCAGCGAGACAAAATTGATTTTTTTAGGGCCACGTACGTTTTTTGCGTTTTGTTCGTCGCGATCGCTTGCACATTTTTTATGACTTTGCATAACGTTCATGGTGCGTAATGGGGTCTGCTTTACTGCTGCACGTCATATAAAACTCTGCTGCCTTGTCTCCCTCGCCTGGCAGATGTCGTAAATTCTGGGGCACTTGAGGTACTTTACGAGATTGCTGTGCACTGCCTTCCTTGCGTTGAGAGGCTTAGAAGAGCTGTTGCGGACCTCTCTGGTTGTGGCTGGTGCTGGTTGGAGAGTGATGGATGCTATCTTCCATTTTGGAATGGGCATTCTTTTTATTTTTGGGAGGGTTTTTTTTTTTAGTCAAATTTCTGGAAGCACTGTCATGGATTCCTTGGTTTGTTTGTTACCGCAAGTAGGCAGGTTAAAGCAGTCTTGGGTAGTAACGCGTTACTGTAACTTCGTTACTTTTTTGGTAACTTGTAACTGGAACGAGTTACTTTTTTAAAAATTTAACTTGTAACTGTAGTTCTATTACTTTTTCTGAGGTAACGATGTTACTTTTGACGTTACTTTCCAGTTTTTTTTTTTTTTTTATATATCACTGAACGAGTACAATTTAGCCATTCTTTGCGCTTTCCAAATTGTCTGTTCCTACATTTCAAGTGTCAAGTTATTTTTTGCACAAACTTGTGAATACGTTCATTCTCGCCAGTCACGACCCGAATAGAGCCACGTGTAGATTTGGTGAAAAAAAAAAATTTAGTTATTTTTAGCATGCGCTTGTACTTTGTGACTGAACACTTGCATCTTAGTATCTTGAAGAACTATCTCTTTTGCGGTTTTTCTTTTTTCCGCGCAAACGCTTTTTAATTGGGTGAATCAAACAATACACGCGGAGGGCACTACAAATGTTTCGTATTTTCATTAGCGCCACCACTCCGCACTGCACATGTTTCGTATTTTGATTTGCACCACTACTCCGGTGTAGTGTCTACAGTCGAGGCAAAATTTACTGCTGTTTGCGCGGGGTTTGTTTCTGGCTTGCCGGGTACGAACTGAAATATGTCCAGGGACTCTACCGTAGAATACCATGCATCCGCCCATACCACATTAAGCGCCCATATTCAAATTTCTAAGATCTGAGAAAATATGCACAGTACATTGATATGTAGAATTGATGACTGGACAAGCGCCCATCCCCCATTTTTTCGTGATTATCTCAAAATTTTGAGTGGGCGCTTGCCCGGTATTTTACGGTATGAACCCAGGGCAACCGTCAACGAGCCAGCAATGTGCTAGTGCCACCAAGGGTATGAATGTTCATAAGAACAAAGATGAACTACCATGGCCGGCGTACAGAGAGTATTTTGCTGCGGTGGAGGTGGTCACTAACAACTTGACCGCAGAAAACTGCACTCAGTTGCCTCAACGCCTACCCAGCAATCAAAAACTTGTTCCGGCAAAACAACAGAGCAATCCCATCCAGCGCGTTAGACGAGCGCCTGTTCAGCAAGGGCAGGGACGTGTTCTTTACCAAACAAGGGAAACTTTCAGAGACTAATTTCGAGAAGCAACTGCTGCTGAGTCACAATATGAAGTAAAAAGCACACTTTTTAACTTTATGCAAATAAACTTGGTGAAAAGCATTCTCTAGTTTTTCCTAATCTTTTTTTTTTTTGTGTTATAAAAAAGTAACTGAAAAGTAAACTTTTTAAAAGTAACTAACTGTAACGAGTTACTTTTTTGTTGCGGCAACTGTAACGGTAACTTCGCTACTTTTTTCTGAAAGTAACTGTAACTGTAACGTAATACTTTTTAAAAGTAACTTACCCAAGACTGGTTTAAAGTCCATCAAACATTTCGGTAAAATATGGCCACTGTGCCCGATTAAAGGGGAAATGGGAGATGTGATCCTAATGGGTTCTATGTTTCCCAATTGAATGCGCTCCAACATTTTCTTCGAGCGATTCCTTGGGTGTTATGCATTGTAGATGATAAAGGCTTGATTATTTTAGTGAGAAGTGTATCATAATGCAAGGAGCAAACTGTACGACAGATTCCTTCTAGCTATTCATTAGCATGGACCAAGGCTGTTTCTTTGAATTTAAAATGTTTTTGACTCTTGAGTCTGTAAACTTTCAAATAATGTCTTGTGTCCATCATCAGCATTGGTTCTAAATTGGTAATGCTGCTGGAGGGCATTAGTGGTGCCGATACCTGGTACTTGGTGGACAACATTTAGCACATTTCTTGGTGGGAAAGCTTTTTTCTACCTTTAGGGAGATGTATACTAGAAAACTAAAAAGCAGCTGTCATCAAACTACCGCATATTCAAAGCATCTGTTGGAGAAGATTTAGGAGAGCATATAATGCTTAAAAGAAGTGTTATGATTTGAGATGAAAGCTTTTTGCTTGATTTTCTACAAGCTGCCAAGAATACTTCTGATAAAATACTTAATGTACACTGATCAGCTGAAACATTATGACCACCTACCCAATACCGTGTTGATTCACTTTTGGCACGCAAAACAGTTGCAAGGGTTGTCTGCTGCAGTGTCCCATATCAAACGAAAACCGATTAATTGTGTGCTCAGAAAACATTCGTACCGTGACCTGCACTGAATCTAACTCATTGGAGCCACAGGTAGCCGCCTATTTTGCTTCACCAAGCGGGAGAGCCTCCGACGCCCAAATTCTGCGGTGGACATACAACACTTTTGCGTCTATTAACAGTTTCATCATCGTCATTTCACTTTTAGATATGTACTAATAACTGCAGCTCGCGAACGTTCAATGCGCTTTGTAGCTTCCGAGATACTTGTTACGAGCCGTTAGGCCCTCACGGTCTGCCCTTTGTCAAAGTCGCCTATATCGGCAACCTCTCCCAATACATGCACACATCGTCCACAAAATAATCCCTCTGTATCCCAGGCAGCAGTTCACTACAATCCACAACAGCAGGTGGCATATAACGCGGGTGCTGCATCAGCTAGGAGCGCTCATTCAGGTAGTATAGAAGTGGTCGTAATGTTTTGAGTGATCAGTATATATCCCAGCGCAAACTATTGCTTCTTAATAAATATATCTAAAAAGATTTAAAAAAAATTTTTGTTAAAATTATTTTTGTGGTTGGAAAGAATTGTGGCTAATAAACATTGAAGCAATTTTCAAAGAGAAAAAGCATTTTGCCTCCATTTACGAAGGAAAACTATGTAACTGATTTGCCGCTAACATTTTTTAAAAATTGTTATTTTGTTACACAGTCGAGGGGTCTCCGGAGAACACTTTCCAGGGACCCGGCGACCTGGCAGCCAAGGTGGCCAGCCTGCCTGGCACAGCCGCCGGTTTCAGCTCCCAAGCTAGACCCCTTTTACCACAGGTAGGCTGGACGACTCCTTCGCTTCGTCACCGCATTCGCCCCAGAGCTCTCTATCGATCCCGCCAAGATGTGTGCCCTAAAAAGGTTGTCGTAAAAACATAGGAGAGTATTAGAAAGAGGCGTCTACCATACTTGATTGCATCTTTGCGGACAATTACGAGAGCAAAACTAGGTCAATTAGCCCATAATTTTTTGCTGCGAAGTTTGGGAGTTTGTCTTCTCCGCTTTAGTTGCTCTAGGCCTATAATCCGTTTCACCTTAGGGCGGACCGTAGCGGATGCTACGAGCCATTCGAGGCAATCCGACGCCGCGAACAAGTCGCGTGACTACGCGCCCCATTCGTCGCTGCGCCGACGGTCGCGTGGGGCTCGCACCGCTCTCTGCGGTTCGTCGTAAGGCGAGACAGAGTATTGTCCTGCCGACACAATGTCGTCTATGTCGTCCGTTCGCACGGTGGGATAGGGCCCTCAGTTTGTTCTGTTCCCCCACTGGTCACGGCAGGGTCAACAGCATCAGAACAGCGCGGGGGTGGTGCCCACTGCGGCCACAAGGGGCAGCCCAGCACCGCAACAGGCAAGTTTGATTTCGGCGAGATACAGTTCGGTTTCTTGCACGACTCTGGTTCCCCGGGGGAGGATGGGTGGCACCCACTGCGGTGCGCACAAACCTTGTTTTGGTGCCGTGCCCGAGCTTCAGGTGTGGCCTCTGACTGCGCCTTCACCAATGATTTGGTCCTGCGTAGGCATCCTCAACCTTTGAACAAAGCCGTTGCGTCCCGAGGTTCGATACTGTGTTTTGGCTAGAATCGCTGATCATTTTAGTTCCTGCCAAAACTCTATGTATTTTTTCTACACCGTCATTCTTCAAAGTTTTCTTCTTTTTTTTCCGACTCCAGAAACTAAGTCAACTTTTAAGCAAACAGTCAAACTCTAGCTTTTATATTGAGCTATTCACTGGTGGGCGTAAATGTTTTTTTAGTTTACTAGAGGGCAACCGACAAACTAGCTGTTCACTCATTTGATTCCTTCATTACAAACATACAAACGTCGTGAAACAATATGCCCTATGGGAATTTTGGTTTCTGTTACATCGAATGGGTGCCAGCCCGTTCAACAGATCCTTGGTGGTTGGTTTCGGTGGCGGCAACGCCTAGCACGTGGCTGGCAAGTGCCAGAGGGTGACAGACTCTCCCCCCTCCCCCGCTCTGCCTCCACAGCCAATCGTACCCCTCCCCCAAACTGCGCCCTCCCACGCCGGCCCCGCCCCCATCCCGTCCCTCCATCCGGAGGCTTTGCCTCCCGTCGCGGGTGCCGCCGTCGCCCCGCCCCCGACCGCCACCCAGCAGGTGGGCACCGCCCCGTCGGCCCCTCCTCCTGGGCGGAAACCTCGCCCCCTCCCCCTGGAGGACCCGCCCCCTGCCTGGCTGGTGCAGCCCCGCGGACCGCAGAGTCCGGCCATCTTGCTGTCGCCGCCGGTGCCACGCTCTTTCACTCCGGTGCCTGCGTGCGTGGCGGGTGGCGACGTGTTTGCTCCCAGCGCCTTCGAGCTGCTCCCACCCCCGGCGCGGCGCACGTCGCGGATGTGCTCCACGATGCGGTCGCTGTCGGCGAACGACCTCCGCAGCGTGGGAACGGAGCCGGAAGAGGGAAGGCGGGGCCGGGGGGGCGGGGCCTCGTTCGACGTGGGCCGGCTGGAGGCGGCGCTGCTCGGGCGGGAGATGGAGCAGCTGTTCCGAGCGTCGGGCCAGCGCATCATGGCGGAGGGGGGTGACGACGATCGCGAGCGTGCGTGGAGGCAGCCTGGTGCGCAGCACGTTCTCGGCGCGGCCGAACGGGGAAGCGGCGGCCATGGCGGCGGCAAGTCGCAAGCTGTCGGTGCCGGACCCGCCCCCCCCGTCGGCCCCGCCCCTGGCCCGCCCGGCCTCCTGCCACCAGCTGAGCTCCGTGGCGGCTGCAGCGGCCAACGGCATCATTTCCCCGCCGGCAGGGGGTGCCGCCGCAAAGGTACTGCGGTGTCGGCGCACAAACGGTGGTGGGGCCTGCTACTCCCTGCTTGGCACAGCTCGCTGTTCCCCCCTCTTTGTCACGAACCTCAGTGTCCCGCGTCGAGTCTGTACCCCTCGTCGACTCTGCGTCTACCCGTCGTCGCACCCGACACCGTCTCCATGTTTGCTGGCACCCTTTCAGTGCCTGCCGGGTCTCTGGTGCATGCGCAAAGTGCGGTAGTTTTGCGGTGTACCTAGACTGACAGAACCACACGATCCGGGGACAGTAGAATGTACGACTGTTTGCACTTGCACCAGTCAACACTGGTGAAAGCACAGCCTTCTCTATGCCTCTACTACTGCCTACGACCGTTTTCATGCATAATGTGGATGCCCATCTCCTTTTCTTCGTCTGCCTTTTCTCTTCGTCGCGTTTGACACCCTTCCATTCATGCCTTATCTGGACCTGCCCGGGAAAATCTTTACTCTTTGCTTTTTCTGTAGGGACGCTAGTGGTACTTCAATCTTTTTTTCCTAAATATGATTAGAGCTTGGTAGATTATTGATGTGCCTGGTATAGTTACGGTTCATAGTCTAGTGAGTCGTCGCAATGTGTACAAACTGGCAATTTTTTGCAAGCATGTTTGTTAATCCCAACTGCTCGTTGGGAGCATTCATTCTGCAACCGAATCTTGTTGACGTAGCATGAACTTTTGCAAAAGGATTGCTGGGGGTTTTTAGTTCGACTGAAGGGTCGCGCCAATAATTTTCTGGTGTCAACAAGTGAGTGACTTACTTTTTGCCATGAAACGACCCTTTATTCTGAAAATTCTCGGGAGGTTGGCTTCCTACGGCGGGCGTGCGCAAGCCGTCAAAGGTTATTTATGCTCTATTTTCCGGCATATAATCTCCAGTCGGCTTATAGTTCACGAAAGCAAATTTTTAACGGAGAAAAGATTTTTCTCAGATTGTCCGCACCCGGTGCCCACTCTTTGCATAAAAGACTATCGTATGCAGCAACCTCAAAACAATGCCCGTTTTATAAGTGCACCAAAAACCTGTATCGCTCAGGAATCGATCCGTCGCTCACAAGATTTGTCACGTCTCGTCGTAGGGAATTGTCTTGGAAAAGCGGATCCTGGTATTTGCGACTCCAGCGAACAATAGGGGTATGCTGGTCAAGCAAAATGGCGGATGAATGGACGTAGTTTTCACCATTCAGCACGCGTACCACCATAAATTTTTTGCTTTGCAGCGTAAAATGAGTGTCATGTATGAAAGCAAAGCAATTTTTCGACGGTAAAAACCTTCTAGTCAGCGCGTAGGAATGGCACGGCAGAAGCGAGAAAAACTTTACTGGAAACAATGTATGTTTCTATGCTGCCTACGAGAACCGAGCAGCGATAGCAGACGACAGTCGAAATGACCTCCTCTCTTGAGCTTCTCGGCGTTGCCGCTACGCAGTGTCGACTTCGCTGGAGTCGCCTATAATCTGCACCCATAGAGAATGCACACTGCACAAAATTTTGTTTTGGACGTGTATAGTTCATGAACTGTGAACCAGAAATTATGGTATTCGTTAAAGGACACATGCAAAGGAAAAAAAAAATTTTTTTAGACAGCTTAGATGGAAAAAGGATGCCATAAAACGATTTTACAACCAAGAAACAAAATTTTTAGAGCTATATTTACGGCGCTATACGAATTTGTAGTTGGCGCTCGCGGGAGCCGCCGATGGTCACGTGGTAGGCCCGCGCGCCGCCGCACGCTGAGCGTTGTGCGAACGCCGCTTCAACGCGTTTCTCCACGCCGCCGTCGCCGCCGCCGCACAAGTTCGTCTGCTTTGGGGCGCCGCCGCCGTCGTCTGACCGGCGCACAGGTCTATCACGTCTGCTTGCGCTTTTTCAGGAGTTTCCTTTGGGCTCTAAAAGTTACTTATTTGTCTTGGTTTTTTGTTATACTTCAAAGAAAGATGAATAAGTTACTTTTAGAGGCCATACGAAGCTTCCGAAAGAGCGCAAGCACCACGTGATAAATAAAGACCAGTCACGTGATAAATACAGACCACTTTTCTGCGGTGCCCGCGGGCGCCAACTACAAATTCGCTTTGCGCCGTAAATATAGCTCTAAAAATTTTCTTTCTTCGTTGTAAAATCGTTTTATGGCGTCCTTTTTCCATCTAAGCCTTTTGAAAAAAATGTTTTTTTCCTTTGCATGTGTCCTTTAAGACCGACTTGTGTCCGTGGGCACTCCCGTGTTGCTCAGAGCGTGGGCCTAAAGCCTCTCACCGGAGACTACCCCTGCAGGAGGAGCTTGCCGGCCAGGTGTCCTTGCACGACATCGACTACTCCCAGACGCTGCCCCAGCACCACATGGGGACCTCCTCGCAGCTCTATGACGACCTCCGGGGCGACAGGTGACCCTTGCTCGCCGGCCCCTTTTGTGCGTTCCGAGAAACCTCCGCCCCCACGGGTCGAGGATAGTTTTGAGTAGCCCGCCGGGGAGGTGGGCATTGCGGAGAGTTCTAAATACCATTTTTTTTTTTGTAGCAGTTCTGCGAGATATGCACGCTCAGTGCTAAGTGGGTCTGGGAGAGGCAGACTAATTAATGCAAAGTTCCCGTAAGGGTGCCCACCCAAAATGAAAAGATAAATGGTGAAAAACGTGAGGTGGTCTATCTTTGGTGGATGAGACGGGAATACTTTATAAAAATTGATGATAAGCACGAGGGGCACCCACCACAAGCCACGTGATAAGGGAACCCATGCTGCAGATCGTAAACACTGCGAAGTTGCATTTCACAAAGCAATAAATGTGCGGGTATGGACCTTTTGCAGAAATATCGCTTCGAGAGGAGAGTAAATGGATTTGGTACCCTCTCTCTTCCTTCCGGCTGAGCAAAGAGGATATGGTTTCTTTGTATCAACTTGGGGGCAAAAGATAACCCACGGTAGGGACAAAGGCAAAGGGCTCAATGGGTGTTGTTGCGTGTCTAGATGGCAGCACATATTTGGCAAAAGGAACTCCCATGTGATGGCAAAGGACACAGCAGACTGCGAAAGCGGCAGATTCGTGTTTTACGGTGCGGTAAACATGCGGAAACCGGCTAAACTTGCGTACAACGAGAACCGATATCGCATGCGCAGATCACAGACAAAGAACGCGGGAGCTCGGTACGAACTCGCATGTCACACGTACCGGCACCGCAGATGACGCGGTTGATGCAACTCCCGGAATTTTCACGTTAGATATTTCGCCAGAAATACGGGATGAACAATCTCCAGGGGGAGGGCGCTCTTACGGGATTTTATGGCAGTCTTTTATATCGTCGTGGTTTGCTTCGTTACCGCAACAATGTCGCACTTGCATGTACACCAATCTGAAGGGCTCATAGCTCCACTTGGAATGCAACCTCTTCTGATTTGAAGCACTCTCTCTACCTTATTCGGAAGAAAGTTGCAGAATCTGAAAAACTGTTTTGTTTGAGAGGCTTCAGAATGAAGCTTCGAATAAACCTAGCACTGCCTGCGCTCAGTGGTATAGCCCTTGTGCTAAGTTTTTAAACGTAACAACCGGGAAGGCAAATGCTACAAAGGGGAATTGATGCACATATCCCAATGGGAGTTCAACAGATCCGCCATTTGGGGACGTATCAGCCGGAAAATCGTTGATGAGGTTCTACCGTAATTGTGTGGTATGTGGGGATTATCACTAGCTGCCATACCTGCGCGTGTTTTTCTCGAGCGTGTATCAGATTCACTGTGCACACACAAGGTTCTAGATCTTGGCAAAAGAGGCAATCTACCCACGGCGTTTGACAATCGCTTCCAAATGCCGCCACGGTCGCTTCAATCTTCTTCCGTTTTCTCTCCGTTCCGTCGCAGTGCTTCGGCCCTGGACTCTGCGAGCGAGGCCAGCGACCTGACGGACTCGAGCGCCTCGGCGCGCGAGAAGGCACGCAAGAAGGTGAGCCGGCGGAGGCGGGGCCAGCCGGACCGGTGGCCCCGCCTTCTCGTCCTCTCGGTGGAGGCCGGCACGGTAGTGGAGTGCCAGCTGGAGTCGTCCAAGGGCAAGACAGTGACCTTCAAGTTCGACATCCACGACATGTTCCCCAGGGATATCGCCAACAACCTGGTGCGTGTGGAGCCCCCCTCCCTTTCCATTCATACTCTTGATGTTGTCCTCTGTTGGCACAATAACGGTACCGGGGTTGGGGTTGGCTGTGTGACTCACCATCTGGCTAAGCGCTGTTTGGTTGGCTACTATGTGGCAACATCATGGCTGACTGCATCTGAGCCTATAGCTGACCATTCTGTTGATTATTTAGTTGACTTTGTGAGTGATATAACATACTTGGCTATGCCGCTTAGCGCTTGGCCGACTCTGTGGCCGACTCCGTGGTTGATTCTGCATTTGAGCCATGAGACAAATTGTAGTTGGGCCCGTGGACAAATTTATAGCCGATTCAATGGTCATACTTGCAATTGATTATGCTTGAACCTCTTTGTAACCTCTTTTTTGTAACAACTTGAAAGAAAAATATCATTATTGATATGACACCAGAGCTTGCTGCCTCTTGGTGTGCAGGTGGTTACCAACCTGCTGGCTGAGCAGCATGCGGACGTGTTTGTAGAGCAGGTGCAGGACATTGTTCAGCAGCTGAAGGAGCACCCCGACCGGCTGCCCACGGTCTCCCACCACCTCGCAGTCTCGGACGGGGTGAGTTCCGTTTTCACGGCATCAAGTTGCTGACTGGCTCTTTGGTAGTTACTGAAGAGATGAGAATGGTGGTATCTGTCTCTCGAGCACACCTTTGGCCTTTTGCCGTGCTTTGACTGTGCACACACGCGCGTTCAAGGTACACAAGACGCCTTAACGTTGTGGAAGGTAGGGAGCTTGCGCTGGAGGCGGGACAACTGAACCTTCCCTGGCAATCTTGTTTTGTCAGTGATTATGACATAGTCGAGCTCGGTCATGTACGTCAAATCAGTTTGTACCTGTCAAGTTTGTAGTTGTGGTCATTTGCTTTCTTTTGGGAGGCATGTCATTCATTGGACAGAAATAGTATTAGTGATAAATGGGAATGTGTCGTAGCGCTGAAGCATTGAAACCGTGGCAGATGAGCCACGACTCGGTTTGGCTCCATTACATCGGCAGATTGCATAGAAAAGGCATTTGACTGTATTCATTTGGTACACACACTTTGCACACTTCCATTTATATTATATCGGTTTTGTCATGGCTAGCATTGCCGCCTCGGCGGCTCCGAGGCGAGAGCGCCGGCCTACGAATCCCCAGGTGGCGGGTTCGAATCCCAACCAAGGTGCCCGCAATCTGGCGGAGGCTTATTGCGGAGAAGGCGCCGTGTAACCGAGCTTTCGGTTGCACGTCAAAAGATCCCCAGGTGGTCGAAATTAATCCTCAATCCTCCGCTGGGGCATGCCAGATGCCCGTCGTAGGTTTGGCACGTAAAACCCCCAAATTTGACTTTGATGGCTAGCATTGCACGCCAACTGTTACTTTGCTCCTGCTTCCCTGTTCAACGGTGGTCTTTGCTTCCCGTTTGTGCAGCGTCTGAGCTTTGAGAACATGGAGGGAGGCAGCGTGATGGTCATGCCGGGGCGGTTGGAGAAGGAGTCGAGCGAACCTCCCGGTTCTTCGCATGGGTCGCCCGTGCGCCAAGTGAAGCCGCTACCGACCCAGCTCCATCAGGTGCGGTTCGCAGTTTGGTTCGCCCGAGTTGTGACACTACGTAGCTATCGTAAAAACTCACGTAAGGGCTGCACTTTCTTTTTTTTCTAATTTTGGGGTTAAATATTTGAGGTGCAGCCCATACGTGGATAGAAGCAAAATGCTTTCGAACGTGCATTAAAAGCTAAATATACAGTAACCCCCTTTTTTTAACGAAATCACTTTATTTTTTAATTATCGCTTTACTCGAAGTTCAACATTGTCCCGACCCAAAATGCACGCATTTTCAATTAGATTATTCGAAGTACATCGGCGGCCCTTGCCTCAAGAGACCTTTGCATTCCCTCTCTCTTCTCCATGGAGGCAAACAGCAAACTGGGAAACAGAGTAAATGGGTGACGCAGGGAAGAGCGCAAAGCTGGGTGAGTGCCGCTTTCGATGCCGATGTGGAGGCGCAGGCAGGGAGCAGTGTCAACATTCCGACGCTATTTACAGCGTTTATGGTCGACGCCGCCCGACTCCGATCGGAATCGGGTCAGGGGAGGGATGGAGCCCGAAAGAGATCATCCCTTGAGGAGCCCCCGACGTGTGTGCCTGTGGCGTACTACACGCACACGTGCGTCACATGGGAGATTGGGAGTGTTTACCGAAAGTCGCTCGAGTTTGAGAAAAGTGGCCGGCCCAAGTCCGAAATTGCCAAAGAATTCGATATTCCGGCATCGGCTGTTCGACACTCCACCATTTTGCGGAACAAGCAAAGCATATTGGACGGGTTCAATAAGTTTTTCATGTAGAAGAAAGCGCACCTGCGACCCAAAGATGAACGGTTGCTAACTGCTTCGCGCATGTCGGATTTTTCCTTGTAAGCACGCTTGCCGAGCCGGCGCACGATTTCGATAGCTGCAACCATCTCTACAGGAGTGTTTGAAAACATGTTGGCAAAGCTGCCTAGGATAACTTTGATTCGTTTGCGCTTGTCAATGCGGACATTCCCGTTGTTGCTCCTGCCACGCATGCTGCGATCGTAGACCTTGTGTGCGGCCAGGGTAAACACGAAGCAACGTCAGAGAGGCACCTCGGAAAACGCCGGCGCCTGTGGAGATGCGAAACATCCTACGGCTGCTTCGAAACGAAATGGAATGCAGCGGTGGTGACAGTGTTCTTGCGATGCCTGGAGCAATTCGAGGAGAACTTATGCCAAGATGAAATTATCAGCAAACTCCTTATTTTTTTACTCGGTAAAGCTGCTGCAGGATGTTCTGAACCGAAGTTTGTTCGATGAACATACGGTCAGTGATCTGCAGTGTTCCCGCCTACCTTCAAGGCTGCTGGCACTGTTTTTTTGGCTCTATAACTTATCAAATTACCGCTTACATCGAATTTTTTGGCCGTCCCGTTGACTTCGTTATAGCGAGAGATTGCTGTACTCGCTATTGCACGCAGTGGTCTGAAGCACCTTTATATCGGTCTCGATCGTTGTAACCTGCGGTATCCTCAGCACTCGAGTCTTGCCGGCATCGACGGTCGCCAGGCTGCTCTTTTGAGCCATCGAGTAAAAATGTTTCTGAGGTTTATGCTAGGCGTTTGTTCTCTGAAATTTCACCTCGGACTGGCGAGGCCTCCTTGAACCTCTCTCTTTGTCCAGCACAATGTGCAGACCTTGTCAACACCTCATTCACGAACCGTTGCATGTCTGCCACACTCCAGAGCATAAGGAAAAGCACTGGCTCATTGCTTTCAGGTTGTGGGGCACGCATAAACAAACTTATTAAAATGAAATTATTGCGCAGTTTGACGGCAACGTTCGGAAGTCAGAGTGTTCGATCTCACGGCGCTTATTGTCACTCAGGCCGGTGGTGGCCGTGGTTCATATAAGAACCAGTAGAAGGACGGCTTTCCGAAGCTTTACTCCTGTAGTCTTTCTCATCTGCGCTTCAAAACACGACAAAAAGCGGACGCAGAGGCGCAATTATGGCGGAAATGCAGAAACAATTGGTGCACATAAAATAAAAAAAGTGCCAAAATCTTTTTTTTTTACTATCTTTTATTCTTTTTCCTAGCCTGTATGACATTTTGTCTGAAATAAAGAATACTACATATCGATAGGGGGTTGTGGCCCATATTTGCATTTATACCGTATTTAATTGCAGTTTTTTCCAGCATAACCGATTCGCGACGTTCGGTTGGCAGAGCGATGCACACGATATTGCTCGTGCGTTCTTTGCTTTCCAGTTTGTTTAATCTAAAGGCACAACGCCGAGGGTCGTCACTTAAGCCTAGTTTTTTCTGCGGCACTTGCTCCGCTTGGCATCAAATCTTTTTGTGCCACATTGTCAAGGCCAGCGTAGCTTGCACAGTACTGTAGCCCCGCACGGCTGAGAGGTGTACGAGGACCAAGAGCGCGTGAAATCCAGTGCATCTTACATTTTTGGGAACAAGCGCATTCTGAGTCCTACCGTTTGCTAGGATCATTCGGTGGTGCGCAATTATTAGTTGTGCATGCCTGAAAGTAGACCGGTCGATCTGGTGTATAAACTGCAGTAATGACGCGAGTCAGTATGACAGTCATGACAGCGGGTAGCACATAGGGCACTAAAAATGATTAGCCTTCTGGTCAGCTCATTTTTTTTTTCTCACTTTGCTCATTGGGTAAGCTGTTTCTGGAAGGCTGCTGCAGCTATTTGTCTCATCACATTCCGCTTGATGTGTGCTCGGATGCTGCCTAAGCAATCGACCGGCGTCTGTTTAGGACCCACCCCCCTTTGCTTTTTTCCTTTCGAACTTCATCCCTGGCTATTCCTAGGTGCTTTTCACGTTCCGGTGCACCATTCATTCCATGGCTCCCCCCTCCTTCGACCCGTCCGCTGCGAACTCAAAGTAGGGATTCTCATTCTCATTGTGCCAACTTAATTCGTAATAGACCGACCTCGCCAGCCAGTTTGGTTACGCCGTCGCTGTCACCATGCGTTCTGGGAGCTGAAGTCTGCTACAGTGCTGGCATGCGTGAAACACCTGGCGAGATCGGTTAGGCCCGGCGGCACGTAGTTTTGTCAGTAGTTCATCGTGGGATGGAACAAAAGTATAAATGTGTTTTCTTCCATTTCCTGCATAACACCTGGCTGAGCTTAGCGCAGGGCAGGTCACGTCAACGCTCTCTAAGTCCCTTTCCAAGCACGGCGCATCGTCGTGCCGTCCCTTCTCTCTCTCTCCTCACCATGCTTGGCGCACAATAGCCCTACGTTCTTAGATCTATCCGTTGACAAGCCCCGTGGTAAAGCGTCGTTCGAAAGGGTTTGTCTCTGTTGCCTGCACGCGAGCAGGTAAGGGCGGATTGTGTTCCTAGCGCCTTTCTACGTTGCCCGTGGTGGCAGCGCCTCCCCAGGCAACGTAGAAAGACTTTTCAAACGACGCTCCTTTTGCGCAAACTTTGTTTACCTTAAAAACTGCAATAGAATTGACTTCCACCCACCGCAGCCAATGTGCATCTGAAATTCCGCCAGTTCCGTCGCTCCTGTCCATAAGGCAAGCCGATAACGTAGCGGACGTGTCGCGGAAAGACGCCGGACGTCCTAGGAAGCCCGTCGATAGACTTTTATCTTGCAACAACGCTATAGCCTTCGTCGCTGCCTGCTACTAAACTCCTAACCATCGTCATCATCATCTCTTTCCTCACCCTCCCCCGCTTTTGCACAGAGCGCCACCTCACGACAGCTGCCCAGCCCCATCGACGAGCAGCTGCCCCCTTTGCCCGCACCGCACGCCGCACCCGCGGCCGCCTCAGTCTCCGCGTCGCACTCGGTTCCGGCCACGCCGACGGCCACGGCTTCTCCCGTGCCCATAGCCGTGGTGCAGCCCCCGACGCCCGTATCCAAGTCCGCAACTTCGCAGGCGGCTGGGGCCGCCGCAGGAGCGGCCAATCAGGTGACTGCCGAAGCCGCCGCCGACTCGTCGTCGAGTTCCTCGCGTCTGGCTTCTCCGTCTGCTACGGGCGACGAGAGGCTGCCGCTCGCTTCCGCCGCTA
The DNA here is from genome assembly GCF_016920785.2 of Ixodes scapularis. Classification (NCBI taxonomy): domain Eukaryota; kingdom Metazoa; phylum Arthropoda; class Arachnida; order Ixodida; family Ixodidae; genus Ixodes; species Ixodes scapularis. The sequence continues at coordinate 66,343,616 of NW_024609883.1, read as the reverse complement.
GCGCGCAGCCGCCGCACGCTGCCGGCTCGGCCGCAGGCTTGGCTACTTCTGGCTTGGCCGTGTCCGTTCTTCCCGCCGTCGTCGCCGTTGCTAGCGCTCCTGCTCCCGTTCCAACCGTGAGTAGGACGTGGGACTGCGGCGCGTCTCTTCTTTCTCTCTCACTGTCCCGCTTGCTTTGCCTTTGCTCGCTTGCTCGGCCAATGGTGGGGGTTTGAGATTCGAGGAACGCCGCTGGTTTGGTCGGCTCGTTTGCGTCGTAGCGTCGTGTAGCTCTGATGGAGCAATTCGTTCGAGTTGCGTTTACGAGTGTTGTTCGGCGACATGGGACAAGCATTGGGGAATGTTCCAACTTCATACGTGTTGGGTGGGGTTGTTGTTGGGGGTGAAGTCGGCAAGTGCAGCTGGTATAGTAAGTCGCACAATTTTAGGGGCAAAGCTGCTTAGGGTCTAGTCTTGTCCGTCTGGCGTCCGTGCTCACATTGATTGCCATCCCATCTGCCTTCTTAAAAAAAGAAAAAATGTTTCCGTAGTCGACAGGATTCGAACCTGTGCGGGGAGACCCCAATGGATTTCTAGTCCATCACCTTAACCACTCGGCCACAACTGCGGGATGAGTAGGGGGCTCTGAGATGTGGTAGTAACTCAAAAGCTGAGGATGTCATGGATGAAACATTGCATGTAGTTAATCAACGTCTATACAGGTGAGGGCGGCCCAAATGCGTATATAATTGCGTTAAACTTTGCATCAGCACTACCTATGAACAAAATCAGTATCACCAGCACCACCGGAGCTTCGCCCCAATCAACATCATTCACCACGTGAAGACGCATTCATTTTTTTCATCTCTTAAGCTTTTTTTTTGTCTTCTGAAGATAGGCACACAACTTGCCATCGCCAGTTGGTGCCAACGTGCGAGACAAAGAATGCTGCTCAAGCTACTCTGGGTTGTGGTTCAGAAGCTTCAGTGCGAACCACTACGCCTTCAAACAGTGCATACAAAAGACGGTCGCTAAAGAAAGGGGCACGCGCACCGTGCTGTTTTGTATATGCAAAGTTTCAGAACTTACTGTCATCCGATTAAAAAGTTCTAAAAGCGATTTTCAGGAAGTTTCTGCGAGAAAATGGAGCCCATTTTCAGTAGCACACTCTTTTCATCTCCGTGTATTCTCTGACTCTTTTGGCCGCCATTTTCTAATTAAATATATTGCTCGCAACTTTTGTGTTGGATGACAGGAAGTTCTGATATTCGGGTGGAGACTGAGCGTTCAGCAATGCCTGGTTCATTTTTGTGGCAAGAACACTGTTTTTTTCCCAAACACCCGGTAGTTTGCAATCCGTTTCACCCGTCGCGCACCGCCACAGGCACAAGCGTGCAGCTTCTGGAGAGACTTCGTTTGGGCAAGCGCTCATGCCTGCCGTTTTCCCAATGTTGCCTGCGTGTGAAGCAGAGTGGCTTCGTGGGAACGTCTTCTGTTGAAGGATGCGCTTGTGACGATTGCGGTTTCTTCCGCGGGTAGGTGGACATGCGCCAGCTCCAGGCACCTCTGGAGTCGGGCGGCAGCCAGGCACCGACCCCACCCACTTATGGCACAACCCCGCACGCCCTGAGCAGCGAGAACAGCTTCTCGGAGTCTGAACCTGGGTGAGGCTGAGCTTCGTTTGCCGTAAGGTTGCGCTGTCCACCGAAAAGTGCCGTCAAGCTTGTCTGCGTTACAGTTAGCGAACAATGTTTTTCTCTGCGCAAAGCGTGAGGTTTGTTTCAGACCATACTTCGGTGGCTGTTTTTGTCGGCTATGATTCGTGTTGATTGGACGTACCTAGCTTCACTTAATTTACTGTAAATGACTTCACTTTTGAGGGATCAATATTTTGCAAATTATGCAAAGTGTTGGTTTTGGGAATATTTCGCTGGCACAAACTTTTGCAATTTGGAGCAATACGTTATGTGTTCGTCACTGTGGGGCGATATATTTGCACTATCAATTATTTGTTATACTTTTTTAAGTCTCGAAAATTAAGCTCTTGTGAGAATCGTGTTATCTAGAGTATTTAATTTCATTTTTTTTACCCGTATAACAAAACATTGAGATCCTACTTGTTGCATGCTGTTTCTCACGGGGACATAGAGAAGCTGCACGGGGATTCGCCGTGATGCGACCTTTCAAGGAAAGAACCAGCACGGGAACAAGAACCTATCAAGCAGCATCAAGCCATCAATAAAAGGCTTAAAAAAAAATGTACAGCTCAGTGTTTCAGATAACCTGCTGTGGAGTGAGTGGTGTAGCTACGCCTTACACTTCTTTAGCTTGCACGAGCGTTCCTTAGGACTAAGTTTGGAAGTTTCTAGAGTCTAGGGTACTACTATTGAAAACGCTTAGCAGTTAGTCAAGGAGAGAGATCCTTTACCGCGGTTGCGTCTCTTCTTTTCGCAGCAGTTCGGCAATGCCTCCCCAGGCGTATGGCATCGTCACGGACTTGAGCCACCTTCAGCAGAGACTGGTGGAGCTCACCACCACGAGCGGAGGACCCACCCATGCCACCGTGACCGTCCCGGCCGCAACTTTGGCCGCCGGCGCAGCTACCGCCGACTCGTCTGCGGCTTCAACTCCCGTGGCGGCTCTGCCGGCTGTGCCTGCGGTCGCAGGCACTTGCGTGCTGGTGAGCCAAATTTCTCTGGCGATCGAATAGCCGAATTTCTTTGGCGATCGAGTAGCCGACATTGCCCTAAGTTGGCAACAAATGACTACGCCTCCAGGACGTACTCATTGCCCCCTGTCGGGCCTGCGCACCCCGTGTGCCAAAGTGGTGTCAAATGCAGAGAGCTCGCGCCGGAGGCGGTGCATTGACTGCATTTTTTAGGTGTCACCCACACCAGAGACTTGGCCTCGTCGAGATGTGTGTTTGCATGCGTACGGTGCTCGTCGTTGTTGTATGGGCTAGCTCATGTATGCATGGTAGCTTTTGTCGACAGGCTATCCTATAAGCCTGTAAAAGATGCATGTTAGTGTTCTAGTTAATGTTATAGGAAGGCATATATAGATCGGTGCTTTTATGTATTCCGGTTAGTATTTGTTTTTTGCGAGCCAGCACCTTACATTCAACCGTCCTCAGTTAAAGACCCCATATTGTGTTCCATCTAAAAACTACTTTCCAATTAAAAAAAAAAAATTTGATAGCTTCAAGCTTTATTTTTAAGGTATGGCAAATTTTGATATGGCGAATTCTGTTGTGTCATGGAGCCACATATAACTGTTTCATCTCAAGTGTGAGCAAAGGAAAAGCTACATCTAGAGAGTGCAACGCTTTGAGCAGACCCACTACGCACATGCACGTGAAGTGAAGCCGTCGTTCGAGACGACACGCTCCTGCTTGCAGCGTTGGCTTCGTGCATACCTAAGACTGGTACACAGATTTGCTTTTGAGTGTGATCGTCCGCATTGCCCTCGCACCATTTATCGTGCAGCCTGGAAACAAGTCCCATCCACGTATGTTTTTGATCATACTTGCACTATAGGCTCGAAACAATTCTGGCAATGTTACGAGCGACCGTTACTCGTAGGTGGTGCGTCGATTGGATCTCGCAATACCGGGAAACCTCGTATCACGAGTTCTTAAACCGGTTTCCTAGGAACCCTCGATCGGTTCGCCGAGCTCCCGTATTCGTTTGGTCATCCCTGTCCCCGAGTGAAGCGTTCTCCCAGTTTAGGTATTATTTTCAAAATCCGAACCAGCCTTTACGGAGAAATGGGAGTACAAACTGAGAACCTTTGTTGTCTTTTTTTTTACGGCACAGCCGCCGGCAACCGTGGAACACGCCGTTGCGGTCCCGCCGTTGCCCGAAACGCCGTCTACGCCGACGCCGCCGTCCCCAAAACAGCCTGTGACCAGCGCCCCCCTGGCACCCGTCACGGTAGCTGCCGTCCTCGTGACGGCAGTGGCCGTGACCACGACCACGGCCACAACCTCGGTGGCGGGGTCGAGCAGCCGGCCGTCGTCGGTGCCCCCGGAGCCCCGCAAGCCGGCGGTGGCGACGAACCTGGAGGACCTGAAGCTGGAGCTGCAGAAGCTGCACGGGAACACAATGAAGAGCAACATCGAGCAGGGGCTGCAGGCCATCTTCTCGCAGAACGCAGTGTCGTCCGCGCAGCCCCTCACGCCCGCCCACTCACAGCCGCAGGTGCTTCCCGTCCTGGTGAGTGTGCAACGCCGCGTTAACGAGAATTGCTCAAAACCTTCATCTCCAGAGTTCTGCCGGGTGACCTTGAGTGCCACTTGGTCGTAAAAAGATTTGTATACCAATAAACTAAGTGCGACAAAACTTCTTGAGAAGTTGTCTTTAGGTGGTACATTAGTTTCTTTTTAATGTAGTTTGTGGTCATTTGCAACCGTGTCCGAACCGTTGCTCGGCATTTAACGAAGCCGAGCCTACGAGAGACAGGCAGAATCTGACTATCGGATAAATGTATGTAAAGCCTCTTTGTTCAAAGCGTCCTTCTTTCCAGACACATTGAGTGCATGGAGCAAACTGCCTAGTATCCAAAGGTAATTGACTGATTCACTTAGTCATTGAGCAATCAATTGGGCCTGTTTCAGTGCTCATTAGGTTATTGGGGGTTTACTTATTGAACAGTCTATTGATTGGCCTTATAGCATTGTTTATTAGGTTAATGACTGGTTCACTTCTTTATTAAACAATCCATTGATTGGCTCTATTTCAGTATCCATTAGGCTATGTTTATGGATTGGCTCTATGTCGGTGTATATTAACTTGGCTTGTTCGCTTGTTCATTTGACAATCTTTTGATTGGCCCTATCGGTGTCCTGACTGGTTCACTTATTTATTAAACACTCTATCGCTTAGCCCTACCTGATTCTCCATTAAGTTACGAACCGGTTCCCCTTTTGATTACTCACTTCATCTACAGTGTCGTCCTCTTGTGCAGACCTTTCCGGAACACCCGCCCTGCCCGGCCGGCGCGTCGCATTCCCTGGGCGCCGTCTTGCACCAGGTCCCCTTGGCGAGCACTGGCAGCATTGCGGTGCAAGTGGTGCCAGCGACCCCGGTCGTCACCGCCCACTCGGCTGGCCAGGTCTCGGCCGAGGGTGGCACCCACATTCCACTGGCCGGCATTGCGGTGCCGTGTGGCAACCTCCCAGCCCCGGCACCCGTCGTTCCGGTGCCTGCGGTGCACGAACCGGTGGCGACGAGAGGCAGCCCTGATGGCGTTCCGGGCGCGGCCATGCCGGGTGAGCAGTCGAGCGTTTTTTGAGGGTCGCCTTGGGTAGCTCGGGGTTATAGTGTACGATATATATATATACCGTATTTGTACGAATATAACGCAAGGGCAGGTTTTGATGCCCTCAAAAAGAAAAAAAAAAAAGTTATTACTATTATAACGCGAGGCGAGGCCGCGTCAATTTTTGCATTCGGGGGCATAGGAGAAGCGAAAAGTCAATGGAAATAGAAGAAATATCAGTTTATGTTTTGACTGCACTCATCCTGACTGCTCAGGCCCTTCCGTTTACAATCCACTTGGCGACTACAACTACGTGACTAGTGACTACACTGTTAAGCAGCAGCACGGCACCGCTTGTCTGGTAGTTCCTTTTTCTTTGGCGAGAAGCTGGCGTGAGCTCCTCGGCAGCCCACAATCCAAGCAAGGCATGAAGCAGAAGCATCAACAGACAAACACCAGACCACTCTGGAGCAGAAACTAAAAAATGCACAGGCGGAAAAAATACTGCTGAATTTGATACACGATCACACTTCTTGTTCTGGTCCCTCTGCATAAACAAACACCTCGTCTTGCACCATTGCGTAAAAGCATTGGGTCGTCTTGGCTTGGCTTGTGTTGACTTGACTTGGCCTGGCTTGGCTCAAATTACCCACTGCCCACATTCCCGCATGGCGCGGCGCGCTGCACAGAGTTTCTGTCGCCTGCGCAGGTTGTACAAACCCAAAAGCTATAAAAATGCTTTTTTATGTTTTCTATTCGCCCCTTCACGTGGCCCAATAGCTAATAAATTCCCTTCCACACCCCCACTTCTTTTCCCGCCGGATCTCCTGTATTGAGCCGGAGAGATGGCTTTCTCCAGACTTGCGCGCCTTGTGGCTGAATTTGATTCCGAATATAACGCGGGGTGCGTTTTGGAGATTGTAATTCCGAAAAAAAAAAACTCGTTATATTCGTGCAAATATGGTACATATATATTTAGGCGTGGACACCGTGCACATTGTGGCTGCCAGATAGAGTCCTCTCCTCGCCTTGGTTGCAAGTGGCACCACCAGACGACTTTTCGATGATTGGCTAGCAATTGCTCATTGTGGGCCCGGTTTCTCGTGCTTCTCTAGGAAAGACGCACTTATCTTCAAAGTTGTTTTTTGGGTGTGCCATTTTTTTTTTTTGTAGAACTTTGCACTTAGACACAGCTTTGCCATTGAACCTAGTTTCGTGCCTCAACAACGGCAGGAACAGTTTTATGAACGCATTGAAGCTGAGACGTCTCTGGTGTGGTCTTCGAGCCAGTGTCCATTGAAGTTGGAGCAGGCGCTTCAAGCGGAATGTGCGAGCGCCTGGGTGGCGTGGACACGAGACACTTCTGTTTTAAGGCGAAAAAGTGGCGTATATGGCCATAAAAATATGATTGAGCGGCACACCCAGTAAAAGAGAGGTGTGGTAGCGACGTGGGAACTTTGTTTATTCGCAGCTGCCCCCCAGGGCGGGAACCGCTTCTCCCGCTTCCACGTGACCCCTGTCCGCGACGACCCCCTGCTAAGCAACCCCTCCTCTCCCTCGTCGTCCTCCTCGACCACCACCCAGTCGACGCCCACCTCTTCCTCTAACACGGTGGTCCCGCCCACCCCTCCCCCCGATGCCCCGGCCCCTCCGGCCCCGCCCACCCTGGCCACCACGGCCACCTCTCCGATCCCGCTGTCGCCCGACGCGGGCCGGGGCTCGAATGCGGAGGTGTCCCGCGGTGGCGGCGGTGGCTGCGTGGTGAGCACGGCCACCCAGACGAGCAGCACAGAGGTGAAGGCATCGCCACCGGTGAACTGCGGAAGGTTCAAGGTGACGACTGTGGTGGACGAGCTGGCGGCGAAGCCGCCCATCTCGGCAGTGACGCCCATGCCTTCGGTGGCAGAGGACCTCGAACTCAAGGTGAGCCGTTCGTCCGTGGCGTCCCTGGTTTTGGTGTCGGGTGGGTGCGCTGGCCGGCTGTTTTTGGTTTCGGGGATTTTGAAGGTGTGGGGTAGCTGGCATGCGCCGCGCGGCCGACCAACTTGTGGGCGTCTGCTTTGTGTGTTTCGTGCGTACAGCAGGAAAGGGAGCGGAGTGGGTGATTGGGCCAATCGGCTCGTATCGCTGATTGGAAAAGGCACCAAAAAGGACAGGGACCGTAGACGGGTTGAACAAGACGAGGCACACACTTGCAACTAAAGTTGATAGAAAAAAAGAATGCGTATAAATGTGTACGAACGATCGCGCTCGTGAGCATGCTGCTGCCACACGGGCAAGCCCGTCTGGCCGCAGGGAGGACATTGTGAGAATTGGCCTGAAATGGGAAATTTCAGCAAAAGATGAGGGGAAAATCACTGTGGCTATACAGTCACTGACAGATTTTTCGGACGCCGATAATTCGCTCTTGTTTGGTATTTCGAACCTAAAGGAGGAACCGTGACCTACCCGATAGAAATGCTGCATATTCACGACCAATGTTTCAAGCACCTTGAAGTTCGAAAGTTTGATTTTTTGTACAAAATCATTGCGAACAATCACCGGGAAACACCACCGAGAAGCTGCCATTTCAAATTCTATGTTGACTGAACATGGATTGGCTTGGTTTGGCAGCGCTACTCAAGTACTGCCAGGTCCTACCGCTAGGTGATGCTGTGCTACAGGTTTTTTTTCTCTCTAGCCGCGTGTCATTATAATCATCATTGTTACCATTTTGCTTTGTTTATTCGCCATCCTGCAGTCTTGGACTGCGCCTCTCGTCTCGCCTCGGCGTATCGTGTTTTCGAACTACTCTAGCTTGGACGTCGTGGCCCCATCTGTTCTTCCGCCGCAGCGAAGTGTTCGTTAAGAAGCGCGGAAAATGCTCGACCATAATGCTAGGAAAGAAGGCAACGATTCTCAAGCTAATAGTAAGTGGCCGAACGCAAGCGGAGGCGTAACCTGATCAAGGCGCTATTCACGGCTTTTTTAAGCCCGTTTAGATGTTTATAGAGGCAACTTTTTTCATCTTCTAGTTTTTTTTTCTTGGACTGCTCAATTATTCTGACATTTTTTCTGTCCCTGCGAAGTCCGAAAAATTGGTCGGCGACTGTATAGCCCGCCTTTGTTGACCGAAATGCAACTTCTCACGTCTATGAATTGTGGGTCGGTAATCGTTTGAGAACCGATGAAACTTCCAATCGCAAATTTTGCCATTTTCTTGGGGCTGAAAACTCTCAGTCCCCAGTGGGATGCGCTGGAGACTGTGAGTGTTTGGCGCGCCCCACTGGATTAGTGCCATTTTTTTTTTTTTTTAGATTTATTTGCTTACAAATTTATTTTCGATTTTCGGTGAACCAGCTGGTCAAAATTTAGGAATGTGATAATTATAGATGATACCCTGATTATCGTATAAGCCAATGAATAGTTTGCAAATGAGCGCATTTCCCGCAGGAGCTGATAACACTGCTCGTACAGGACGTTTTTTTTCTTTTTTTTTTCTTTCTCCCAGAAGGAAGTTAAAGCCACTGTGCTTGTGCGGCAACCGAGAAACACGACTTGTCCATGTGGCATTTGCAGCGCGTTTTTTGGCGGGTTTATTCTGTACGACCAGCTATAATTTAGGAGTTGATGGGCCTTCTTTTTGGTTCAGTAACGTAGGTAGACTGCCATGTTTGTATGTGCAAGCAGATTGCTGGTGTCTTTTCGTAGTAGACAATGTTCCTCATGCGCTCTTTGAAGCGTAATAAGTTGAATAGATATCAGGGGGAAGAGAATTGCATGAACTTTGAAGGTATAACGAAGAATCTTCACACCTTGAGAGAGGAAAGTGGGCACGCAGAAAAAGCGATACGTCTCTGGGTCTGCACCCTTTCTGGTTTCCTTGTTTGGTGGAAGTGTCGCACCCCCCTCGTCGTTTCTTGGGTCATTGTTGCACACTCTAGCGCCTCGACTTTTACCCCGGCCCCTCCCGAAGCTGCTCCACGCGTAAAAAGAGCGCACCCGCGTTCGACAAATCGAACGGGAGTCCGTCGCAACACGCGCTGAGTGTCCGCATGTTGTGCCGCCTTCCAAACCACTCGCCAGCAGCAAGAGCAGCTGGCCCCTCCTCCGTTCCCTCCTGGCGCCACCTCCCAAAACGTCCGCGAGCCGCCTCCCCACTCGATGATGCGAGGCCGCTCCGCCACGCTCCACTCCGGCGGCGGCGAGGCCACCCCATACTGCGGAGCCGCGGCGGCGGCTGCATCTCACCAAGATGACGCGGCAGACCCGTACGCCACCTTCCCCTACGCGGACCCCCGCAAGCAGCGCACCGAGCCGTCCTCGCTGGAGCTGGCGCTTGCCAAGATCATGCGGGGCTACCTGCGCGCCTCGTCGGACGACCTCTCGTCGCTCTCGCAGACGTCGCTTGACTCAGAGCCGCTGCGCGTCCGGGTCCACGTGCGGGACGCAGAGGCGCAGACGGAGCGGGCGTCGACGCGCAACGCCTGCGTGAGCACAACGACGCTGCCGCCCTCCACGCCGTCGCGGAGGTTCCTGGCGTCGCTGGAGCCGCCGACGCTGAGCAAGGCGCGCAGCCTGTCCTCGCTGAGCCCCTCGCTGAGCCCCTCACTGAGCCACTGGCGCGAAGAGACCAGTGCCGGATGCGAGCGCTGTGCGAGTCCGTCGCCGCCGTGCCTGTCGCCATGCGGGTCGCCGCCGACGCGCCGCGGCCACCCGCGGCCCGGTAGTTCGAACCTGGTGGACTGGGGACGGAGCCTGTCGCTCTCGCAGTTCTTGGTAAGGGCCGGTGGATCGGGGACTCGCCGGCGAGGACGCGGCATCGTCGGCCGAGGAAGCTTTGGCTTGGCTAACCGACGCGCGCAGGCTTTGTTCCGTCTCACCTGCCCAGTAGGCCCACTCTCTCTTTCGCTTTGTCGGCTATCTTTCGTCTCGCTGCACCGGTCTTCGGTCGGCTTCAGCCGGCTCTGCTTATCCGTCTGCGGGGCGTGGTTTCTCGGCTTCTCCTCTGTCTCTGCGGTGCCTCTGCGGTGATGGAAGCGGCTTTGGCACACGGAATCTGGTGCTGGGGAAAGGACGGGAGTGCCTCCCAAAACGTTTAGTTTCTAATGGTGTATTGTTTTTGGTTGCTTTGTAGTCGGCCCTGACGACGGAGCAGAGGCAAGAGCTGGAGGTGGAGGAGTCTGAAGATGCGGAGGAATTTCTCAAGCAGCTACTAGCACGGTAAGGTCCTTTCTCTTTCAAAAGCGATGGAGGACATCCAAGAGTTTCGAGGCAAACCCAGTCTGAGATATCCGAGAGGAAGCTGTTTAGGCAGTCTTAGCACACCGGAACTCAAAATCTGTGGCACAAAAGCTCGTGCTGCAGAGCCCAGGAATTTTGGGTTTGATCCCCACCCCTGCCCATATCAATCTGGGGCCCTAATTTACGCGGCGGTACCTAGTGGGACATTACTGCCTGCTGCAGTCAGTCAGCTCAGCAGCACTGGCCAATCGCAGCAGGCGGTGCTGTCGCACTTGGTCCGGTCGTGTAGATTAGGCCCACCGGAGGGGCGTCCATCGTACTGGCATGCGTCCATGTATCGCTGCTGCATGATGCACATTAAAGACTCTTTGCTATGGCTAAATTTTTTAAACATCGGACACCTATTCGGACTACAAATTACTTATGCTGATAATATGATGGTCGCTCGGTGATTCCACTGTTTCTTAAACGTCCCGTTAGATACCGGGATGACAACCTGTACATTCCTTTCGATTAATTTGGTCTTCCGCCGCAGCTTGCTTCAAACGACGGCTCGGCTTTTCTTTGTGCTCACGTGCCCGCCATCTCTGTGCTGCACAGGCAACAGCGGGAGCGCGAAGAACTGGAGAACCGGCATCGACGAGAGCTTGAGCTGGTCCGCCAGCGGCTACGGAACGCCGGGGGATCGCCGGCATGGGCACTGTGCGAGACGACGGCCAACGGCGGGTCGCCGCCCCAGCGGGCGGTGCCCCACTCCCAGTCAGTGCCCCACTTCCCCCGAACCCCACCCCCGGAGTGGCACGCCCCGCCCCCGACAGAACCCCTGCGGATCAACCTCCACCGCTCGACCTCGGAGGGCCCTGATCCGGGTGCGGTCGGAAGGCCGGTTTACCGAACCCGAACGCTCACCGACGACCTTCTACGACTGGTGCAACTCAACGGTGCGGCGCGTACCTGCCCCGGACCGGCGAGCCCAGAGGGGAAGCCCACCCTGCACCAGCTGATGCAGCAGCGTTCGCTGAGGGAGGGTGCCACTTCCCCCGCCGGCCCCCTGACTCCTCCCCCCACGGTGTTCCCACCTCTGGCCCCGTCCCCCGTCATGTTCCCGCCTTTGACTCCGCCCTCGGCCGTGTTCCCGCCCATCAGCCCGCCTCCTGGGGGCTACCCCGCTCCGGTGGGATACCCGTCGCCGAGCGGGTATGCGTCTCCCTCCGGGCCGCACCTCCACTTTGGATCGACGGGACGTGGAGCACACAGACACCAGTAGCGTGCCCGTCGGCCCTCAGTTCCCAGTTCTCGTCCACGGTGGTGTTGCCAGTCGTCGCCTCTCAGTTCTCCTTCGCCGGTCTGAACTTCCTCGACGCGTCTCGACGGAAGTTCTCGTCTGCAAGCGGAACAACGCAGGAACAACTGCGTATGCCGATGGCGCGGTCGAGCGGACTTCCACGTCGGGGGGGAAGACTCGTCCAAGATGCGATGATGTGAGGGAACACTGGGAAGCAAGCAGAGGACACCGCAGGATTTCAGCCCCGCCCCCAAAGTACGACCGACCCGCCTTTTTCATGCCACGCGGGCCGGACCAGCCCTCCTCAGATCTGCCGCATACCCGCGTCGTCTCCGCAAGGAGTCTGCCGGCGAGGACCGACGACTCCCGTTCCAACGCGTCGTCGGACCATCGGGGCACTAAAAACTGCTCCGCGCACGTTTCTTTTTTTTAATTGTTACTATTAATAATATTACGGCCCCTCTCCCCCTCTTGTATGTCTACCGGGTCCAGCCACGTCCGCAAACTTCGCATGCCGGTAGTGCGAACTTGTACGCCAAAGTCTGCTTCAGGTCGATCTTAGTCGAACAGCGGGCAAACTGTAGTCACACTTATACACAGGCGCGCGTGGTGGAAGAGAGAATGTGACGTATTAGTACCAATTTTTGTCGCGTCGACCTTTACTCGCGGCCCTTTAGGACCAAGCATCGGTTAGCGGGCAGCCCAGGCTTCATCTACGGCAGGCGTGTGGGAGTTTAGTCCCCAAATCGCTAGAGTATGGCACTCTTTTCCGGCGCCGAGGCCGACTGTCCGACTCTCTCGCTCTTTCCTTTCAAGCACAGAATCTTCTCGGCGAGAAGAATTGCAAGGGGTGGGCTGTAGCGGTCTCTGGCCGTTGCACGTCTGGAACAATCGTAATTCGGTTCAAGGCGCGTCCAGTCGCAAGTAAATACTGTGCACATCCGGTCCCTTTTCCCGATTAGTGTCCATGCAAAGTGTCACAAACGCGCGTAAATTGATCTGGGCTCAAGACAAGTGCCAGGGTCTAAACACCGCAGTTTCCCTTGAAGGACATTGGATTTGGAAAACTGGGCAGTTGTACCTCGTACAAGGGTTGGCCTAAATGCTCTCGGCACATCGACGGCGTGCAACGGTCAGCCGGGACTTGGTGTTTCACGTCCATGCACATGGCGACCGTTTGGTTACTTTAGTTTTAACGAGCTGTCCAAGTCGGCCCCGCAAGAACAAGTGCCTCCTTCTCTGCCTCTGAAGCATGGATGCTATAACACCGCCACACGGTTTCCGTTTTGCTACTTCACACGTCTGCACGACGAGGTATATTGGTGTTTCTTTTTGTTTTAGAGGCTCGTAGTTCTCGCTTATGCTTTAAAGCTTGTTGGTTTCGCTTGAACGGGGATTGAGCCGAGCGATCGGAGCAACACCAGGATAGGCGACGAAAGGTTTGCTAAAAGGCCACCGTAAAAGAGCTGCGTAAACAGTCTTGGAACGTTTGCCGACACGCAATACGTAACCGATCTGTCGCCGCGGTTTCTTGAGCGCAATGGACGAAGATGTGCTAGCTAGGGTTTGAAAAAGAAGCGTGTAGAACGGAGAAAACGAACAGAACTAAGGACAGAGGCAACCGATCGAAACCATGTGGTCGGTATTTTTCTCGTGCATGTCTTCGCCGTACGCAAACTTTTGCCGTGTCGTTGCGGAGGACTTCCGGAACTGGCACGAATTCAGCGGCTCCTCAAGGTCACATTCCCGGCGGTCGTCGGCAGACGACCGCAAGACTTGTGGAGTCGTCGCAACTCGAATTCGTGTCTACTGCCGGACGTAGGGGTTCTTCCGACGGCTTTTGTGGTGGGGGAGGGGGAAGAAAAGAGGAGGAGACGATGACTAGGCCTTTTTCGGACGTCGTGTTCCGCAGGAGAAAGGAAACAAATAGTCTTCCGTGCAGGTGTTCGAGCTGGTCTTCATTTTGCAGTAGTCACCCGTTGTGTGTCGAGTGAGTGAGTGCGAGAGGTTGAGAGATTTGTCTGAGTGCGTGCGTGCCCCGAGGTTGATGAGAGAGAAGGGAACTGTTTGTGGTGCGTGTTCTCATCTCCGCGACGCCTTTTGTGGTGCGGCTGCTACGACCACTTACTGGACACGATGGTGCGAGTTGGCGTCGAGTTGGAGTGAGAAAGAAAAAAAGTTTCTAGGTAATTACACGTACGTATTTAAGTAATAAATAACGACTTGTTGGATACGATTCCGCTGTGTGGTGGTGTCATTTCATGTTTTGCTTGCTTTTGGGCAAGGTTTGTTGAACAGGATGAAAACAGTGGGTCATCTTTTTCGGGTGTTCGGGCCTCCAGGATGCGCTGCTTGCTTTCCACCGTGCTTCTAGAAGCATAATTGAAGGTAGGAAGCTTGTCGTGCTAGGAGTGGATCAACTGAAAGGACTCCCTTGCCAGTCTTCGGTCACTGACAAAAGTAGAGTTCTGGAAGCTGCTGTGCTAGTGGCCAGTGGTGTAGCTAGGCCATCTGGCACCCGAGGCCCTTATGTCTTTCGTAGCCCCTCCCCCCTTCACTTCCCGAAATCGCAGCCAACCAGTAAAGTGGCACCCCCCTATGCAACTGGGATTCCTGGTACTCGGGGCTTAGGACCCCCCCCCCCCCCCCCCCCTCCTCCTCCTCCTCTCCTCCCCTCCCCTCCCCTCGTTGCTTCGCCACTGCTGTTTGCAGTCTACAATGATGCAGTAGCGGGCAGTCTCTTCCTCGGGAACCTGTTAACTAGAAGTGGTGCTGTATGTTGCCTGTGCTGTTCAGTTGTAGGTATTCCTGTGGAGGTAGGAATTCTACAATCCATTTCGTAGGTTGTATCTAGCATAGGGAGGCGGGGGAACGGGCGCGAGGCCTTCTGAGGCGGCTTGCCCTGCACGACCGACCGCGTAGCAAGCCGTGCTAGAGCTGCCCACGTGCGTCTGTGACGTTCGCAGTGCTTGCGGCGCGGTACGGCGCTATTTCGAGATGGGGTTTAGTAGGAGTTGTACCACTTTGTCATCAAGACGAAGTAGGAGGTTTTCGTAAATAATTTTCGTTGCCCCGCAATGCTGTCCGGTTGCTAGGACCTCCGGGCGCCGGAAGGCCAGCGGCGCGCTCGCGCATTGGCGGCGTCTTCATTGCAGAATAACATGACGGCTGTAACGCCGCTTTTACCACGCGTCTGAAGATTTTCGTATCTATGGGCATTCATAATTTTCCTAAATATATTGAAATTAAAAGTTGCGAGTTTTTCCGCGGTAGTGGTAGAGTTGGTAGAACCTTACACCCACGGTTGCCACGGTCCCCACGACCAAACGGTTGAGCGCGTGTTGACACTGCGAGCTTTCATCATATCTAAAAGGTTAATTTCCACACAGCTCGAGCGCTAAAATTAAAAATCTCATACAAATACTGCTTATCTGCGTTAAAAATGCTGAAATTACATGTGGCGCCATCTATCGAGAACGTTCAGCAACAGATCAGTGCCTACAGCTTACATCCGCTTTTAGCTACCGACAACACACACGGAGCGGCGCTGTATGTCTGATTTCGACTGACAATGTGGTGCATTGTTAGTCCGTTTCACGCGGCGCCACGGAAAACGTGCGTCTGATCCCGCGTTTGGACGCAAAGGTGAGTGTTTCTTCCGTTCCTGCACCTTTACGCTCGCAAAGTATTACTGTGTGCAAAGTCTGCATCTTTGCACAAAATCGTCTTCTATTTGTCGCCGTAGCGGGTAGTAATGAATCTCCTAGGACGTCTAGTGTTGCGGTGTGGTCGTGCTCAACCTGCCGCACTTTAGATTCTCGTAATATTAGAGATTCTCTGTTTACTTGTTGGACGGTTGTGCTCGATTGCCCGTTTACTGCGTCTGCTTCGAAGGAGTGATCGCGTCGACCGAAACAGCGAATCTGCACCCGCTTGCCGCGCTGGTGCTACGGGCGTCATTGACGGACGCCATTTTGTACGCCTTTTGTACTCCCTTTTGTTACGCCCTTTGAGAGTAGTATGGTGCTATAGCCACGACATCACTTGGAGTGTTCTCCTGCTTGCGCTTCGACGATACATTTGCTGCAATTCCAGAAGTGTTCTTCGGTGATCCACCCCGCGCAACGTGAACTTCGCGCGGTGGCGCCTTCGCTTTGCGCACGGCGAAGACAGCCGCTTTTCTGACGCCGTGCGCACAGCAAACGCCACGCGTTGTTCCAGAAAACTTACACGGCGAACAAGCGAACAAGAGCGCGAGGAGCACGCCAATCATAGGGCAACCTAGAGAACCTGCAGGAAACGCACGATGACGAGGCAGCCAAGGGCCAATACCATCTAGAAGACAAGGCCTGCGCATGACGTTTCGTTAGTAGATCCCCCACCCGCCCCAAAGCGGCAAACACCCCGAAGCTTGACGAGAGTAGGGGCCGCGTCGCAACTACGTCGCATTCACTTGCGGCCGCAGCTGCAGCTGTGTGCGTGACTGCTGAGCGCGAGCTGATAGCGAGCTTCCAGTGCATTTGCGACGTGCACGCGAACGCTCCCTCGGCCTGGAGCGCGAGTTAGCACGCGCTCCTGGCTTTGAGACGCGCATTTCTAGCGCGCGCGCTCGTTCTGCGGTAGAACGCTTCGAAGCAGCTACCCGAGGTATAGACGCTTTGCAGCAGCTGTGCATGGACGCCGCCATAACTGACCTTCAGTTTTTGTTTCCTCTTATTCCGTTTATTTCACTTCATCATTACCATAGCAGGCCAGGTTATTGCCGCATTAGATTCAACTGTGTCCTTCTCTAAAGCATCGGCCTTTGTAGAGGATCGTCAACTACTGTTTCAGTTGCTCGGCATCTCGGCAAGACAAGAGAAGGTCAGCAATGGCGGCTGTAATTTGGCGCGTGTGTAAAGCGTCTATAAACAGCGCCCTGGAAAATGGCGTCCGGTGTCAGCGTCCAACGAAGGGCTTCTCAGCCGTTCGTGCAGCAGTAAGGCAATCTCGCTCATGCATTTGACGCTCCATGTGAACGTCTAACTTCATCGTATCCTATCTGCAAGAGACACTCGGCGTGAGCATCTGTTTCATTATCTGTTATACAAACCACTGAAGCAGACGATGTAGCAGACAATGTTGCTCATCCGGGCTAGCTAGGGGGCGCTGAGGGGATCTACTACATTGCACTGCGGAGTGAATATAGATTTCACATTTAAATATTCTAAGCTTAAATGGTAAAACAAAATGGCTAGGTGGCGTAAGCTACCGCCCGATCCAAAGGGCTCAGCCGTATTCATCCATCCATCCATCCAGTGATGACGTTTAGAGGAGGAAACGCGCAGGCCTTGTGTTCTAGGTGGTATTGCAAGGGCACGCCGTCATTGGTAAAGGTCGGGGGTAAACAGACGCGCGTGACTTCATTTGGGGGGTAAACAAACGCACGAAATGCGTGAGGAGCAGGGGAACTTGCGCGCCGTATAGCATCCTCGATCATCCGCACCGGTGCTCCCCAGTGCGGATGATCGAGTGCACCCTCATGGTGCGGCTTTTCGTTGCCCCAACGTACCCAAAAAAAATCGCCGGGGTGCAGTCCCATCGGGCATTGCGCCCAGGAGCGGGAATCGAGGAGATGGCTAGAATAGCAGACGCGCAGGCAGGGGCTCCGGAACCGAAGGGGGCAGTGGCAGGGGTGGAACGGCTGCGCCATTTGCGCCATTTTGCGCCAGAGGCATTTGTCTGCGCCATCCTGCGCCATGTTGCGGAAACTGCGCCAAAGCCAGTACCTCGCGCCATTATGCTCCAAATCTCAAAACGTGCGCAAAAAAAAAATTGTATTTTGTCTTGGTTTCGGTTTCTATCGACTCGATTGGCAACAATGAGCGCGTTTAGCTTGGTCGGCCTTGCAATCCTTTGTTCTGTTTATTCTCCCTGTGTATCCCGAATCGGAAGCGCGCACACACACACACACACAAAAAAGAAACTTTGGGGTTGCATTTTAAGCGCTACACCACCTTCGAGTGGATCGTTATTCTTCAACCATAAGCGGGGTCGAGTAGTAAAGCGTCAGATTGTCTGAGGCCCGGGATCCGCACGTCAGCCAGTTGAAAACAAATGAGCAAAATATGCGTTTAGTACTTCATCGTTAGAAGTTAGAACCACATTCCCGCAAGATAAATCGTGATTTTCTAGAACTGAAACGCGGTCCGATCCGAAACCTTGTCGACCAGCAGCTCTCACGCGAGCGATAGATCTGCTCGGCGTACTTTAACCTTGCTCCTGCTTATCGCCTCAAATACGATAACTCCGTTAATCGTAGTCTGCCGTCTGGATATTGAGTTGCACAATAGGATAAACTTGAAATTCGTTGCACTGTTCCTCCGCGCAACTACACGTCCGTTGCTTAAACACGTCACATGGTTCACACATATAGAATTACTATGTCGAACACGTGTGGGTTGTGCGATAGGCAGTGCTGGTTTGCATTTTGAGCAGCTGAAAGCCACTCAGAAAATACTAAGGACACTATATATATATCTTCAGAAACATGGTACTTGCTTTTTGGTTCTCATTAAGACTCACAAAGTTTTTAAGTTTTCGAATTTTTTACACTGTTATGCCTTCCACCTAGATCCCTAACCACTCATGTTAATCTGCGCTGCAAAGCATAATTGAAATTGCTCCTGTGATTGTCTAAGACAGAACCTGAAGGCTGCAATAAAAACTGATTTGAGCTGCTCCTAGCCTGCTCCAGAATGTAGTTTTAGCTGCTCCCAAGCTGCTCCAAAACAACTGTTTCAGCTGCTCCCGTGGCTGCTCCCAAGTACATTTCATGAGTTCCACCCCTGAGTGGTGACATGCCTCCACACTCAAAGCTGTTCCGACCGCACCCCCCCCCCCCCCCCTCTTCTCCCCTCCCACCACCCGTGAGACTGTAGCATGTTGAAGCTGCCCTCCATAGGTGTCACAGGCTAATCCATACTGCAGCCTTCATTTCTCTGCACTTCATCACTGTGTATATACCGGGTGTTTTTGCGAAGACCTTCAAAAATCATAAAAATTAGGGCGATTGAAAAAAGAAGAAACTCTCTTCGGGAACAAACTACCAGCCACGGCGGACGGCAGGAATTGCCAAAAACCTACTAATTAGCCAGATAATTAATTAAAACTTGTTAATTAACTTTTTAATTAGTGGAAATAGACATATAATTCCAATTAGAAAGTTGCTGAACATTATCGAAAACCACTAAATCAGTCATTTTCAGAAAGACTTTAAGCCCTTGAGAAGAGTAGGAGCGCACTAAAATTACCACTCGTGGAGCAGGTACAATGCTGGGGCTAGATAAGACGCGGAAAAATCGCGCGGGCGCCTTACCGCAAACGCTAGCCTTGTACCTGCTCCACGAGTGGCAACTTCAGTGCGCTACTACTCGTCTCACGTCCTCAAAGTCTTTCTGAAAATGACTGATTTAGTGGTTTTCGATAGCGCTCAGCAACTTTCTAATTTGAACCATATGTCTATTTCCCCTAATTAAAAAGTTAATTAACAAGTTTTAATTAATTATCTGGCTAATTAGTAGGTTTTTGGCAATTCCTGACGTCCGCCGTGGCTGGTAGTTTGTTCCCGAAGAGAGTTTCTTTTTTTTTCAATCGCCCTAACTTTTAGGATTTTTGAAAGTCTTCGCAAAAACACCCGGTATATATATATATATATATATGGGTGGTTTCATCTCAAAGCGTGCAGGCAAAAAGGGTCGAACTTTTAATTTCGATGAAAAAAATATATGTTATGGCGCCGTTTCTAAAACCACAGTCGCCACAAACCGCAAGTTCGTCGGATTTTTTGTTCTCGACTTATGAATTTTTAAAGAGGCCGCGGCGAAAAGCAGTGTTTTTCACACCCGTCGTGGGTCGGATGTTTCGCTTGATCTCCCGCCATGGATTTTCAGTCCACATTATATTACCTTTTTTCAAGCACTCTGTGGGCACATTTAAAAGGCTCCAATACCATGAAATAATTTTAGGCGTTTTGCTTTTTTTCTGTAAAAATGTCAAAAACGCCTCCTCGGTCAGTTGTTGACGAACTTTGACAATTAATTACTGGCGATCTACTTGGGTTACACCGATATTTTTTATGTCCACGGAGAGCCCAAAACACGCTCTTTATATTTATTATAAAATGCCTTGGCTGTATAAAATATCCTTTGCGGTACGTTTACGTTAATATTATGCAAAAACCAAAAAGTACCATTTTTGAAATTGATTTTCTCAAAAAATTTATTTTTATTTTTTTTATTTTTTTGTTAAAATGTAGATATGATAGTTGTCTACACGAAAATCAAGCCTAGAAAGTGTATATTTTGTTTGTATGTTTTATATTTAGGCCTCAATATCGGAAAAAGACTTCTTTGTTTTCCAAGACCTAAGTCAGACATAGTGACCCATGCTTCTCTATGAATTGTGAAAAAGTTTTCTTGAATTTTCTTCTGCATTTTGTTATCAATTATAAACGAATTTTGTGGTATTGAGTATTTATGTATGTCTTGATAAGAGCGGGAACCACGAGATACATATCTAACCAAATCAGCAGGCCTAGTAGACTTTCAATAACCAAAAGGCACAGACGTTGTATTGTTTCGATTTATAAACCTTTCACAGTAAACTAGCACGACTAGCTATTAGCTGTCATATTACTAAGACAAAGAAAGTCACCACATCATCGATATATTATATACAATTCTTTCCGAAACCAAACACTGGGGGTTTGTTCATCGCACAGGCCACCAGGGAATGTCCCTTTCCCTTCCGTAATACACAAAAGTAGTGACACAGAAACGGTCCGAAACACACAGAGAGTGTGTCATGGAGAGGGGTAGGAAATAAAAATAAATAAATAGGAATTAAATTGTCCAACTCCAATCTTAACGAAAATTGTGTAAAAAAAAACAAACATATTTAGGTTCGAGCGGTGGCAAGGCGATAGGTCTGCGCCTGGTGGAGAGTCAGACAAAGAAGTCGACGGCACGTAAAGGTAAAACAAAAAAAATCAATAATTTAATAAAGATGGGAAACACAGCCGCACATGGCAAGAACAAAAACCAACTCCTCCGGGCATTCACTAAACGGGACGCAACCAAATGCGTGCGAACACGCTCTCTACATCACCGCCAGGCCGCTACGCCATGACGAAATAAACCCAACAACTGAACAGTGCTAACAAACAGTTAGTAAGAAAACATTGAAAAAAAAAAAGAACGTTCAGAAAAAACGGCACCCGAGAAACAAAGTTCAGCGGGGCGAAGAAACACACACGAGTCAATCCCACGACACTGAAGTCTGGCAGGATGACGGCGTCCAGATTATGCTCGAATCTGTTCCTCCCTCTATTACGCACATCCACGACGGCTGTGCGGAACAGTGGCTGTCCGAAACAAAATGAAGAATAGATTCGAGCAGCGATGCGCGAGAAGGTAACCGAGACTATGCCTCAAGCTTCATATCGGGAGAGGAGCTTTCGAGGTAGTTTCTGCAGTTAGTCAAACTTTCTCTTTCCCCTCCCCTTTTTCAAAAGAACACGTCAGCCGGCGCTAACTTTTCATCTCGGGAGAAGCCCACTCTTCACAAACGGTTATAGTTGACAAGGAGGCTGACTTCAACCCAACTAGTCTCCGGGCAGAATACAAACACAAGTATATTTACCAACACGCTCGTTTTAATTTCAGTCTCCAGGCTTTGCTGTTTCCAAAAGAGATAACCCTTTATAAGGACAGAACGAGCGGGTTGGTGGGGATAATTAAACTTAAACAGTCCCTTCCCGTTTTCTTCCTCAAGTTTAATAGATAACCCTTCGGTGCTATCGGATCTCCCCGGAGAGAGAGAGTGAGCACGGCCGTTTCAAGGTAAGGATAGGGCGCTCGAAGCTAGGGCAAACAGGCGGTATTGTTTCACGCATGCACGGATGGCTGGTTTCGAATTTTCCCACATCCCTAACGAAACCGGCCCATCTTCGTGTGTGCGTCTGCGGGATTTCTATCTCGCGCCGCCGGTTTTAGCGCGCACGCGGCGTTGTTTTGGCTGGCAGAAGAGTTGTTGACCGTCGATATTGTAAGGCCGTGGTGTCCTCATCCTTTCAGGCAACGATTCCTTTGCTTTCCCTTGTGCAATACTCTGACTGACTCCTCCTGGGTGGTTGTCACTGTTCGCCGCGTCAACGACACAATCGTACCATTTCACTCCTCGTGACACAGGGTGCGCTGCTCGCTTTACTGTCACGGGCCGTCCTATCTAACACAACGAGCGCGAAAGGTCGCGGTCATCTGCTGGCTCCGAAAGGGTGGGACGTTCATGCAGGCCAATGAGGGCCCCGAATCAATACGACGATGTCTGCCGACTCCTACACGTTAAAAATTTACGACACCTGCTGGTCTGTTAAGAATTGTTGCTTTCTCTTTTTGGAACTCCTCCGATGTAGCTTGCCGCCTATAATAAAATTTAAATAATCAATAAATGTAACAGGGTGGAAATACTGTATTTCATTTTTATGTGGGAACGTCGAAAAAAAGAAAGAACTATTTCCAAGCTTGTGAAGACGCGCAATTCGCAAGTCCATTTCGAGCCGTAAAAACATGTTTTTGTACGATATTGATGCTTAAATATAGAACATACAAACAAAATATACACTTTCTCGACTTGATTTTCGCGTAGAAAACTATCATATCTACATTTTAACAAAAAATAAAAAAAAATAAAAAATGGGTTTTTTGAGAAAATCAATTTCAAAAATGGTACTTTTTGGTTTTCACATAACATTAACATAAACGTACCGCAAAGAATATTTTTTACAGCCAAGTCATTTTATAATACATATAAAGAATGTGTTTTATAATACATATAAAGAATGTGTCCGACCCACGACGGGTGTGAAAAACACTGCGTTTCGCCGCGGCCTCTTTAAAAATTCATAAGTCGAGAACAAAAAATCCGACAAACTTGCGGTTTGTGGCGACTGCGTTTTTAGAAAAAGCGCCATGACCTATATATTTTTTTCATCGAAATTAAAAATTTGACCCTTTTTGCCTGCACGATTTGAAATGAAACCACCCATATATATATGCAGGGTTTGGTGATGGGCATGTTTCCCCTGATGGTGCCGGCTGCTGCTCAGGTTTAGCTTCAATTGGCGCGGCATTTTCCATCGGTAGCGGCAATTCGGGATTCTATTGAGGGACGACCCCTGGCTGGGGTGAAGGATGTATGGGGTTCATATAAAGGTGATCTCCATGTCTATGCCAGGACGTTCCATCTTCCAGGGTAATCTTGGCTGAGGATGCACTTACTGGGCCCGAAACTGAAGCAGGCACCCAAGGTGGTCCGGGTCTGAAATTCCTTGCAAATATCGGCGTACCAAAATCGAGCAGTGGACCACGACGGCAACCTTAATCAGCATGTAACTTCTGCTTCAGCTGTTTCAGTTGGATGGTGGTCTGAAGGTTGGGGTGCATGACGTCTAATGGCGTTTTGATTTTCCTGCCCAACTTGTCTCCTGAGAGCGCAGCCCGCAGTTCTTCAACACTCGGAACAGGGTAGGTTTCCAAACGTGACATGGGATTCACTGTCACTTTAAAGTCTCCACATATGCACACCCTGCCATCCTTCTTCAAGACAGGAACAATGGGGGCTACCCAGTCCGAAGTTTTGACAGGCTCGATCACCTCTCCCGTTGCAATCTCTGGAGTTCCTAGGTGACTCCATCGCGCAGTGCAAATGGAAGAGGTCTGGGCTTGCAGAACTTTGGTGAAGCATCTGCGGGCACGAGAATTTTTGCGGAAATTCCCTTGAAGGTGCCTAAGCCCTCTTTAAAGACTCCAGAGAATTGACTTATAATGGTCCCGACATCAGTTAGCTTGTTCACAGGTTCAAGTCCCTCAAAGCTCAGGCCCAGAGTGCAAAACCAGTTCTGGCCAAGCAATGTTGGTGAGGGTTTGGTGGTAATGAACAGTGGAAGAACTTCCTCATGACCTTTGTACTTAACTTGAATGTTTGCTTTGCCTTTGACTTGCACAAGGTCTCCAGAAAATCCCCGAAAAAGAATGTTTGAAGGTTCGGGACTCACATTGGGGACATGCAGCGTGAAACTTGTTTGCAGACATCACTGAGACGCTTGCTCCGGTGTCTAGCTCCATGGAAATTGGTTGGCCGAAGACTTCAACGGAGATCAGAAAAGGTGGTACCGTGGACGATCCACTTAGGTGCCCCATGTCGTAAGTCGTCGCTTGCAAGAATTGACTTGAGTCTTCAGAAGTGTCAATGCCATTGTGGACTGTGTTCATCTGAGTCGACGGCGTTGATCTTTGCTGACCTCGATGAGGCGTCCACGAAGCCTTTGATTTGGCCGGATTCCCATTCTTCCTTGAGTTGCACACCGCCAACAGGTGACCTTTCTTCTGACAGTAAAGTGCGAAACACACGTACGACGAAACCGTCCGGTCCGACGTGCGAACTGCCGGAATGACCTTCGGGGGCGAGGGTTTTCATAGCACCGGAAAGCGTTGAAAACCCTCGCCTCCGACCGTCGTATTGCCTGATCAAACGTCGGATCGGATGGCTTCGTCTTACATGTGTTCCGCGCTTAATGGCACGTCGAATCAATGTGTGTGCATTGAGGTGCCAGGTGGCTTCTGTCTCTGCAGCGATAACAGCTGGTATCTTGGGCTGGGTCTCCAACCTTGTGTGTAGACAGAATGTTTGCACCAGCTTGGCAGAGTTCGCCGGCATCCTTCTTCGCAGATTTCATTGCAAGCGCAGTTTCGAAGGTGAGGTGCGGCAGCTCGAGCAGCCAGGTCTGAATCATAGTGTTGTTGATGCCACACACGATTCTGTTGCGTAGCATGTTTTTGAGCTCGGTTCCGTAATCACAATGCTCTGATAAGCATTTCAGCGCTGCAACGAAATCGCTGATCGATTCCGCTTCAAACCGTACCCGGGTGTTTAAACGAAAACGCTGAACCACGGCTGAAGGTGTAGGAGCGTAATGTTTCCCGAGTACAGCCAGAATCTCGGTGAGTGACTTGTCCTGTGGAGTCAGGGGCTTCACCAGGTTCCGAAGTAAGGTGTACATCCTTTTGCCGCAGCAGCTCAAGAAAATCTACTTTTTTTTTCGCAGCAGCGGCGTTGTTCACATTGAAAAATTCATAAAGTCGTTCCAGGCTTCAATCCAGCCGAACGTTGGCATTCTTTTTTCTTCTTCCTCGTAGCCAATTGTTATGAGTGCGGAGCACGAAGAAGAGACATCCGAAGTGGATGACAGCTCACAAGACACTGGTCTTTAATATCCCACAAAAAATCCATTGCCGTCCTTCCTAAACCAGCTTGAAAGGCGGTACAGGTGGCGCTAGTAGGCGGTTAACATATACCTGTGGAATTGTCACCCGCTTCGTGACCCTATCGACAATTGCGTCCACAATGTTTATTTATGTTGGACTGCTAAATCTGTGAGAAAATAACCGGGAGAAATTGACAACAGATGGGCATTGCGCGCGGACATACGCTAGAGAAATAAACAGACAAAACACGAGTTGATGCATGGTAGCGCTTGCTGCGATGCACGGGCCAGGCGCAGTTTGTCCTTGATGTTGCACCAACTTCACGCTGCACAACCAAAGAGCACTGTGCACTGTCTTGGTTTCAGGGCACTTCTGGGGGGGGGGGTACTGCTCCTGCAAGCAGCATTTATGGGCAGATTTTGGCTTTCGCATTCGAACGCGTTCGACAAGTGTAGTGGACACAGAGGCAGTTATCGCTTTAGGCGTAGAGTTAATGTGGAGCGCAAGTTCGTCTGCTTGCACAGGAACTGCTATGAGATCAGAAAGGCGAGCTCTGATTGGCTGATTGAAAAAATAGTGGGTAGACCTCAAGGCATCTAGCATTGGTCTACCCACTATCCTTTCAATTAAAACCAGTCATAGCTCGGCGTCGTTTTGACGTCACCGCAACTCCAGCGCAAGAAGCAGACGACTTGCTCTCCGCATATAATAATCCAGAGGGAAAGGAAGGTCACATGCATTGGGGCTGCTTAGAAACGGCGGGGCATGGACGCAGACATCAGCGGTCCCATCGCCTGTAAGGTCTGTACCTTGTTCTCTTCTAGCTTACTTTGCAGGAAAACACTGGAATCGTGCACTGCATGAAACTGAATAGAGTTGACAAGCGCATGGGCAACACTTAGCTCGTCTCGGCAAAACGAACACGCCTAACCTTTCGTGTGCTTTCTTTTTCTGCTCTTCTGTCACTCTCTTTCTTGTTCTTTCTCTTGGAACCGCCAATGTCAGCACCGAGGATTCGCCGCGTTCTGCTCCCGTCTTAAACCCCCTGGCTTTAGGTACCCCAACGTTACTATACCCGTTTTCACCTCAAAAACCATAGTGAAAAGTGTCCGGCTCCTCGCGGAGCATTACTAATTTTCCCCTTTATGTGGGAACTTAAGATTGATGTAGGTACATTTTAGGTTAGATACGTGTTATGTAATCAAGACATACACGCTTCAAGTGCCAAAAGCATCGCTTCTTCCTCCAGCAACCAAACCTCATAAGAACTACTTCACGCGGCGTATGAACAATGCTCAAAACATCCTTTTTACTTGAGGTGAAAATGAGTATAGATCAGTTGTGGAACTCCCACAGGGAGAGTTACCCACCTCACTCAGCTCGTTCCACCTTCCGTCGTTTGAAGCATAGTCCAGATTGTCGTTGCAAAACTGCATTCCATAGAGTACGGTGAAACGCCATCTAGACACGCTATGCTTAAAAACATGTGCATTCCACATAAAAAATTGAAGGAGGCCGCTTAAGCTTCGCCTTTAAGAGGAATGCGAGAGCTAAACATGTAAACTCACCCTTATTCCCAAGCCGTGCAAGTGTGTTTGCATGGCCTAGTCTGTAGCATTTCTGGCTCGCAAGGGTCATGGGTTCAAATCCCACCTAAAATTCTTCAAATTTTTCCTTTAAGGCATATGCATCACTTCATAAAGAGAAATCGGCTGAGACATGCAGTGACCTTTAATTTGCATTACATGTCATGTTTTAATCACTTTCATTCCACGCGTGACGTCGCATTTCACGTTGACTTTGTGGGTTGTTTGAAATTCCCGTGCGAGGTCATGTGGCTGTGACATCGTGACCCTATCGAACAATGAGGATTTTCCTGCCCGACCAACACCGGATTTTCTGCGACACAAGCCCCTTAACGATGTCGCGTTAATACACAAATGACGGAGCACATATACTGTTATCCACCCTAATGGGAAGAAGGCTTAAGGGGATGGGGCAATGAAAGTGGAGGTAATGTAGTGGAGATAACTCAGAGTTCAAGCTTTCGGGATTCAGGATGGAGAAGGTCGGAACGTATAGGGCAAATGCAGAAACCTGCATCTGTTTGGCAGAAACCTGTTTAAGAAAGGAATCTGGATTTTTCTGCATTGTTGGGTTGTCTAAAATTACCTGCCCCTCACTTTCCAGATTGCTCCATCAAAAAGCTTTCTTGATATAAATTCTTTTGTAGCTTATGTATGTTAATTAAAGCAGGTTTTCATGTTTCCAGTATAGACCATTCCATTTAGCGTTCCCAGGGCGGCGCCATTTTGTTTGACCGCAGCGCCCTCTCCCCACATCCGGGAAGTTCAGCAGGTTCGGCAAGGCAAAACGAGAGAGAGGGCACGCGCCCGACTCCGCTAGCAGACGACAAACCGGGAGGTTGCCGTTCTCCATCTTTGGGCTGTACCGGTGGGCCGTACTGAACGCCGAACTCTCGCTCGTGGCTAGGGATGTCGCGAACCACCCTAGGTTCGATTTCGAAAGGTTTCGATATTTGCGAAGCGAACTGAGGTTCGATTTCGAAAAATTTCGATATTTTCGTACCGACCGAGGTTCGATTTCGAAAAATTCGCAACTTTTGTCCACAGCGGAGTTTCGAATTGGAAAATTTCGAAGCTTTCACGGTTTCTAAAATTTCGAATTCGAATATTTCGAATATTTTTTTACTTCAGGTTCGATAAATTCCAAGATTTCGAAATTCTTTGTAAAAGAAATTCGAAAACTTCGAACGCTTCGAATTTTTATAGACATGAAGTTCGAACAATTCGAAGATTTTGAATTTCTTTTGGCATAAAGTTCGAAAAGTTCGAAAGTTTCGATTCTCTTTTAACGCTAAATTCAAAAAAAAAAAAAAAAAAAAAAACTGAAGATTTTGAATTTTTTTAAATCGAAGTTTTCAAAGTTTGAAGTCCGATTTTCAAGTTTTTCTACAGTTTCAGTTTCAAATAACGTTTTCACGACTCACTTGTTTTCACAAAATCAAGTTTAGAAAAGTTAGGGTGTGATATCTAGATTCTGCGAAGTTGGTAAGGCAATTAAATGAGACGACGAGTGTCCCGGACGTGCTAGAATTTATCACGCAGTAGTGATTGCACGAACACACTGTTTTACGAGACTCATCCAGTTCGAAACGGCCAGGGGCGAGCAGGAGGTTGAGGCTCAGAGAAACCTTGAAGCGACCTGGCAAACTAGCTCGCCACCCCTTGCACGCTGGTAGTAATCCGATCCGGTGAAGTTTATAATTGTACTGGAGGTTTATTTTCTGGGACGGAGGAATCGCCTCGCAAAAAGCACAAAAGCCGACACAACTCGAGGTCGAGGAGCGTTCTACCATACAAGTGGCGTCGGAAGAGGAAAAACGGGGGTAAAGAGGGTTGCGGGGGGGGGGGGGGAGAGGGAGGCTTCAGCCTCCTTCTCCCCCTTGCAGGTATTTCGGACTGTTAAAGAAAACAATACGGGGAAAGAGGGCGTGGTCGAGCTTATTTTAATCTGAAATTATTTATGCATATGTATAGCTACTGTCGCTCTTCACTGCATAAAAGGTTGCGTAGATGGTCATTGTTAGAAACTCGTTGTCAGAAGGCACTGCTCGTCACATCCTTAGTGGTTCGGAAGTTCAAAGCTGTCTTTTCGACCTAAACACCTGTGCCGATAGTAACAAAAGAAAAAAAAAAAAAGAATAAATGTGGGAATAAAAAGCAGGAGAAAAAAAAAACTATCAAGAATTCGTCGGAAGTGTTCTATTCTTGCATATTCAGAGGTTCAGAACTTCGAAACAAGTTTCTTTTACCAAAATGTGTACAGGCTAAAAGAAACACGTCCCAGGAACGTGAAGCGCAAAAAAAAAAGTTTTCTTTTAATGACGTCCTGAACTTGAACACTACTAGAAATCTTCTGCCATGAGTTAATTTATTCCTTAACGTGAAAAAACAATAAATATATTATTTTGTATTCTGCAGATGGCAATGATATGTACTGTGTGTGGTGTTAATTTAAATGCGATACCTCAAACAACTTAGACGAAAATAAATATCAAGTTTAGGTCATAATTGCATGCAGATACATGTTTGGACATTTCTTCGAAACTCACGTTGAATAACAATAATCACATCTTAAGACGGCACTTACCTACGCTATACATAGATCATTCTTAAAAAAAAGTATAACATATCTACCATAAATAGCTCCGGCTGCAGCGTGCTTCAAATCTGGCACAAACGATAATCGTCAAAAACCCGTCGTCCGTCCTCGCCCCTTCGGGGATTTATTTCTTTAAACCTAAGCATGCCAGAACATTGAAATAAATGACATTGTCTTTCGTAAGGAACGCAGCACCGCGTGTAAAAGTTCCAGAAAAAAAAATTACGAATGTACCCCACTACTTGAAATCAAATGAAACCGTCCGCCGGTCTTTCGAAGTTCGACGAACGTCGAACTTTTACCCTATAAGTTCGAAGTTCGTCGAACTTCTGACTTTTCAAAATTCGAAAGTTCGAAATTTATCGAATTTTTTGGTCAGTCAAGTTCGAAAGTTCGACAAGCATCGAACCTTGCAGCGCAATAAGTTCGAAAGTTCGAAAAAGATTGAATTTTTTAGCGTAATAAGTTCGACGGTTCGAAAAGCGTCGAACTTCTTAGCTTAACAAGTTCAAAAATTCGACCTCCGTCGAATTTTACGACATAGACAATTCGAAAAATCGAAATCTTTCGAACCTTTCGAACCGCTTGATTCGATCATCGAAACTTCGATTCGAAAAAAGTTTGCGGCATCCCTACTCGTGGCTGCCGTCGTGAAGTGGTTCACGTCCTTATTTATGGCTACTCCAGAATCAGTCCATAGTGCTCTGTTATTGTATTTCAGTAAATGACTAACCAGCGTGTCTTTGTTCCGTTACTTAAATAGCAGTTGAGTCAGCCGGCAGTACTATCCTCAACCACTGCGTGTATTGCGTCAGGAGAGCCCTTTTTTATTTATTATTGCAGAATTCCACTCATTGTCGCTAGAGGCTACACCAGTACGAACTTTGTATAGTAAAAATAGCTACGGCAAGTAAATTTACTTTTCGCCAGAGACCGGCCACTCTGACACAGTTTTCTCAATTTTTTTTTATTTGCACGCAGTTAACAGCACAATTGGACCAGGTTAGTCTTCTTATCCAGCATAGCATTACACAATAACTTGCGTATCAAAATCCGCGCATCTGCACTTGAAATTTCCAAAATTACACCGCAATACGCCGCAAACAAAACACAGGAGCGGAAGAATGGCATGCATGCTTTTGCATTCACGACTCATGAGTGCTTAGGTGTACCTCAAACCTTTTATTTTTCCATGTGTGGTAACATGGCAGGTTGAAACAGTTGCCCCGGCGAAATTTTGATGGTAGTCGATTTACATAAAAACTGGTTCGATGCATCTGGACTAGGGTCTGTTGCAAGTTAAGAAAAGTAGAACAAGCACCCCACTCTTTCCACTTTAGCAAAGCAAATGCTATAGAGGAAGCAAGTGGACTCTGCTCCTTTCTCGCTTCCTCTTCAGCTTTTCCTCTGCTGAAATGGAAATGGAGGGTTCCGAGGGAGGAGCTTATCCTGTTTTCCTTAACCCGCAACACGTTGCAGAAGCCCAAGTGATAGGTCAAAATATGCATAAATATATCTCTTCTTTTTTTTCCAAACTTATTATTGACAGCACTGAAAATGTGACAACAGTTTTTGTGATTTTAGGCAGTACCTGGCAGATTGCAAGAAGTTTGGCGGTGTGAAATGAATGCTGGGGAATCTCGCGCTATTAAAAACGAAGGCTCGACCCTCAAGTTTTACAATGTATCACGTCTTTTTGTTGGGAAGTACTGGAACATATGAATTGGTTTTGGTGTAACCTTCATCTGTTGTTTTCTCAACAGTTATCCTGAATTCAGAGAAAATGAATATTGTGTTGGGGAGAGTAAAGACCTGGCCATTCTGAAAATGTTGTTGCTTTGAATAGCTCGAAAATCCTCCGGAACTCTCCTTTAACGAGGTATCTTCCCGCAGGGGGAAGGAGCCCACAAGGTGTGACCTCCTCTCCAGCGTTTGTTTTGCTTAAGTGGAAAGAGGTGGGAGGAGCTTCCACTTTACTCTTCACCTCTCGCCGACCATAGTGCATGCATTGCTTGCAGGGACCGCATGGATGACATAGGGGAGGATGAGAGGGGGGATCGTGAGCGGAGCAAGTGTCGGAAGTACAGGAAGGAGCTGGGGCTTCTGCAGGCCAAGGTGGACTTTCTGGAGGAGGAGCTCCTTGCGGAGCGCCGTCTCTGCAGGAGGCTCCAGGATGCATTCCTCAGAGTCAAAGGCAGGTTTTTTTTTGTTCAAGTGTTGGGGGGATTCATGGTCGAGTGCTTTAGCGCACCACAGCTTGGAGCCCATGGACCGGAAGTTCGCGCTGTGTCACCCAGGCATTTTGGTTTCGATCCGAATGAGCATCCTACCGGCATGCGGTCGTGGGTCACTACTTGATGGTGCCCACTAAAGACCCCAGGCTAGCAGTGGTGCAGCACTGACTAAATTTCTCATCTACAGTGGAGACATATCAGATGCCCGCTGGAGCCATAGCATCCTGCTGTCTAAGCATAATTATTATTTGTCGAAGTGTGCTGTTTGATGTTACCAAAAATGGAGACACGGGGACGGATAAAAACAACAAGTTCAGGCTTTCAATGACTTCTAGTAGACCTTTTGCCGAATTACCCAATCATCAAAAAGAATGCCGGGAACGTGGGTGCACGCACTGCGCGTGTTGGCGTGTTCGAAAGTAAAAATGACACTTTGCACGAGCATCGCATGGACACTTTCTTTTTTGCAGTGCATGTTTTTTCGTTCCCAACATTCTCTTTGATGCTTGGGTAATTTAGCGAAAGGTCTATTGCTCTAAAGGTTTTAGGTCTAAAGGTCTAGAGGTCTTCAATGATGTGCTGTATGGTTGTTTTCAGTTGAGAACTGTACCCAAAAATGTCTGGTTGGTTCGTGGGCATGCTCAGATTACTTTGAATACTGGCACATATTTAGGCTCGTAATAATCAATAATAGCTCGACAAGCGTTCGGGTAGTGGCCCGTGTCCTGTCGCTCCAATGACGACTATAGCCATGCCATAATCTGGAACTCGTCCCGTGTCCTAGTGCTTTGCCAGCCCCAGCGCGTGGCTAAGATCAAGATTGGCGTCATATAATCGGCTCTAGATCACGTAACCGCTTATTCTGGCTGCGAGTTGAGGGAGAGAGCGCCGCTCTTCTTTAATTTTTTCAACGATCTCAATTACGTGCAATGAAAAACGAACGCACGTTTCATTGGCCCTTAACATCAGTGATTAGTTCCAAGTGGAACTTGCGCAAAGTATAAACATCGTTGCGTCAGCCCTGTAACTATATGCATGACGCTGCGCATTCTTTTGGAAGTAGATATTGTTTATATTTTAATACAAAATAACTATACTTTGTTACTAAAAAAACATCGGAGCTTCCTTTTTCTTTTCGACTGCTAGACCTCGGAAGAGCTCTAATGTTGGTACTTCAGTGATTCGAGGAATACCGTAGAATGCTGCGCATCTGCCCATTCCACACTAAGCGCCCATTCCCAAATTCGCAAGTTCTGAGAAAATATGCACAGTACATTTACATGTAAAATTGATGACTGAACAAGTGCCCATCGCCCATTTTTCTGCGATTGTCTCTCAATTTTGAGCGAGTGCTTGCCCGGTATTTTACGGTAGGTCATCGTTTGATGTGCAACTTCGTTCGGAGCAGTTTTGGTTCCTCCTTCATCTCTGGATGATCGAGAATTGCGCTGTATATTAGGTGTTACATTCAGGCAGCTCATTCAGTACATAGGAAAAGATGATGTCTTTTTACGCTTGTTAAAACTTGGCCCCCTTTACAGAGAACACTGTGATGAATGGGCAGATGCCCTCTCAAGTGAGAGCTGTTGAGACCCAAACAGACGATCAGGTGAGATCCGCATGTGTACTGCATTATACCTTGCGATGAACTGCAGCAGGTGCTACAAGCTATTCCAGCCAATCCACCACTGTGAATTTATAGCATGACTTTCTGTCCCACGTGTCATTGTGACACTTCCCAATGTCACGTGACACCCTCACGGCATTGGATATGCTTTGGTGGTTTACAGCATCTTCTGTGGTTCACCGTAAAGTGAAACAAGGTGTATCCAGTCAACATTTTGTATTCATGCATTTTCTGCCTGGCCTGCATACAGTAGACTGTCATTAATTTAAATTCCAGGAAGGTACAAATTTTGTTTGAATTATCAGAAGTTTGAATCATCAGAAATTCATCTAAATATGATGCAAGATAAAATTGTGATTTGCCATATGATCGGCTACATATGCAAAGCAGATATTTGATGATTTCCTCTACGTAGGCCTATTGATCATAAGCAGTTATGCCACACATGAAACATTTGTGAAATGTATATGACATAAGTTTATTCATCACTTGAAAATGTTGTTTATCATGGACTGTTTAAACAATGCATGACAACTAAAGACAAAATTAAGCTCGTTCATAAGGCCAAAAAGTTGTCTAATGTGAACTATTAAGCAGGGATCACATGAGCAATGTAAACGGGCACCGCGTGGCAGTTTTATAGCTACTTCGCAATCGCTGGGACGTGGACCTATGCCAAGCCGCCATGTCACAGCGTCCACGCAAGTTGTTGCGGAAATGGCTGCATTGGTGCCCGTTTTCACAGAGCTCATGTGTGCCCTGCTTGAGCCCCGTTGAGTGCGCTTCTCACTGAGCACCGGTGCACTGCGCAGCAGCAATACCCGTGGAAGCTAACTCCGCGGGTGTTGCTTTTCTGCAGTGCACAGGTGCTCGTAAAGAATCGCGCTCCACGGGATTGCGGGAACAAAAAGTATGAATTGCACAAAAACGCCGTTCGAATTAAGTGGCTTATGAATGCATTACAAACATGACGGAACCACCAACATTTTGAAATTTGTTTGAATTAACCAGAAGTATGAAATATCCGAGTTTAAATTACCGCAAGCCTGCTGTACTTGCACCCGTCATGTGAAAGAGATGGTTCATCAGAATTCGTGATTTGGGCATGGTGGTCATGTGATGCGAGTTCTTATAATTGACTTCGTAGAGACGAGTAAGAGAAATAGAAGCGCAAAGTGAAACTCCAAATTTTTATGTGACCACTGTATCTGAAATGGTCGCATAACTCAAAATATTGAAGGGTTCTGATCATTCGAGGTGAATGTCAGCCTCAGTTCAGCCTTCAACACTGCACAGTGCAACACTGGGCACGTTAAGTCCGTGTTACGTATCCACGAGATACTGGATTTGTCATGCCTGGTCGAAACTGTGCGGTCAAGAGTGGCTCATGCGACTCGTCCATAGTTTCGATGTGTCACGCACCTGTACGCTATGCCCTGTTTAGTTGCTGCGCTCAGAGTATGAAACTTGGAGCGTCGGAGTGGGAGTAAGGGAGTGCGGACTTACGCGGCCATTAATAAACCTCTTGTCAGATTACCCAGGCACCATGTGGGCAAAGTTTGGAACATATATGTACACCTGCTGCATACCCTTGCTTACCTGTGTGAATGACTCAAAGTACTACATTACTAAAAAAAGGTGTTGACAAGTACATTTGCAAAGTTTCATTGAGCTTTAATTTTTGCTTTCGGAAAGTTGCTGCTGCGGACGAAAGCATGTGCAGTGCGTGTAATTTCGGCCTCGAAATTGCTCTTTAGTGCCTGGACAATTTAGCAAAGCGTCTATTGGCCAAAGAGCCTCGGGGCCAGTGCTCCCAACTTTGATTCTCCTCCGAAAAAACATTTCTGGGTCTTCTCTTGCTGTCGGGCACTGGCTCGAGTTTGGACATGTAACATTATTTATTGAAGGTCATAAACATTGTTAAACGGTTCAGGCGTCTCGCTCGCTCGAACACCGACCTGAAAGCATCCCTCTTGCCAACAACTGCCCGGTGGCGCCATCCAGTTGCGGTGGCACTCACGACGCCCACTGTTGCGCCTTTGTTGCAGCCGTCTTCGTCCATGCAGCAAGTAGATCACCGCCAAAGCAACGGCACGACCCACCTCAACGGCGGAGGCAGTCCGGCATGTTCTGTCATATTCACGTCCCCCAAGGAGCAGACAAACGGACTCGCGACGTTCCAGGCGGCCCTTCCTGTTCTTGCCAGTCAACCGCCCGTGGCAACAGAGCCGGCACAGAGCACAGCGACGACGGAGCCGCTCGAGCAAGCTCAACCCGACATCGCCGAGAAGCAGACGGGAGAGAACGGCTGCGAGCGCTGCTGCGGAAAATTGGTCTTTGACGCTACCGTGTCGTCGGTTGCACCCGTGGCCACCAACTCGTGCACGGAGGGCAGCAGCTCTAACACCGACTGCGACCTTGATGCGACGGAAGAAGAGGTAAGGCAGGACGGAGAGAGTCTAGACTGAGCAATCTCTTGCTCGCACCTAGAGACTATCTTTTCATCGTCCTCTTTTACTTAGCGTATGCGGCGTGACATTGTTAATGCCAAACTATATTGCTCAGGTTGGGGCCTCAAATGGGTGCTTTCCACCATACTAGTATTTTTGGTGGCAGCCTCTTGAATCTTGAAGAAAAGCAGAAAAAGAAGCCATTGCTTGATTGCGCTAACTGCGCTAGTCTGCACACGCTCTGAAAATTTTGAATGGCCTTAAAAGATTTGTTGCTTTTGTTTCAAAATAGTTTCTAAAATTTTTGTAGAAGGGAAATCCAATTTATGGTACAAATTTTTGTTTTTATAGTAATCTGCGAGGCTGGTAGTCATGTCAGTGTTTGTAATTGACTTATTTGGCATATTGCTCACTTCTCCTACGGATGTACTATGGAGCTGAACGAAATGCGAGCTACCTGACCCACCATACTTCAATATAAAGACAAATTGCAGCACATGCACTGTTGTACCTGATATTGCTCATTATGTTTAATTCGATAGATATGAATGTTCTAATTCAAGTCTGTTTTATTCTTTACTTTGGAAGGGTAAACGAATAAAGGTTAGTTTTTTTACATAATTAAACTTGAGGAAGAAAACGAGAAGGGATAAACAAACACAAACTTCTAACTGGCAACACCATTTAATGACACCAAGAGTTTGCTTATATACAGGAAAAGGGGGGGGGGGGGTGAAAAAAGGGGTGGAAAGGAGGAGCACTATGCCATCAAGAGTATGTCGCTGTTGGGAACGGGGGGGGGAGAAAGCTTCGAACTAAGAAATCTGATCTCTTTTCCCGAAAGGGCAATGGAGGGGGAACCGATGTTGTCCTTGGATCGACACATGGTGAAGGCTTCTAAAATCTCCCGACCATACCTCGAGGGGTGGCCCCTCGAGGTATGGTGACCCATCGCAAATTTTTAAGCAGTTGGCCAGTTATAAACTTTGATGCACTCGTATTGTATTCTGGCACAATGTTGTAAGCATCATACAATCTATCCTCGAGTAAGTTGGTGAAAAGAAATCAGTCTAAACATTTCTCTCTTTTTTTTTTTTAATCTTTACTCCTTTCACATGTGAAAAGTTTGAAGACGGCACCTACATTTTCATTTTGTCTCTGGGCTTATATATGGCATCTCCCATCAAAGGACTTGGGGTTTTTTCACCACAAAAATAAACTGCGCATCACCAAACGCTCATTCCCTGCCCAAATGTGACTAAAGTGGTTTGAACCAGAAGCTAAAGTTTCACAACTAACCATTATCTCAATCAAAGGTTAGGACCGATTTTCTAAAAATTTCAGCGGGAAAATAGTGCCCGTTTTTGCTCGTTTGCGGTAACTGGCACCATTTAGCTCCATGTATGCGAGAGTTCCGTCAGACGCCATTTTCTCGTTGAAAATTTCAGGAAATCACTCGTAACCTTCGAATAAGATAGCTGTTGGCTCCAGAACTTTGGCATCTGGTTCGACCTCTAGCGCTATATTTGGGTGGAGAATGAGCGTCCGGAGCCGTATATCTTATTTTTGCGGTGGAAAGAAGCCCCATAAATCATTTTTGGGGACAGCTTGTACACGGCTTGCATTAGCGTCGCATCACTGGCCATTCGAGTGGCCTTCCTGCACAGCGAGTACTTTCTGCAGCGTATGTTCCGCACCACCAAATTAGTTTTTCTCGGCAAGAACGAGTAAAAACGACCATCAGCATAGTGCAAAGATGACAGGTGTGAGCCACACGTTTGCTTTGTGGGTGCTGACGTTTTCGTTCCCTCCACCATTTTTTTTTTCTTTTTTAGATGAAGGAGTTTGATTTAGCAGCATTTGTCAACTTGAGGGATGAAACGCTGGCCCTGCAGAACAGCACCCTGAACGGACTGGAGTCGTCGGAGACCGACGACGTGCCGGCCTCTGCCGAGAGGTCAGTTGGGGTTGTAGCGCCCTCACAGCTCCTGCATGTATTCACGCTTAGCAGGGGAAAACTTTTAGGCTGTTTGGGAGAAAAAAAAAACTAGAATTTTCTCACCACACAAGTTAACTGTGCGTTGCCGAACGCTCGCTCCCCGCCCAAAATGTAGCACTAGCCGTTGGGACCAGGTGCGAAAGTTACAGGGGTCATTATTCGACTAAAATTATGTCCCCCCCATTTTGACCAAACATAAAACACCTCCAAAAAAAAAAAAAATCCAACCTCGATTGTTTTGGAACTTCCGCACATCGTTCTCAAAGTCACTGATTGATACTGCGTGGCTTTGAGAGGTGCTCGGTGGTCGCAGCACCTTGCCGAGTTAGAATGCGCCTTTTCCAGAAACTCGTGCACGGTTGCACCTTTTGTTCTCGACAGCGCCGCACCTGACTTAGGAGGATAATGGTGGTTTCGCCCCTTCCGAGGTGCAAGTGATGAGTGTTTTACTGCAGATTTGCATTCTCACTGGTGCCAACTCAGATTTCGCAACCGTTTGTTGCTTGCCGTCTTAGCACTGTGGAAGCGAGGTAGAGTTTGCCCGGCTCTCCGTCTGCCAAACTCGCCGCAAGCCGACGCGAGTTGCCTCGCACAACACACTCTCGCCTTACATCGTGCTGTCTTGGCGTCGTTGCAAATACGAAGAGGAAGAATGTCAAGGCAACGTTCCGGAGGACACGGTGACTCCCCGTCGGGAAGTCGGACGTCTCATAAAATGCTATTCCGCATAGGACGGTTTGGTCACCGGCTCGAAATGCGGTGGCGAGTTTTGATCGACAGAGTCACTGAGGTGTTTGCGCTCGCGCGGGTCTTTCCAGCGGCGGGCAACCCGAATCTGCCGAGAACGGGGAAGTTTTGGCAGCCCGACCGACCTTCAAGTTTCCAGACCTCCCGCTGGACGTGAAGCATCAGCTGTCCCGGCTGAGGAAAGGGGACCTCGTGCCGACCACCCTCAGGAAGCGGATCGTGGCCCGCCTCTACTGCGCCCTCTCTGCGGCCACCCTGTAAGCCGGATTCCGCGTCTTGTAAACTGCGAGTTCCGAAGCTTTTCGGTCTCGAGGAACGGT
This sequence comes from Ixodes scapularis, assembly GCF_016920785.2. NCBI lineage: Eukaryota > Metazoa > Arthropoda > Arachnida > Ixodida > Ixodidae > Ixodes > Ixodes scapularis. The sequence continues at coordinate 66,305,004 of NW_024609883.1, read as the reverse complement.
GGACTGCACGGCACAATCGGCGTGAATGGGACATTGTCACTTTCTCGCATCTTGCTCTGATCCAGCATTGAGGGTGGTCGAGCTTTATCACTCAACTTAGTGCCCCGAAGGAGCTCATTCCACATCACTAACAGTTCTAACAGAAAAAAATTAAATGACTGTTGGTGTTAACAGTGTTGTGCAATGTACCTCAATTGAATGGCAAGGGATCAACATTGACGAAGTAGAATGCTGCTGGAGCGTGCAGACTGCACAGTAAGCTATGCTGCAGAGTGTTTGGTTTGACTCGTAGCTATGGGCATCATTGGGCGGCTCGTGGCTTCCTAAACTAGTGCTTAAATTGGAAAGGCATTCCACTAATGGGCAGGATCAGCCGGGACAATTCAGGATTTTGGGGAGCCTGTGAGGGTTCTTGGGGGAGCTGCTGAGTCCCTAGGAACCCAGTTTGGTTAAGAACCCATGCTGTAAACTCTAGGGTGGTAAGATGTGGAGGGGCCATCTGGTTAGACTATCGACAAGGGCCTGGTCTAACAGGATTTTTTGCTCCTCAGATTAATCAGGTTGTCTTAGAGTAGACCATATCAGTGACGTCACGCGTGGGACATGTTTGTCTCGCTCGTGATTGCGATGAGCAACGGCACCGTCGGATCTTTTGCATCTCGGTTTCGACAATTTCTGCTAGTTTTTAAATGCCACGGTTTTTCACCCCACGCATATTTGTGAGGAAATTATGCGTGTTCGTTACCTCCGCTGTTTCCTATTATTGAGGTGATCTAGGCTAGTGTCAAGTATATAATGATAGAAAATACTCTCTATGTTTGTTTGGAGACAGTGATGCGTAGGTTTGGGATTGTGTTAATTTTATGTCTGCGTTTTGTTGCTTATGATTTTAGGACTCACGATTTTGTTGCTCATTATTTTATGTGCATTTTTTGCTCTCTCATTAATCTTTTTTTTTTTTTTTTTTTTTACCTGTTTTTTTTTAATGCAGTTTGGGTTAAAGCAAAATTATGCATCCAGGTACCCAGGGAGGCTCTACTCCACCGCAGCGGACGAGTTGGTGAGGAGGTATCCTCAGCTGCGTGATGCTTCGCCCACGGGATGTGTAAGTATAGACTTGGCAACCGCGGGGGACCTACCTACCGTAAAATACCATAATCTACCGTTTGCCAACTATACTTTTGAAACATTTGTAATATAGATTACATCAAGTGCCTACGCGAGCAGACTTCAAAGCTTACCAAACTAACCGGAGTGCTCGTCAATGTCGGCTGCTTCTCCAAGAAGCCGGTGCAGGGCGGCGAAGCTTTACACGCACGCGTTGGTGCGAAGTGGTAAAGCTTGATGCAAAAGCACCCGCATGAAGTAGGCTCGACGAGGGCAGCGTGGCCGCTTTCAAAATGAAGGGTTCCGCCGGACGTGTGTACTGCTCCCATACCTTCCGTCGGATTAAACAAGGCCCTACGCTAGCTTGGGCCTCTTCCGTTTTTCCGGTCTTTGGCCATAAAGTTCGTAAACCGATACACATGCCTCATTTGACTTTGAAGCTTTTAACCGAGCGTTGACATCTCAAGCGGTTGCTGCGATTCTGACCTACTGCTTGCATCCGAACGTCGTGCGCGGGTCCTTTTAATGAACTAGAAAGCGGGAACAAACATCGTAGCTGAATTTGAGACCCGTGTGCATGCCGTCCCTCTTTTCTGTCCTTGGTCTCGGGTTGTCAAGACGTTGAAAATTCAACAGCTCGACTGCGTGTTCTCCGTTGTTTATGTCATGATGGCGCGAGTGTGGCAAAGTTGGCCACACGTGCTGCCACTGTGCGAAGGAAAGGGGGTTTTGGACCCCGCTCGGCCTTGTTCTTGCTTTTATTATCTGTACCCTTCTGAAAAGTTTCGGCGCATTCTCGGCTGTCATCGTGCATTCTGGTTTGGAATAACCACACGCTTAAAAGCAGGGCTAACATGACGCTTCTGGTCAGTTGTCTTTCCGTCGCCGACGCTAAACGCCTGTACCTTTCTCGTCATGTTTGTATGCTCAAGTTTGCCTCGTTAAGCGTTTATTTCCAGGTCTACCTTTCATCTACCTATTCCACATTTAGAAAGAACCTCTTTGGAGTTATTGGTAATGCCTATATCGCCCTTTCTAGAAAACGTGGCACGAGGGAATGCGCAGTCGTGCGAAGAACATGCGCCGGAGGATGGGTCCGGGAGTTCCGGAGGTGGATCGTGCCAAGGCCAAGGTTCGACAACGCCTCGAAGCGACAAGGCCACTGGCCGCTTCCGCAAGCACAGACGGCGGCAAGTCATCCACCGGCCGTGCTGCGGCCATCCGATGCGTAAGTGCGCATTTTGTCATTTCCTATGTGGGAAAGGAAAACGGAAACAAAATGTCCGATCGATGCCGCTACTTACGTATGTGGCATCACTTGATACAAAAACTTGAATTCTTTTTGGAGATGAATGCCCCAAAGCAGATCCAGAAGATCCGAGCATGTGTGGTACGATATAAGAGTGGCAGCAAGCAGCAGCGTCAACCGGACTGTTTGTTTTCTTTTTCTCCTGTTCCATAAGAATTATACGAAGTTTTTGTTTTTTCTGGCATGTTTTTTCCAAAAACCTAAGTTCACTAAATTTGAGGATGACAAATGCACTACCTAAAGACGTCCTTGCTAAAAGTTGCCTTGATCTCTGTTCATTGACTTATTTATACAACTTTTTTATGCCCGCATAGCACTGAAGAACACCCTGTAGAAATGTGTCTCTATAGACTAACACGCTGTTTACAAACAAGCCCTCACAAGGTGTGGAACAACTCGCAGTTTTCGCACAATGTGTGGGCAGTGTGCGTGCAAAAGAATCAGATTTTTGTGTGAAGTGAAGCGCATGTGCCCGCCGATAGCATCGCCATCGCAGAGGCCTGACGTCAGCACCGTGCATCGTTCTATTGGTTTTTAACACTTCCCACGTGAATTCTCGGTGCATTGTTTAGAGCCGTAGATGGTATAAAGGCTGTCATGCTTATCGAATGACCCGTGGAAATTCCAAACTGTAAACCACTTCTTAAGTTTGGTGCCGTGACCTCCTTAGTGGGAAATATTAATGGACTGTGCTCACTGTGTGAGGGTGCCATGGGATATTACACCCTTACGGACTTCCGGTGGGTCAGGAGTTTATTGTCCGGCAACATATGAAGATTGCTAATTGAGACTGGTTTTTCTTTGCAAAGAACAAACTACTCTTTACAGAATTCAGTGTCATCTAGCGGCTCTGTAGCAGTCTGACTTTTGCCATACTAATGACAAAAGCATAGTATTTCATCTGTCATCGTCATTCTTGTATATCAGCGGCAAGCGATAATGTGTTCTTCACTGTGCACTCCTTTCTCGATTTCTTTTTGTTTCGGTGGTAGCAAAGAAACAACTGGTCCGTACAAAGTGCCGAGTAAAGGCCCGTTCACGCTCTTGCGACCTCTTAGAACTAGGTGCCTTGAAACCTATTACAACAAGAGGACACACTGTTGCCATCTATTGGGTAGCGGTGTAAACTTGGCAGTCCGGCATAATTTCTATTTCTCTCGCGCATTATCCTTTCTTTCCTGGCTCGAAAAACTTTTGTCAACATTATATACAAGCTTTTGTATAGGTATTATGCACATTTCACCTTGGAAATCCCGCAAAACCTTCGCTCTTGTGGAACGCAGTTCCAGGGTCACCGCATAGATAACGCCAGCATGCCAGTGTGTTCTCCCGTTTTAAGAAATTTTAGGAGGTTTCAACAGGTCACATCTCTCTAGGTCGTACACGGTCGCAAGAGTGTGAACAGGCCTTAAAGTCTTCAACGAAGTTAGTTATATCAAGGGGCTTTAGAGTCAGTTGTGCACCAACAGATAGATTCAAGTTTGAAACGGATGCGGACACCAGTGCTTGTATCCAATTCGCACGTCACACGGTGGTGACGTCTCGAAAGAGTGATGCACGCAGGTGAACTCGTCAAGCTGACACTTCCATAACTTGCATAATGTTCACTGTTGCAAGCAGCTCTATTTGGTTATATCGGTTCTCATTTCCTATTGCTTTTTGTTCTCCTATATCGCAGCATTTTCTGAGGTTTAAAGAGCACCACCCCAAATAAAAAGAGAAAATTTTCAAATTCGTGCGTAGACAACAAAGGTCTGTCTGCCTTTGAGGTATAGTGTTGCTGGTCTACACTGTAGTTGATGAATTTTGCCCATGCAGTGCCATTACCAACCTGGAGTTCTTAACGTGCATCGCGCAGTAGTGATGCACTGCGACACCCCTGTACGATGCTCATCCAGATTGGAAGGGGCAGGGGCGGGTATTAAACCCAGAATCCCCGAGTTCTGCAGCGCGAGTTTTTGCTCCATGTGCTCCAACTTGCGGTGCGCTACCACGTTTGGCCACCGGTCACCCCCAGAACCACCCGAGTAATTTCAAAAGGGTCCCTCGCATTGTTGGAATTGCAGTTGCCTCAGATAGAGCTTGGCAAAGAGGAGGACGAAGACACCGTCGGGGCGCTGGTGGGCTTCCTGAAGGCGGAGGTTGAGAAGCCCAGAAGGGACATGGTCAAGATCAAGGTGGCCATGAACCGGACCTTCTTTGCCAGGAGGTACTGGATGACTGACCTCAGCCTCACCGTGGAACGCGTCACCCAACGCTACCCCGCGCTCAGGCTGGAAGAGGAGGCAAGTCTTGCGGATTGATCCCAATGTTCACACTTTCTTTCGATGCTCAGGTGGTATCGTTGGAGGTTACCATCGGAACTCCCTGAGCAGAAGTCAGTTAACAGAAAAGGAATGTCTTGCAATATCGTAACTTTTACCATTTGCTGTAGAAAATGAATGCTACCTCCTAAAGCGATAGCTTTAAGGAGCGCGTGTCGTGGAAAAGTGACGTCCGCATCAGTGGCATGGGGCGGGAAAATCCTGATTGGTCTATAGGGTCGTGACGTCGTGGCCACATGGCCTCGTGTGGGAATTTAAAACGACTCGCAGCACCCCCGTGAAACGTGACATCACGCGTGGATTGAAAGTGATAGAAACACGACATGTAATACAAATTAAAGGCCGACACATGTCTCACATGATTTCACTTTATAAAGTTATTCATTTGCCTCGAAACAAAAATAGAAGAATTTAAGGTGGAGCTGGGATTTAAGCCCATGACCCTCCGATTATGAGCCAGATGCACCACCGATGATGTAACACAGACACGCTTTCACGGCTTGGGAACAAGCTGGGGTCTATACGTTTCGCTATCGCACTCCACTCTTAAAGGCGAAGCTTAAAGGGGCCCTGCAAGGACTTTTTACTGGTTTTTAATTTGCGCTGAACCTGAGCGCACTGGACGTAGTAACTTAGTTAAATTTTTATTTTCTCGAAATTCGCTTTATTTTAAAAGTTATAGGCAAATTAGAATTACAAAAACAAGCAAAAAATAACCTCCCCCATGACGTCCTTGGTTGCTTGAGCGGCCATGAATTTGAGGAGGGGTAGTGGGCTCATCGCGGGCGCTCACAGCTGCCGCACTCCGTGTCGACGGCGCGAGAGGGTGCCACTAACTCATGTTCTGGATAGGCTGTATGCGGCGGGCAGCCAGAGTGGCTCTGATTGCATTTGCTGCGCGATTAAAGACTAATTCGGCATGACACTTCATTGGCCACAAACGACAGCAAACACGGGGTAAAGATCAGTTCAGAATGGGAGCCACTTCGCACTGCCATACCGCGAAACGGCCCAACCGCAAGGCAAAACTTCTCACCGAAGGCTTTCGGAACGCTCGGAGCCGGTAGGATCCTCCAGTCCGTCAATGACCGCAGCGCCGCCGCATACATCCGGGACCTTTCCGTGTCGGCGGCTGATCCAACTACTCTTTTCTAGTATGCGTCGCCTTTTCCACCGCTTGGTGGCGGGTATGTCGACGGGTCATTTCTTGTTTCCATACTTTATAAACTGCATTCGTTTCTTTTCGGATCTAGAATACTAAACAAAAACTACTTTTATAAATAACTGAAACAGTTCGCGCCGCTTATATTTCGTATTTCGACTAAAAAGAAGCTTTTAGCGGCTCTGACCAGTAGTAAGCCCAGGACCTAAGACGTCACATTTTGCGCGCTTTCGGTACCGCGGGTCGCCCCCGTCGGTGAAGGAGGTTTCCGCCTCGTCCTGTTAAAATATGACGCACTAATATTTAGTTACTCTCTCCGTGCCCGCTGGCTTGCCCGAACCCCAAGAAGCGTGGAAACCGCAAAAAAGGTAGACGCTTAAATATGATTGCAGGGCCCCTTTAAACGACACATGCAAAGGAAAAAACAGTTTTTTTAATGAGCCTAGATGGAAAAATAATGTCATAAAACAAATTTACAACGAAGAAAAAAATATTTTAGAGCTCTATATACGGCACGAAACGAATTTGTAGTCGGCGCTCGCGAGAGCCGGCACTGGTTACGTAGTAGACTTGTATTCTGCCGCCGCCGCATGCTGAGCGTGGTGCGTCGCAGGTTGAACGCATTTCTCCACGCCCTTGCCGTTGGAAGGGAACACTCCGTCGCTCCGCCGCCGTCAGTTTTTGACAGGCGCAGAGGTTTATCGCGTGGTGCTTGCGCTCTTTCAGAAGCTTCCTTTGGGCTCTAAAAGTTACTTATTAATCTTCATTTTTTGCTGCACTTCAAGCGAAGATTAATAAGTAGTGATGAACCGAATCTGCCGAACTTCAGATTCAGCAAAAGTTCGGCAAATGCCGAACTTTTGAAGGAAAGTTCGGTGAAAATTCGGCAAATGTTTGTGCACGCGCGAGAAGGTGACAGGGACACGGGGACGGGGCCATGAACTGCAAATGGACGCCGCAATGTACAGTGTAGAACAACCAGCGGCTACAGCGAGGTGTGGGAGTAGGCAACACGTTAACTGCGTTTGTGAGCCTTTGCAAGTGTGGTTCTCTTCAATATTTTCTGCCTCAAGAACAGAAGATTGACCAATAATTTATGCAGTCCACTGCGCAAGTGACAGATGATGCGGTACATTCTGGATGATGCAACTTTCATTTTGCCTTTTTAGTGATGCAACAAGGTAGTTGAAGCGTTGACTAGCAATTACTTTAAAGCACTCCTTGCAACTATAACAATCCTGTTTTTGGGTCAGAAGAAGTTTGTGCCAGAACAGAATAATACTGCTTTTTAATTAGCGTTATTTCGCGGTTATCGTGTATGTACATAACAGTAAACACAGAACTATTGTGCTCGACGTTGCATATCCGACATTCCTAACTCTTCCAACCTTCCTAAACGTCCGTGTGTGTCCTAACACCAGAAAACGGCATTTTAAAGGTCAAAAACAAGACGTTGCGAATATGGGGCGGGGCGCACACTTTCATGCAATGGTGACGTCCAGTAACTAAAATCGAGAAAGATGCATATTGACAATAATATGGTTATCTTTTCTGGTGAAGGCTCAGGAACCGTTGCATTTATTTTTCCGCAGGAAAAGGTGACTCCCACAGAAAGTAAAAACACAGTGTTATTGCCTTTGTATTTACACCACACGCACTTGCAGGCTTGTGCTGATGAGACCTCCAAACCGAAACACTTGTAGCGTGATTCGTGACTGCGCACTGCGCTCGCTGCTACCCAATGTTGCTACTATCCACCCTCGTTGTCACGGCACTTCTACAAGAAGTCACTAAAATTGTCAGTAAACACACAAAAACAACCCCGTTACAATTACCATATTTTCCCGGCTATAGTCCGCGGACTATACATCTTTAAAAGTTGAAATTTCTGGCTGTGCGGACTATCTACGCATGCGGACTATACAGGAATTACGTTTTTCAAGATCGTTGATTATGACGAGACGTGACGAATTTTGTGCACGAAAGTGTATGTTAATGATGATTATGCACACTATAGGCTTTATTGTGAGCTAAAAAGCAGACATTTGTAAACATGTGCCGTCTATGAGAAGATTTTCGTGTCGACTAAGCACCAGGTGTGGACCATGCACCGAGTGCGGGCTATGCACTGGGTGCGGGCTATCTAAGCAAATTCTTTTATTTTTGACCCGAAATTTCCCCCTGCGACTATACACCGGGTGCGGATAGTCCGGAAAAAACGGTATCTTGTAAAAGATCACCTTATTTAGTAATAACTGTGCCAATATGCATTACATGTTGCATTTAAGTTAAGAAAAATACAAGCTAAAACCTTTTTTTTGCCAGAAAAAAAAAAAAAATATATCAACGTAAGTCTATTTTTGCCGAATCTTTAGAAAAGTTTGGCTTTGCCGAATGTTTAGAAAAGTTCGGCTTCGCCGAATCCCAGGATTCGGCGTTGAACTTTCGATTCGGAAAAAGTCTATTAATCACTATCATCACTATTAATAAGTGACTTTTGGAGCCCATATGAACCTCCCGAAAGAGCACAAGGACCACATGACCATAGCGGCCAGGGCGCCAACTACAAATTTGTTTCACGCCATAAAAATAGCACTACAAGCTTTATTTTTTTTTTTTTTTTTTTTGTAAGTTTATTTTATGGCATTTTTTTTCATCTAGGCTGTTTAAATGTTTAAAAGTATTTTTTTTTTCTCTCTGCGCATGGGGTTTTTAAATGTCCTCCTGTATTTTTTTTTTTTTTTTTTTTGTTAAACACAAATAAAAATTGTCTGACCTGGGGTAACGTGGCAACGGACGTCACATTGGGGGGCCATTAGGTGAAATGGGAAGCAGCTGTCGGAGAGCAATTTATTTCAAGAGAACTTTCAAGGTTGGGAAGGACTTGCCCACCCTTTGAAATACAAAGGCAGTTATATCGGTAATCGTTACCGAAGAATGTTGATCTCTAAGAGCAAGCAAAATTTCAGAGCCCGTCAAGCTAACCCGATGCTCCCGTGTCTATACTCCGTTTCACGCTAACTTGGCAAATTGTGGAGGTTGCGGACCCCGCGACCCAATAAGAACGCCAGAGCAAGGTATGTAATAACACTCCATGGTCAAAGCCATGGGGGCCTCGTTAGCGCCAAAGCAACTGCGCCGTCCTCGACAAAAAGTAGTTCTACGCTGCTTTTCATTTAACCCCGTAAGTGTCACTTTTTAAAAAGAAAAGCAACAAAAAATGCCATATATTTTTATTAAAGGCACTTAAAGGGTTAATGGCAAATGAACTTGTACGATTCCTTCTCTGACGAGGATATATGAAGAGTAAAGAATAAATACCTAATCCCAAATTTATGGATTTCAAAAATTAAACCAAAAAAGTGACGCCACATCTGTATCCGCTCCCGATTGTTCTCCTTGTAGCGCCATGGCAGTTGGCGATCGCCGCCGGTTGCAGCCGTGTGATCTGCCATTACCGCTCAAAACACCGCACTGTGCCCTGGCATTAGCACCCGTCACCAATTCGCAGCTTAATTGAGCGTATGGTTGTCTCATGAACTGTTCCCAAAGTGCTCGCTATTCTAGTGGACGGAAATGCTGCCGCAGTGGACGTTCATCCAAAGTTGGTTGGTATCGGAGCAGACGACTCTTGGCAAGCAGACGGCAGCCAGCCAGATCCTCCGGATCTCGTGCCTCACATTTGGCGTAGCGACACAAGTGCTACCGTGACGTTGGGTCACGTGCCTCGCTGCGACGCTCTTATTGGGTCATGGGACCCTAGACTCCACAGTTTGCCAAGTTATCGTGAAACAGAGCATAGCAGTCCGATGCATGGTGCAATGATGGAAGTTTTGTGCCAGATTGCGCTATGAGTGAAAGTCTGTTACATCTTGCTCCAAAATGCCATTTTTGCTAAGAATTGTGCCACACCTGCGTCAAAATAAACATCAAGCAAAAAAAGAACATTTTTATTACTGGTTGACCCTAATATTCAGGAAGTAGAAGGGAAGGAAAATAGTACAAATAAGAATTTCACAGCATTTCACCTCCATTTAACGAACCCCGATCTAACGAAACTCGCGAACTAACAACATTTGTATCGTCTCCCTATCTTGCTTTCCATTGAAGACAATGTATTTTACTCTTGATTTAGTGAAGTAATTTTGCGCCACACTTTTGATTTAACGAAGTCTTTGGAAATCCCACATACACCTATCGGCAGCCTCCACAAGAAAAAAAAAATAAATAACAGAAACAAACTTTATTGTCGAAAACTACACACAGAAATGTGCGGTCATGATCTCTTCACAAAGCACGTCGTCGGCGTCATAAAAATAAATCTCGCACTTCGCAAATGACAGCATCAACCTCATCTTCCGCGATTCCTTAGTGATCGCATTGCACGTCACGGGTAGGGACAGATAACACACTTTTGCGGTATACATTGCAAGCTTGACCTCCAGCTCTGCAAGGCATCCCCACCTATCCAGACTTTGGCCCGCGGAAGCCTCGTTTGCCGTCACAGTTAAGATCCCACGTCATTGCGGACTCCAGTGGAGAACAACCCACTCCGACGGGTCGAACTGGCACCCAGCTGTGTAGTTGGTTGCTTCTGGATGAAGAATGTCTATAAACGAACACCAAAAACCTAAACTGCCCAGATCATGCAAATGCAAAAAAACCATAGTTGGCGCCCCAGCATGATTTTGACACTCAATCAAATGACTTGCGACTGTGAAAAGAAGCCGCAGGGAGTGAGGCATGAGGCTGTTCCAGTGACCTCCGGAGTGGCTCTTACAAGAAGTGCCGCCACCCCCAGGAACCAAGTGCGCCATCTGCTGTTCACCGCTGTGCATTCGGGATAATTTGCAAAACACTATCAATAATACTCGTTCGTGCAAATAAAAAAAAAAAAAAAGATCTTGTAAAATGAGCGCACAGAATGGCGCAATCCTACAGGTAGAGCGGCTGAACTTGTAACAAGCCAGGGTGTTCGTGATGCCACGATTGTTTCGTTTTTTCGGCGGTGGAAGGAATGCTTTGGTTTGATTGTAAGTCGACCTCAGACTTTAATCTTTCAAAGATTGAAAAATGGGTGGACCTAGATTCGTGTAAATGCAATATGAAATTGGGCAAAGTTCACTTTCGACGTTCTTAAAGTTGAGAGACAGCATTATGGCTACCGTAAGTGCCAGTGGTTGCTTTCCCGATTGTACACTCTCCTGCAGTGCTAGGTGCTGCTACAGTAAAACCTCGTTATAACAAAGTTGAAGGAGCGGTCGTAATTATTTCGTTATAACCATTAGTTTGTTATAGCCAATGTCCATTTCTTCCCACTATTAGCAAGCAAGGGGAATTATGATTGCTTTGTTATATCCATTAGTTTGTTATATCCCATTTTGTTATAACGAGGTTTTACTGTACCATAACCATAGATAATGAGGGTCGATGAGGGTCTATAATTGCCACATTATGTAGTGGAATCTTATTTGTAAATGCTCACTTGCGAGATGTGAGGCTATTGGAGGGTGTTGGGAGCAGCGGAGTGCTAGGAGCAGCGGCTGAGCTGGGGGAAAAGATGTTGGCATCTGCTCCAGAAGCATAAATAGCTGCTCTAGACCAATATTTTGCCTGCTACAGAACTTGCTACAAAAGGGTCAAACACTGCTTCCATCACTGATGGTGGTGAAGCTTGACGTGCACGCGATTTCAAAGTAATGAAGCACGATTATGAACTTTGAACTCCACAACTCTGCTGTGAATGGCTTTCTTCAGAAAAAGAGATAGAAAATGAGCAGGCTGTTGTGGAAGCCTGTCCTTTCCAAGCTTAGTTCGAGGTCATGCCTGTCTGTAACTTATAGCTACCACGAGCAGTCGATCGCCAGTTTATCTCGTTTCTTACTCTCAACTGAGGGGCTGGCACCAAAGCTTCTAGTGTGCCAGTAAATTTTGACGTCCATTTGCATCTGCACAAGCTCTACTGCTCCATTGTTTAAATAACTGTGCATGATGGTTGCTCTCGTCGCCGTGTCTCCCCCGCCCTGGAGCAGATCCGGTACGAGTTCCAGCGGCTGACACAGAGGGACGCTGCGGCCGGCCTGCAGACGTTCCTGGAGCACAAGATCGACCGGGTCTTCGCCCTGCTCATGGAGAAGCCGAGCACGAGGGAGAAGGCCAACGAAGTGATGAAGGACGCGGGCTCCTGCCTCCCGGCGCAGACCAAGAGTGAGTCGACCTACTTCGTCTCACTCTCATTTTTACGGACGCGACGCTACATACCACGCTGACGGCCTGAAGCTTAGAGGGACAGTGACACTTCCGCAAGGAAGTTTTTTTTATTTTGGGTTAGGCAATTTGTTATGGTGTCAGGGAACTACCCAATCAATGTTTCTGCAGAGTCACGCATACTTTTAATAAAGCCAAAAAAACGACTGTTTCATACCGAAACACGAGCACGGAAGCTCACGGCCGGAAGTCGACGTCTGTGTCCCCGTGTCTGTTACGACAGACCGCTAGGAACATGGCAGCCCGTAAGCATTCTCCAGAGGCTCCTGTGATATCTTTGTGATATTTTTTTACCGAGTTATGCTCCATGGGTTATTATTTCGTGCCCCAACCCCACAAAAAGCGTTGAAACATGAAAATAAGGTCTATACTTACACATTTGGTTTTTTTTCTAGGCTTCCTGGCAACGGCATGCCTTTGCCTTTTACCAGGCTTGGTGCGGGAGAAGTCTGATCGGTTCCTGAAAAAATTGGTACAGTATTTATTATAGTCCTACATTTAGGTAGATTTCTGTGGAGGACATATAGTATATAATGGCATCAAGCTAGAATTGTCTCAGAACTTGGATATAATGGAATTCGATGTAGAAACAATCCACACAGAGACGACCCCTCACTTCTTGCGTTGATCTCAAAATTGGGTTCCTCGAGTTGGAAATTTTTCTGCAATCTTTTAAATATTTTGCTGGCAGAAAGCTTTGTGACTGGGTCGACTGGCTGTTAAACTTTTCATTATGTTTTGTAATGTGTGGAAATGAAGATGCCACTGCAAAATGTAAGTCCTTTACGTTAGCTCATATTCCGATATTTCCCATTCAGTTAATGGGCAAAAAGTCTTTTACCAATTTTGCACAACTTTGGTTTTTTCGCAGAGTAAAGTTGTGGTAAGTTTGAAATGCTGGCAGAGGTTACCTGAAGCACTTGTATAGCAAAAAGAATGTCTAGCAGAGATTAAAGGACAACTCCGCTTCATTTTTGTTTTTGAAAAACCAATGCAGTCTTCTTCAGTATTGCCTAGGAAGACCACACGCCAAATACTACTACCTAGTTGTCTAAATGTTTCGTAAACGGTCCAGCAAACTTTGCAACTCGCCAAGTGGCCAAAATGGGCTAACTCGAGCAAGCAAATTGAGGCACAACCAACAGTGGCATCATTTGTTACGCAAGCGTAACAAGTGATGGTGGGCAACGTTTCCTCTCAGCGGTGACCACGTGATTGGCGTAATGCGCCCTGTGCTGCACACTTGGGAGCCGTTCGGCCGCCCCGCCGTCACCTACCGTTTCCCCGCGTCACAACCGCTGTCGTCGTCTCACCATTTGTGATTATTGTCTCGGAGTTTTGTCCACACAACGAAGACTACGTGTGCAGACTTATGCTGCAGTTTTGCAGGCGACGTTGAATGTCGTAGACACTAAAACGTGGCAAAGAGTGGCGCCACACCAGCCCCAATCTCGCCCTTCGCTGCGTAGAGGATCGTGTGACATCTCGCTCCACGTGATAGCCAATATAAATTGAGTGTGCTAGCTTCAAAGTGGTTCTAACGTATTTGCACAATTGGCAATATATCCACATTCCAGGAGCATATTTGTTATTGCAGTGATTGCCATCATTTCGGGGTATGTTTCGTGTTGGGAATGTATAGCAGAAGTTACTTTCTTTTCAACTCTGGTGGAGCATTAAATTGTCCGCAGTTTCCTGGAGTCGCACAAGTAGGTTCCGATTCATAGGGGTGTCGCACTTAATTTGATCATTTACAGTGTGTAATTGCTTTAATGGTAGCACAACAGAATTGACTGATTACTATATTTGATAACATTAAATACTCCCTATTATTTTTTTTTATTTTTTCTAACCCATTACTGTATGCAGATCATTACAACTATGTATACTATGATGTTTCCTTACGTTGCTTTATGTTACAAAAGGTTACGTCGGCCTTCTTCGCGAGTCACAGAGACATCTGTGCTTCAAATGAAGTGTAGCAACCAGTTCAAGGAGCAGACTAGCACGCGACATTTGAGACACTAATGTTCCGGTGACTTAAACATAATGTAAGAAAATGCTAGGAAACTCGCTTGTGTGAATGGGGCCTATAGGTGGTCTTTCATTCTCTCAGGAGCCAGGCACAGAGCACCACCACCCTACCATCATCTTCGCTGGAAAGGACGCCTTCAACTCATCCATAGTTCAAGTTGCCTTCGAGGACATCGTCATCACTGTGGTAGACATCAAGCACGCCATCTCCCTGATGATCTGCATGTACTGGGCGTTCAACGTGGAGTATGTCACGGAAGCCAGAAACACCTTGTCCATCCTGGAGTACGTCATCGGCGTGAGGCACACGCAGCTCGGCACGAGTGCGCTGAAATTCGTCAGTTCGTTGTAAATATACGAGCAGCTTTCGTCCGTCACCTCCATGGACGGGTCCATTTGTTGGTGCATTCCACCCTCTTATTGTGTTCACCTCGGGCGTCTGTAAATAAACGGTTATCGTCTTTCCAAGGAGTCAAATGCCCCGTTTTGATCGGTAGTGGAATGGGAGGGATGAGGAGAAGCACCAAATGAAATCTGGGGACAAAGAGAGGCTCGGGCGAATGAGGCTTTGTCTTGTTTTGGTCTCCCGAATTTGTCCCCTACCTTTTTTGGTACTTCAAGTTTGAAACTTATTGTTGGGGGGTTGAGTCTCGCTCCTGATATGGGCGTCTGGAAGGGCTACATCTTTTCCCACGGCCATGTCTACTGACGATAGAATCTGTTCACCTGAGGGACAGCTGCTGCTTCGAGCTCCCTGTGAAGCATGTTGCACAAACTCAGAGAAAAGTCCATGCGTTCTGCCTTTCCGAGAGTTTAAAGCTGCCATCACACTGCTAAAACATTGTACGAAAGATAATATGCAGACATGTTTTTTTCTTGTATTTGACGGTCCTGGCACATTGGTTGTACGAAGACTGGCCGTAGACATGTTCGAAGCACACAAATGCGTAAAGCAAACATCTTGATGAATTACCCGAACTGGGGTGAAAACTTTGAAACACCAAACATTGAAGAGAAAGAAAAAAATGTGACAGAGGCAAGACAAGGTCTCAAACTCGGCTAAAAGTTTATCCAGTAAACCTCTCTTGTATAGATCCTACCTTCAAGGTCGCCCCCTTTTCCAGAAAAAAAGTCTGATCGTTCACAAAAGTAAATATCAAAAGTTGAAAAGTCAAGAACAAGACATCAGTGATGTGATTGCTGCGCCAACTGCGACAAACTGTGTTAAGGAGCTAACCCTGCTACATCCTGCTACATTTTTCCAAAATATGGGTAATCTGCGCCAAGCCTGCGCCAAAAAAACAATTTCGATCGCCTCTCAAAACCGAAACTAAACTGAGCACCGATGTGGCGCAAGCGGCCGACCATCTGCTCCTGCATGTTTTCCTGCCATCTCGCGTTCTCGTCGTATCTTAAATCTCGTCTCGCTTTTTTTTTTTTTTTTTTTTTAATATGTGTGCGGAGCCAGCCATGCCGTCGTGCTGTGAAATGAAACCGCGTTTTTGCGCGGAGGGAGGCACTCGTTCCTAATAGCTACAGCCGTGGGAAAACTATATTTGGTCCCTGCCTTCCAGTTACCGTGGTCGCGCGACGTCGGGTGTTGCCGTCCCCACGTCGCTGCAGATATGGCGCTTTCTAAAATAAAATGAAGCACCACCGCGTGCTCATCAACATTCCTGCTCTTCAACTGAAAGGCTGCTGTGTCAAAGTATTAATTACCTAGGTTTCTCTCGTTGGGCTTACTTTCGAGAGGGACCCCGGTACGTGAAAAATCTGCCGCGATAAGAAAGCTGGTGAAGAAAACTGAGCTAAAGCAAAGAAAGCATTTTCTGCGTTGAATTCGCACAGCACGCTTGTTTGTCTCGAGTTCAGTCGTTGCACAAAGCGCTCCAAGAACTTTTTGACCCTGGCTTGTGATGTCTTGCTTCGATGCACTCAGGTTCTTTTTTGCTTTTTTTATGTGTTTAGCTTGTACCTCGTTTGCCTGCCTGACAAGAACGCGCCGCTGGACTGTTTTTCATCGTATATTCGACAGTTACATTTTGCATTCGATTTTGGGGACGGAGAGGAGTGACATGGTTTCGGTTTCGATTGAACGGCCGTTTTCTCCGTTCACGCGACGAAGCACGCGCAACTGCAAGCCTGCTGCTGAAGTTTCCCTCACGTGTTTGCGAACTTGATTGCACGACAGAGGCACCAACCGGAACGCTTGCAATCCATTGTTTCACGTTTTCTTACTTTTTACGAAAATCTGATTCGTCGGGAACCAGTAAAACGGTGGCAAGCGGTTTTTCGGAATCGCTCGGCAACGCCTACAGCACTGTTCACTTGTGGAATGTCTCTGCAGTAAAAACACAAGCAGCGAGTTACGTCACAACACGTCACATTTGAACAGCACACTAGTCACAACACAAAGTGCCCTTCATTTGTACAGCACTTAAAACGAATATTTTCATTTTTCTAAGAATAACTGCTCCAAAAGCCACTTTTGCTGCTCCAAAACACTGTCTTGGCTGCTCCAAAATACTCTTTTACTGCTCCAAAACACTGTTTTGGTTGCTCCGAGAGGTGCTCCAAAATGGCTTAGGCCAATCACATCACTGGACACAACAAGATGGGACAAGTGCTTACTATCAACTAACGATTTAATGCATTGGTAGTGAAAGACAAGGAGGAAGTGAGGGATGTGTTAATTACAAAGGCAGGAAGAGGTGATAATAATTTAAATGACAGGGTGAAAAAGGAAGCCTTTTGGAAATCACAAATTAAATAGAATATGAATGTTTCATGAAACTTTGAAAACATCTTAATGAAAAATTCTTTATGAAAAGAAGTTGAGGTAGTTCATTTCTTTGTCACTAATGCACATATCCTTTTTAGCTTTGATGGTGTGGGAACACTGTAGTGTGGGCCTGCTCCGGTTATGATACTGCTTGTGGACTTTAGTTTGGCTAAACACGTGGCAAGCATAGCTGGTGTTAAGCGGGACACTATCCAGAAAAAAACAATCTCTGCAAAAAAGTCGATTTTGAAAAATTTCATATTTATATCCACCAACATCTAGAGACTATTCCCAGGAAGTTTCATTAGTTTACAATGCATAGTTAATTTTTTATAAATTATTTTCGGTCCACCGATGCTAAAGAAAAGGTCATTTTTCTCCATTCCACTTTGTGGCATAAATTTTACTTTAGGAAAACTATCGTTTTGTTATTACGTAACCTGGATTCATTTTTATGAGTTTTCCTGTGGTTATATTTTAAGGGGAAGATAGCTATGAGCCTGCATTTTTATTTTTGTTATTTTTCATGCTCAAAAACTAAAATTTTGGACAAAGGATGGAAATCTAAAGAACAGTATGTTTATGTGGCTTTTTTGTCATGAAAGATGGTACAATATAGAATATATAGCTCCATAGCTATCTGCTCTGAACTGGCCTGAAGCAATATAACATGAAAATGACAAATGTGTAAGTAATTTCAGAACGATAGTTTTCCCACGCAGACACGCCCACTTTCATCTTTGCACAATTGCAATTTTGTTTGTATTTCACCCAGGTTAACAATATTTGGCACAAATGTTCTCAACATCAACAGAAACAAGCCTTGTAAATGTCATTTAAATGAGACAAGTGGTTCAAATATTCACTTTTTTTGGGTAGTGTCCCCCATAAGTGAAAGGGCATGCTCGCGCAGTTTGGTGTTAACACACCTGCCAGTTTGGATCACGTAGACTCTCCCACAGGTAAATGGTATCTCTTATAGGCCACCTACGCTGCAGTTGACATACAGGGTGTCACAAAAGAAAATTTACACGGTCTTTTTTACCGCAAAAATAAACTAGGCATCGCCGAACGCTCATTCTCCGCCCAAAGGTAGAGCTAGAGGTCACAACCAGATGCCCAAGTTTCAGCCCGATCCGATAACTTAATCAAAAGTTATAAGTCGTTTTCTGAAACTTTCAATGGGAAAATGGCGGCCGACGGAGTTTTCAAACACGTGGGGCTCTATGGCAACAGAAACCGAAAACAGGCAAAAATAGGCTCCATTTTCCCATTGAACTTTTCAGAAAATCACTTATAACTTTTGATTAAGTTATCGGATCGGGCTGAAACTTTGGCATCTGGTTGTGACCTCTAGCTCTACCTTTGGGCGGAGAATGAGCGCTCGGCGATGCCTAGTTTATTTTTGCGGTAAAAAAGACCGTGTAAATTTTCTTTTGTGACACCCTGTATTTGTTTGCATATTCTGTACCGTGCCTTGGTCAGGTGATTCCTTGGAGTTAATTTTTGGGCAAAGCCTTTAAAGCTTGTCTGGTGCAGAGAGTACTACTTGGATGTCAAACTTATTTGCTACCCTTTTCAAGTTGTGAGATATTTTGTGGATGTATATATGGTACAATAGCTGGCCGGTGATTCTTGTAAGCTCTTCTTTCTCATCTTCCGTTGGTTGTCATCAATGTTTCTACTACTTCGTGGAGGATAAAAATTGGGTATCCAGACTCCAAGCTGTTCCACTTGTGCTTCAAAGCTTCTTCCTGCTATGTAGTCACAGGATTTTAAGAGGGCTTTTCTCAGGCAGCTTTTCACTATTTCTCTTTTTATCAGCTTGGAACGAGCCAAGTCGTATAGACCGATCTCGCCAAGTGCTCAGCCCATCCGCGAAGCTGACATAACTTTAGTTCACAAGAAGCATGCGGCAGTGTCCGAGACGGCTCGTGCCGTCTCGCGCTCTTCAGGCGCAGAGTTCCAGCGAGATTCGGGCTCGAAGCATTGCGGCAGCGGTGGCGTAGTCAAACTGGCTGGTGAGATCGGTCTGTTGTAAATTTTTTTTGGTCCTTGGCTTGTACACCCAGCACGTATACCGTAAAGTTCAGAGAGAACGCCCACCCCTGAGAGATCGCCCATCCCGTTTTTCTGTTTAAATATCTGTAACAATAATTCCGAAACATCGCCCACCCCCCGATTCCCGTCGGACGTCACGCGATGCCCGACGGGAATCTCATCCGCCACGTAATCTGCTGTACCAAGCGAGTTCATAGCGGATTCCCACGGTTTTGTCCGCGATCTGCGTGCGCGATATCGGCTCCCGTAACACCCGAGTTGTTCCCGCGTGTATATTGCATCGTGAAATGCGAATCTGCTGCATCCGCGGTCTGCGGTATTCGTTCCCGTTACATGAGAGTTTGTAGCGGATTCCAGCGTTTTTGTCTGTGATCTAGCCCCGAGAATTGGGAGTTTTCGTAGACCGCGTTTCCCCCTCCGCTAAGCCATTTGGAACGAAGAAGCCGCTGCTGGACCTGCGCGCCGATAGCCTTGACTAGAGTTCCGGGTATTGTAGCGGGTTGCGGAGAGCGTTGAGGGACGGCGAAAACGATCTCCGAAAACTCCTTATCCGGGAAGTTTGCGTGGCGCCCCCTTACGACGAATCAGGATGACGTCGCGCCGAGGACAGAATTTTGCCCCGACTCGCACAGATCGCACTGACACACCCCAATTTTTTTTTTTTTTTTTTGTTAGGCGTTTTATTATGGTGTCGGAGGACTACCCAATTAATATTTTGCTATAGAGTAACGTATATTTTTGTTTTTAATAAAGCCAAAAAACGCAACTGCTCGAAACCGAAATCCGCGCACGGAGTTCGGAGAAGTGGAGAGGAAAGGGAGTGGGAGTGGCGGAAGTCACGTGACTACACGCGGCTGACCGTGCGGTTTTTTTTTTTTTTTTGTTTTTTTTTTTTTTTTTCTCTTGTCCCCTCTGCGTAGTGGACGACATGAGTGGCGGCGTAGCGGGAACTGTTTGCCTTGCGATTCTTTTGCAGTTTTGTTTGTTCCGCTCGCTGTTCTGTACTCCAAGATGAGTTGTTTTGTACATTGAAAAGTTGGAGATGAGTAGTGAGTGCCCATGGTGAATTTCCTTGATTGGCTCCGAAAAGAATACACCCAAGATACTGCGTGAAGAGCTGGCTCACATGTCCTGCGTCCGAAAAAAAAAGTGGCATTGTGCGACAGAGTTTCCGAAAGATCAACGGGATCGGGACCAATGGCTGTCTGCAATTTCTATAGAACACTTACGGGCACCTCGGAAAGCGGACGCTACCTGATTTATATGCTCCTTGCTTTTTGTGGAAAGTGATTACATTGAGTTCGCAGGTGTCAAAAAGGAAATCCCATACCATTTAG